>NC_081825.1:105871888-106178593 GCF_030867095.1 Alligator mississippiensis | reverse complement strand
AACAACCCTACTATACCCACAGTGGAGGGAGAAGGGCATGTCCCTTATAGCTAGTATCAGGGGTTTGCCTTAAACAAAGAAGGTTAAAGAAATTTACAATTAGAGGCCTGAGTCTACATTGCCAATTAGCCATGTTGTAGGTAGGAGATAAAACAGATGGTGTTATGCAAGGTAACCCAGTATTCCAAGAGACCTCAGCAGGTGCAACAGTCCTCACTGCAAACGGAAAAGGGTTCTTGTTCAGGTTAGGTAATCTGAATTAGCCAACTAATTAAAATAGCAATGAAAACAAAACAGCTAATTCCCCTCTGGGCTTGAATTCTAGCTGCTAACCTGAGTTATAAAATCAAGTTCTCTTGTCCTCACCTTCAGCTGGTTGGAAATTTTTCAACAAAATGCCAGTTTGTTAAACCCAAAAGGCTAGGGACAGAAGTTACACAAACTGGTTTGAGTGACCAGAAACAGGGTTCAAATCTGTAACACAACAGAAGTTCAGTGCACTTAAACTGCTTTCAAAATGGCTGAAACTGGTTCAAGATAAACCTGGTTGGATGTAGCATCACAGGGGTTTTCAATCTTTTTCAATCAGTGTACCTCCGGCAGCCAGACACGGAGAAGTGTATCCCCAGCAGCCAGATGCAGAGGGGGGGAGGAGGCAGGGGGGCAGGCAAGGGTGAGGGGGTGGTACACAGCCAGGCACCAAGGGGGGTGACACGTGGCCATATCTGGCACGGGGGGAGGGGAGTGGCGCATGGCCAGATGTAGATCAATGGCAGCTGCCATGTGCGAGGTTCCCCTGCCCCACATCCAGCTGGGTGGGTGACACCTGCATGGGATGGTGTTTGGCAGTGCTTCGTTCCCACCCACCCGCAAGTAACCCCTAGGGCCTTCTCAAGTATCCCTGGCTGACAGCCCCTATAGTATCAGACTGAACTAATTTGGGTCCAACCGGCTTATGGAACTTCTATCCCAGACCCCTTCCCAGTTCAAGTTGGCTCACAGTCCCCCAGCATCCCAGGATATGTCACAGCCCTGAACTGTACTGTCTGCTCCAGAGGAACAGGGTTGGTCCCACCTCTGCTCCCAAACCAGAGCACTATCACTGCTCTGGCTGGCTGAGAAGGGGTTGAGGGGGAAAAATTGGCTCCGGACCCTAGCTGGGGCCTGCATAGTTGGGGTGAAGCAGTGTTGGGGGGAGGGTAGGTAAATGCCAGCCCAGGCTGACACACTGAGGTGAGGGGGAAGGGGACCTCAGCTGGGATCTGCCTGGCAGGGGCAGAGCAGCCCCTGCCAGGCTTTCCCCCTGCTCTCTGCTTGAGTGAATAGTAGGAGCAAGGCCAGATGCTGGGCTGGGTGGACACACCAGGGGAGAGGAGGGAGGGTTTAAGCCCCCTCCCCTACCTGGATAGGACCTCGGCTGGGGTCTGCCTGGCAGGGGTAGAGCAGCCCCTGACAGGATGTTTCCCCCCTCTAGAGTAAGAGAAAAGTCTGGCAGGGGCTGCTCTACCCCTGCCAGGCAGACCCCAGCTGGGGCTTAAACCCATTCTCTCTCCTCCCCCCTCCATGTGCTGGCCCAGGTGAGGCCTCTGGTTGAGCAGGGAACAAGAGAAAAACCTTGCAGAGGATGCTTCTCCTCTCTCCCCCACCCACCCAGCACACCCCAGCTGGGGCTCATGCAGGTCAGGGTGGGGTTTAAACCCCATCCCCCCAACATACTCAGTGGGCTGGCCTGGGCCTGGCCATGCCCCTCTTCCCCTCTCCCAGCTCATGCAGGGATGGGGGAAAAGCCTTGAAGAGCTTCCCTCCCAGCTTCCCTCCCTTTCCTTTAGCAGTGGCTGGAAGGCTGGAAGGTGTGCTCTAGCACCCCCCAGCTTCTGGCCTGAGACACTGCAGGCATGTGGCTGCATTTCTGGAATCAAAAGTGAATGTCTGTTCACTTGCTTCTTGGTTCAAACCTAGTTTAAACTAACCTGCAAAGAGTGAATTGATTCACCCTCAGGCATTTTGATTGTCTGTACTTAGCCAACATGTTTTGTCTGAATCACTTCTGGTTCAATGAACTTTAACAGAATCCAAGTCAGGGCTTCCATGTTTTCACCACAGCTAGGGCCAGAAATTACACATAAACTTGTATAAGTTGTCAGGAACTGGCTCAAATTTGTAACACATCACCAAATGAAGCAAATCAGCTGTGCTGGGATGTCCCCCAGCATAGCTGATCAGCCTCATAGGGCAAACCACAGGTTATCCATTGTCCCACCTGTTGATGTTGTGGGACAATGGACAACCCCTCATGCCCTTGGAGCACCTGCCTGGGGTGGATGGAGACCATGGGCAGCTCCAGGCACCAGCACGCTTCCATCATAAAGTAAACAGACATCCACTGCTAAATAGGGGCACAAATCAATACCACCTTTGTTACAGCCACTATTTGCTGTGCAACAAGGGGCATGGATGTCCTACTGGCCTTTATGCCATCATAAACATTTTTATAGTGGTAGGAAGGTGATGAAAGGAAACATCTGTTCCTGTCCTCAGAGAACCATCATCAAGAGGCTTTTCCAGGCTGCAGAAGCAGGGAAAGAAGGAAACAGGCCCATTCTCTACAACAGTTCCCTTTGGAACTCTTTTCCCCCTGTTCTTTTGCAGAACCCATCTCAGATCATTCATCCAACAATGAGGGAATCTGGGCTCTCTATGTAACCCTTTATATGCTAAGGTTTAAAGATCATGTTCAGACTAATTAGAATTCATGCAAATGGCCAGCAAACTACTAAGGAAAAATTACTGTGTTGTTTTTCAGCTGATTTCTTCCCATATACCCAAGGGACCCCAATGCATTTTAGATTAAAAGACCTGAAAGCTATTGGCTTAATAACGAGACTATTTTGAAGCTGCAGAAGCTCTAAAAATCTCCTGAAAGCAATAATGATTGTTTTAATTGCACTCTCAGTTGTCAAAGATCTGGGCATATACATTTATTCTTCAAAAATTTAGTTAAAAAATATCTGTCCAAAACTGAGGGGCCAGGTTTCAGAAAGGAGTGTACTGGCAATTTATAAAAAAAATCACCAAAAATAAAAGGTGAACATAAGGGAAAGTCATATCATTAATTAGAGAGATGCAGAGCGAAAAATCGACATGTTTATTGAATGAAAGTAAGGTAACAGGAACATTCATTTTATAAAGGAAAATCTTTGTATGGGCAAGGCAACTTCCTATGGGCTTAGCAACTCTCTCTCTCTGCCTCCCTTCGTCCTACCCCACCCACAAGTGCAGACACACACACACACACACGCATAGTATATGTGTGTATTACAGAATACTACTCATTGAAGTTTCAGAGACTTTATGAAGCAGGAAATTCTACCTGGTAAATTAATTTGCTTTGTTTTCTATGCTCAGCACATTCTCTTCGTGATTAGGGAATTACCGGATCATTGAGTCCAGCCCCCTGCCACAGGGGCAGAAAGTCAGCTAGGGTCAAATGACCCCAGGTTTTACTACAAATTCTACAGCCTAAGCGTGTAGGAGAAGAATGCAGGTGCAGCAGGCCCTGGGGGCTCTGGAATCTGGATATGCAGGGGTAAAAAAAGCCCATGGAAAAAGAAAACGGAGCAGTGCATGCACGGACAGCGCACGCCACTGCCCCTGGGGTGACTTGCCGTGCACCAAAGTGTGCATGGCACAGGCATTCCCTGGGGACAAGTAGCTGTGGCTCAAGGTGCACCGCTGCTACTTCTCCTCGGGGAACCAAACATCCACGCTCATCTGGACATGGCCTATGAGTCTTTGAAGCTCCGTGATTATTCCATTCTTTCATGGGCCATGGAGAGAGTGGAACCTGAGCACTGTCCTAACTCTACATATAACATTTTCACTCACTGTGCATAAAGGAGCAATAATCTCTGTCATGCCAACACTGGAATTTTTTAAGGTCCAGAGAATCTTTTTTATCCAGAGAATTTTTAAGATACTATTAAAGCTTTGCCCTGCCCACTGTGTAGGAGGGTTTTCCAATAGCCTGGTCTGCTCAGTAGGAGATAATGAGCATTAAAGATGCTAATTACCGTCTGTGACCCTAGATTTTAGAAGGAATAAGATTTTTAGAAAAATGTTATTTTGAAATAGTTGTTTTAAAAATGTATACTCTGATTTTAAAGAAAAAATATTCAAATAAAAAATATCACAAGGAACCACAAATTACACTGAGAAAAAATTATATGCTCAGTTACTTCCTATTTTACTTAAGGAGAGTTCAAACCTTATAAATTCACATGAGCAAATAATCTTTGCAGAACGTGTAAAGGATTAATATTTTTCACCTTTGATAATCTCCAGATAAAATATTACAATATAATCCTATAATTTACGCACCACGTATTTGGCAATTTGGCCTTACATGAACAAATTGACTTTAAGCCAAATGTATTCTTTAGGTACGCATGAAGCAGAACAAGAGGTATTTGCTCTACGTCTTCCTTTAGGCAAAATGCCTTAGTCTAGGGCAGCTTCTAAAGAAAAGAAAAATACCAGTACCCAACTGCACTAGATGACAGATTGCTTAGAAATACATTTGGAATACATCTGACCCATTTCATATATGCCAATGGTCCTAGACACTGATTCTGCTCATTTGCATGCATGTTTACATACTTATGTCCTATTGATGCTTACATTAATAGGGCATAAAGATAAGGACCTGTGTAAATCTTTATCAGACTGGAGCCCTAACAGGGAAAAGGCATCTCTTTCCATTGAACTATTACAAAATAATGCTTGTAAATACAAATTATGTTTTCAAAGTTAGAGTTAGAAGCTATTCAACACCCCCCCACCCCCATTTTCTGCTCCTACACACTTTCCATCTAAGGATCTCAAGGTAATAGAACTTGACTGAAGCCCTAAACCTGAAGTAGATATTATCATCTGCATTTTCCACAAGTGGAAACTAAGGAACAAAGAAGGTAAGACCCAAATGTTTAAATCAGGGCACATGTACAGTAATCAAATGCACTTAAATGAATTTCTAGCATCCTGTTTTCATCAGCTCTGGGCAGCCACAGTTCCCAGTGGGTGCTTACTGTAACTCATGCTTGCTTTGTCACATTCTAATGGCAGGACAAGACTAAGGTTTATGAGGCCATTGTAGCTTTGCACTAACATACTGTATCTTGTAGCTCAGGTTATAGAGGTTCATGCAGTTATGTCATGAGGTTCTGGGTTTGATGCCAAGGGTCAGTCTTAAATGTATTAAATGACATCACCACATCTGAAAATCAATCCAGGGAAAAAGAAAGAATAACATATCTTCTACTTATACAGGAAGTTTGTAGCTAAGCCAGGAATTTAACCAAGGCCAGTTCAACCTAGTGCCTTACCTACAACATTATTATCCTTGACTCAAAAATACCAACTATGTTAGAATTTTTTTTCAGGTCATAGTTATAGCTTAATGCATTTTCTGATAACTAGCAGAAGCAATATGTATAATATGTACATTTTCCTTCAAGAAGCAGAACTAGTCTCTGGAGCATCAAATAGTGAAATAAACAAAGCAGCAAGGATACAGCAATGGTGCTGCCTTGCTTCCTGATCATAAACACTGAATATTTTCATTTTCATGAATATTTTGTTAGCAGGCAGACTGACAGATTTGGAATCCCAATCTGAATTGTTAGTGACAGTGTGATTTAAGTTACTGATTTAAATCAGGATTCCATTGAAAAATGCCAAAAATTGGAAAAAAAAAATACAAACCACTGAAATGTTGGAATTATTCAGATATTCCTGAGGTACTGTCTCTGCATTCATTTATATCCCTATCATGCTCAGAAAGTACTGGCTATTTTCCCCACACAAAGCACTTCTCCCTTTTAGCTTTCATGACACAAGTGTGACATTCAGTTTTTAATTCATATAAGTTGAAAGCAGACAATACATCAATTAAGCATGATGCACAGATTATTTAAACCCAATACAAAAGAAATATCAGATCATACAAAGCAGTTAGATGCCCTGCTTTTCCAAAATGACTGATGATTGCAAGACTTGGTAACTTGCTATGAGCCTTAGAAAAGAAGGAATAAATGAAGTGAGAAGAACACTGGAAAAGTCTAATAGACAAACTGACTAATCTCAGACCCCAAGGTCATAGCAAAGCAATTCATTTCTTGGCTTTTCAACAGCACAAGACATGATTTATCAATCTGAGACCAGGCTAATAAACACTATACATCTCAATAATACGTTCTTTGCACTGTGTAACTTTTTAAACAATGATAGATTGCCTGGGTTGGGCCAAAGTTATTTTACAAACAGAAACAGAATATTTGCAAATAAAATGACCCCATTTACAAAAAAGGAGATTATGCCACATATATTTAATCACAGCTTCTAACAGTACCATTTCAGAGGAACAATATTTCCTAGTACCAGGAGATTTTACCACCTTCAGACATTTGTATAAATTGTTATTAGACCTTACATCTTTTTAAAATATCTCTTCTTCATCATTTTATGTTGGCATTACACTAGACTTGTTTCTTCAATGTAAGAATAACAGCAAAAAATAGCTTATACTTCCAGAGAACAGGGATAATTTTGTGCCTAAACCTGGATTCAAGAGTTCCAGGTATAGTTTAAGATGACTTTAATTTCCAGCTTGACTGGAGTGGGGGAACATGTGTGGAAAAGGGGACTTTACATGGTGGTAGTTCTGGGAAGCCCAGGCAGCCCCCATGGCATGCAGCCTACATGGTGGACCGCCCAGGACCCCTGACCTATGCACCATGTAGTCCCCAGCTGCAACAGGTCTGCCTTAATCAGATGTTTGAGCAGTATCTGCCATAATAGGGCCCTGATCTTTATTGGGTTTCAAGGGATTACTATAATGTAAATATATATACTACTAATATATATATGACCTTCCTGGACAACGACCCGCACATCACGACAAGGGACATGCTCAGTTGGGATGGGCTTCACCTGTCCCCCAAAGGTAAGCGTGTGTTTTCTTCTAGGTTGGCGGATCTCCTCCGGCGGGCTTTAAACTAGGCTCGCCAGGGGGAGGGGAAGATGAGGGCGGAGGAAGCTGTGGACCAGCAAACCATGTCGCATCCACAAGGACAGCCCAGCCTGAAGAAAGAGAACATTGGGAACCTGCAAGCCATGGGGCGGCCAGCACCACAGCACAGGTAAGCAACGAGAAGGTAAGAAATAAGGGGCCCCTTGGGACTCGGAACGGGGGGGCATCAAAGGCACCAGTCGCAGGGCTCAAGTGCCTATATACTAATGCTAGGAGCATGGGGAACAAGCAGGATGAACTAGTGCTCCTGCTTGCACAAAACACCTACGACTTACTAGGGCTAACGGAAACCTGGTGGGATTCGTCCCACGACTGGGCGGTACATATTGAGGGTTATAGATTGTACAGAAAGGACAGGGTGGGGAAAAAAGGGGGAGGGGTTGCACTGTATGTCAATGAGCAATATACATCAACCCTCATCATGACGGAATCCAAGGATGAGGAAGTAGAAGGATTGTGGGTTAGGCTACATGGGGGGCAAGGAGAAAGGGATTTGGTGGTAGGGGTCTGCTACAGACCCCCACATCAAGGGGAAGAAATAGATGTGGGGCTCCTGAGGCAGCTCACGGAGACCATAAAAGCTAAAGAGGCGGTAGTCATGGGGGACCTAAACTACCCAGACATCTGCTGGGAGACACAGACGGCAAAGTCCTACCACTCACGCAGGTTTCTAACCTGTGTACAAGACCTCCACCTGACACAGGAGGTACACGGTCCCACTAGGGGGAATGCCATACTGGATCTGGTATTGGCAACGGGGGATGACATGGTAGGGGAACTACAGATCGGTAGCCATCTGGGGGACAGTGATCACCTAATAATAGAATTCACCATAAGACGTCAAGTGGGTAAGGTAACTAGTAGGGTGAAAGTACCAGACTTTAGGAAAGCTGATTTAAGTGAACTCAGGCGATTAGTCAAGGACGCACTGCAGAGTAGGAGTTTTGAAATGATGGGAGCCCAAGAAGGGTGGCTGTGCCTTAAGGAAATGATCCTTCAGGCACAAAGTGAGATGATCCCCGAGCGGGGTAAAAGAGGGAAAGGGGCCAGGAGGCTTCCCTGGCTGACCGCAGAAATCCAGGGCAGCCAAAAGGGGAGCACATAAAAAGTGGAAACAGGGAGAGATCACCAAAGACGAATATACCTCCTCTGCTCGTGCTTGTAGGGAGGCAGTTAGACGGGCCAAAGCTACCATGGAGCTGAGGATGGCATCCCAAGTAAAGGACAACAAGAAATTGTTTTTTAGATACATAGGGAGTAAAAGGAAGGCCCAGGGAGGAATAGGACCCCTACTAAATGGGCAGAAACAATTGGTGACGGACAGGGGGGACAAGGCTGAACTCCTCAACGAGTTCTTTGCCCCAGTGTTCCTAAGCGAGGGACACTACAAGTCTCTCACTGGGGTTGTAGAGAGGCAGCAGCAAGGTGCCAGACTTCCATGCGTAGACCCTGAGATGGTGCAGAGTCACTTGGAAGAACTGGATGCCTTTAAGTTGGCAGGCCCGGATCAGCTCTATCTGAGGGTGCTGAAGGCACTGGCTGACATCATTGCAGAGCCACTGTCGGGAATATTTGAACGCTCATGGTGCACGGGCCAAGTCCCGGAGGACTGGAAAAGGGCCAATGTGGTCCCCATTTTCAAGAAGGGGAGGAAGGAGAACCTGGGCAACTATAGGCCAGTCAGTCTCACCTCCATCCTTGGCAAAATCTTTGAAAAAATTATCAAGGCTCACATATGCGAGAGCCCGGCAGGACAAATTATGCTGAGGGGAATCCAGCATGGGTTCGTGGCAGGCAGATCGTGCCTGACCAATCTAGTCACTTTTTATGACCAGGTTACAAAACGCCTGGACACAGGAGGAGGGGTGGATGTCATATACTTAGACTTCAGGAAGGCCTTCGATACGATATCCCACCCCATACTGGTGAACAAGTTAAGAGGCTGTGACTTGGATGACTACACAGTCTGGTGGGTGGCGAATTGGCTGGAGGGTCACACCCAGAGAGTCGTGGTGGATGGGTCGGTTTCGACCTGGAAGGGTGTGGGCAGTGGGGTCCCGCAGGGCTCGGTCCTTGGACCGATACTCTTTAATGTCTTCATCAGCGACTTGGACGAGGGAGTCAAATGTACTCTGTCCAAGTTTGCAGATGACACAAAGCTATGGGGAGAAGTGGACACGCCGGAGGGCAGGGAACAGATGCAAGCAGACCTGGACAGGTTGGATAAGTGGGCAGAAAACAACAGAATGCAGTTCAACAAGGAGAAATGCAAAGTGCTGCACCTAGGAAGGAAAAATGTCCAGCACACCTACAGCCTAGGGAATGACCTGCTGGGTGGCATGGAAGTGGAAAGGGATCTTGGAGTCCTAGTGGACTCCAAGATGAACATGAGTCAGCAGTGTGACGAAGCCATCAGAAAAGCCAATGGCACTTTATCGTGTATCAGCAGATGCATGACGAATAGGTCCAAGGAGGTGATACTTCCCCTCTATCGGGCGCTGGTCAGACCACAGTTGGAGTACTGCGTGCAATTCTGGGCGCCGCAATTCAAGAGGGATGCGGATAACCTGGAGAGGGTCCAGAGAAGGGCCACTCGTAGGGTTAAGGGCCTGCAGACCAAGCCCTACGAGGAGAGACTAGAGAAACTGGACCTTTTCAGCCTCCGCAAGAGAAGGTTGAGAGGCGACCTTGTGGCTGCCTATAAGTTCATCACGGGGGCACAGAAAGGAATTGGTGAGTATTTATTCACCAAGGCGCCCCCAGGGGTTACAAGAAATAATGGTCACAAGCTAGCAGAGAGCAGATTTAGATTGGACATTAGGAAGAACTTCTTCACAGTTCGAGTGGCCAAGGTCTGGAACGGGCTCCCAAGGGAGGTGGTGCTCTCCCCTACCCTGGGGGTCTTCAAGAGGAGGTTAGATAACCATCTAGCTGGGGTCATCTAGACCCAGCACTCTTTCCTGTCTATGTAGGGGGTTGGACTCGATGATCTATTGAGGTCCCTTCTGGCCCTAACATCTATGAATCTATGAATAATATATACAGTTTCTTTCAGACGATGGGATCCTAAATATTCCTTACAAACTAAGGTCCCAATCCTGGAATCTGATCCACGCTCAAGAGAAGCCAAGATATAACAGGTACATCAGAACTGCTATTGTAGTCTTGGCTGAAAGGACAGTGAGGCAACATAATTCCCCTGAACCTCAGGGTAAATCCAAAGACTATATATTAGAAACAAGTGTGAAAGCTCAGTGAACTCAGTTCCAGTCGTCTCTATTCACATCCTGATATTGCTGCCCAAAGTCTCAAACTTATTTTCTTTCTTTCAAACTACTGGTTGTTAGCTCATTAACTTGTTTTCCAGACAATACATCATATCATCCAAGTTCTGACAAGGCCTAATCCTTATAATAATGTATGAGAACTGAAAAGATCAAAGCTCCAACTGGCATGACTACATGAAGTCATTTTAATGAAGTTTTGCTTTAAGGGTTATTCAAATATTTCTTCTTGAATAATAATCATTATCGACTCAACCACGCATATGTAGAAGTTAATTTTATAGAGTTGGAAAAAAAAACATGACTACTGTATTGCATTGCAATTGCATATATGCTTAGTAACACCTTTTTCAGGTTATTAAAAAAAATTGCATACCAAAGCAGCTAAACTCTGCAACCTTCAAATCTATGAGAAACTAACATTAACCTCCACGTTGCTTCAAGCCTCATTAGTACTTGAAAATATCTTCTCTTTAAGTTTGTGCTTACAAGAAATAAAGAAATTAATTCCAAACATGAGAATGAGGCAATGTAGAGATTTTTAGTAGAAGACCCACAGTTATTCTTACACTTATGATAAACTGTGATACATGTAAACACTTTTCTGGACAAGACTGTATCATATCCAAAACAGGTTTCAGCCATCTTCCCAAAAGGCAATACAATTTCAAACATATATTACATTTTCCTTCATTTTCTGACTTTCCCCCTTCTGTATTTTGCCTTTTCCCCAAAAGTCCTATAGCCTCTTTTTCCTCCACTTATTTTCAGCAGCTGTGCATTCTCTCTCAGTTCTAGCTTTCTGTATCAGGATGGCATCTGAGTGCCTGATCCCCAGACTGTTTTCCCTATTTATAGCCCTGATCCTGCAGTTTGTTGTGCCTGGGCCTTCTGTAGCATTCACATGGAGTCCTGGTGACTTCAAGGCTCTTTGTGCAGATGCAGCAATCCAACCAAGGATACTTGCAGACTTTCACCGAGACACACAGCATTTTTAGCTGGTCAGGGCTGTGGAGCTCAGTTTTCTGAGTTATGTATTATCTGATTTATTATTCTTAGTTACAATGCATTTCTACTCTTTTTTTTTTTTTTTACACCCCCACAGCATTCCTAATACATGGCACACTTAAAATAAAGCCAACCTTGCTTTGAAAAGTTAAAAGTATAGGAGACAATCCAGTGGCTGTCTTGATCTTCCTGGGCATGTCTACATATTCATAAATGTGCCGTAGTTACTATGCATTAAATTTAGTACTTATATAACCAAGTACTAAGTCAATGTGCAGTAACCAGCATTACTGTGCGGCAGTGCTGCCACATGCCTTCTTAATAACACTACTGTGCAGTAGCCTAATAATACTGCTCAGTAGCATATTAGCACTCTTTCTACCATAACACGCTACTGTGCAGTATTATTAGGCTACTGCGCATTTAGCTTCTCATGTAGACACTCCCCTTGTGTTCTTTTGCACAATCTCTAGCATACTTGCCCATACTAATCACCCCTCACAATTTAGCTGAGCAAAAGGATTCAGAGGCTCAGTAGGTTAAAAAGGAAGTAAACAAGTCTCAACAAAGATGGGCACCTGGCAGCTTGCTGCAAGTACTCTATGTGATAGATCATCTCTGCATCCCCAGTGATGCAATTAAATATATTCCCCACTTAACTTTTTGAGTACATATTAACTGTGGGTTTGGAGAAGACTGGTTTAAAGCTGTTTGAGAATCATCTGATCACTCAGCTAAGTACCAGCTGCCAGTTATTTAATATACTGCAACACACCTGCAAATGTACAACTGTAATGGGTTGTGAAGCAAACACATGCCTTGACACATCATAATGCAGAAGGAATCTTTACATACTCCTTGGCTCCTCAAAGGAATTTGCATCTACAGCTGTTTACAAAATATTACAAATTACGTACCTGGAGCAGTTACAACTGTTAGGGCAATTTCCCTAATTCTTGTTGAAATCTAACACAGCTTTACCATATGAGTTCTTTAACATAATACATATGAAAAGGAAAGTCAGTATTTCAACCCAAAGAATCTCCATGTTACTGGGAGGCCTGTTAAATGGCTATTTCACCAATGCCACTTAGTAGCCTGATTCACTGCTCATTAAAATTAATGGAGAGACTCCTACTGATTTCAGTGGAAGTTGGGTTAGGCCCTATTAGAATTAGTCTATGCTATCCTTAAGTCCTTTTTGCTATACTAGTTAGGCAGTTTTATGTTTCAGCTCTAACTCCAGTGAGATTCCTATTATAATGCAAAATTTCTCTCAGGATCTGCCTTAGCAGAATCTTTCCAACAGAACCTGAACGCAGCAACTGAACTAAAAAATGCCCAATGTTTTATTTAACTGCTTCTCTTTCAGGACTGCTTAATGGAGTCGAAAACCTGATTTATTGGTGGCACAAAGGTCTCATTCAGCATAGCAGGTAATAATTCGTTCAGTCCAATTATGCTTTGTGAGTTATTAAATAATGCATTGGAAACCTTGATCTCTTATCCACTTCTCCCTTTATCTGAAGAATGTGTCCTCAGATGCACTGTAAACACAGGGCATCTTCCTTTATCTCCCTCTCAATCAGCATCCTAAACAGAAAGAGTGATGAACTGAAGCTTCAACAGCTTTGTAGTAAAGAGGAAACAATATTACCCATGCAAGGAAGAGCCTTTAATTATGACAACACCTTTTAAAGGAACACACTGAATCTGATGGGCTATCTGGGCCCTGCTATTTTGCATATCTGAAGTAGCATACCTCTCACATTTCTTGGATATGCTCCAGCAGTGCAGACAGACAGTTCAACCAGCTCTCTAAGCACTCACTTTTGATAAAGAAAATCCTAGACTGGATACTCCCAAGGGAGGCAGCTTTACAAGCCACCTTGGCATTCACCTCCTCCCCAGGTGTGCTAAACACATCTCAGCTGAACATGAGGATATAATCCAGAGCATGTAATGCAATATACTTTGTTGATAAAAACAATGGCTCATATGTCCTAAGCATTGGAGAGTACATGTGGACATTACGTTAAGATCGAGCTAACTAGGGTTAGATTGTTCTACATGCCAATCCATGCAGATGTTTGGGGCAGTTGACTATGTTAGACTGGGAAAGGGTTAGCCTGATCTACCAAACATCTGCACGCACCCACCCACCCATTCTGACAAGATTATTTTTAGCCCCCTGGCCCTCCCACCTCCAGGTGGATAATCACCCTGCACACCCAACAACTCCCCCCACACCAACCAACCTGGCAACTGCTCCCAATCCCAACACCTCCCCTTCCCCCCACCCACCAAACTTCCCTGTGGACCCACTGACTCCTCCAATCCCATCCACCACTCCCCCTACCCTGAGTTATTAGATTGGGTTCCCGATGAGGCTTCCAGTACTAGCAAATGTGGTCATAAGCTGCTTGGGATCTACAATCACACATCTTAAAGTAAACCACATAATTGTAGATCAGGTGTGGCAAATGTCTGCATGTACCCACATGCTCAAAAATATGTAGGTTTCCACATGATTTTGCACTCATTTAAGTTAATGGCAGAAAACTTCTGTTGGTATAAACAGGAGAGGATTGCCCTCCAAAGATTTCCAAAACAAAAACTATCAGTAACTTACTCTTAAGTTACTACTTGTGTATTTGTGTAGAACAGCGCATATGTACTAATGACAGTTACATGTTAATTTGCAAAGCTTCAAGATCACCGGTGCTCAATCTTTAGGGTGTACAGGCCAGATGAGTGATATGGGGGCTGGTCTTTGGAACAGATCAGGCCCAGCATGGCCTCCGCTGGCCCTCATGTGCCAGGATTGGGCCCCAGGTACAGGGATCAGGGCATGGTCCATTAGTCCTTAACTGATGAAATATACTGATATTGTATAGCTCTAAATTATCGGTATTTTTTGGCACTACGTAAGTCAAACATCTTAGTGAAGTCTAAGCATATTATATCTTTATCAAGTAAACTTTTAAACTGTCCTCAAAGAATGAACTTGTGTTTATTTGATGAAACCTGTTTTCAGTCATCCACCAGACTTAAACTCTAATGAGGTACTACTGGGACCTAGAGCATACATCTCCCAAACCAAAGTTCCGCAAGTTTTCCAAGTTTCCTTCACACGCATTACAAATAGGTATTTAAGGGGTAATTTATGTTCCCCTATATAAGGTCTGTAACGAACCTTCCTGTCATGCTCTCATGCTCTCCTGACCTTTGTCAGTTAATAAGTTGATCTAGATGCATTCCTGATTCTGAAGTCATGAGTTATCATTAACTTTGAAACAAGAAGAATTAGGTATTTAGACCAATATTTAAGTAATAATAAAGTTTGCACATAATGGAGCAGTCAGAAAAATTCTTGGGTCTGATTTTCCCCGAAAGACTACAAGAATGAAGCCATTGATGGTTACTTGTATCCTGAAGCAGAGAATCAGAACCCTAGAGACCTACTTACTTTTCTGCTTTCTGTGCACATAAAAGCGGAATACACAACAAGGTCACAACAGGCCAAAAATAGCAAATCTTCAAGCAGTAGCAATTCAAATAGATACCAGATCTGCTGGAAAAGCAAGCAACTTGACTAGAATGCAGAATTTCCAAAGATCTCTGCTTCTCTCGCTGCATTTTGACTGTTACATTTGTTTTTAAAAGTAAAGGAGAAAAAATAACATACGTACTTCTCTGGATTTTCTACTTCTTCAGTAACAAAATTGAGGTAAAACCTAGAAGCAGAAAAAAATATTATAAAGGGTTTTGTTTTAAAACAACATTTTCATTTTAGATTCATTTTCAAAGAGTCTTATGGGTATTTTTGGTTCATTTAACAGGCCAGTCAATTATCACACTTTATAGCCCTACCTTTACAGTTATATTAAGAGAACAAATCACACCTGGTCACTCTTCTCCCTTACATTTTGGAAGGGAAGATTTTCTTTTCTATCTGTCATAAAACAGACCACAAAATTCTAGGCACAGTGTCACTGTGCTTTAAGTTCTTTTCAAGATCACATACTGAATAAGTGTAGCTAAAAACCCTTTTCAACTACCTTAGGTCTGAAGACTTAGGCCCTGACCTTAAGCTTGCATTTAATGTAATGTTATAAAAAGATTACACCAGTAACCTTGACCACAGCTTCACAGAGACCAGGTTAAAAGTAATCTCAAAAAAATCCATCTAAAATTTTAGTCAATACCGGAAGTTACAGCCAATATCAGGTATAGAACCAGCAACCCAGGATGTTCTTCCCATAAGCTATGGCACAATTGTCAGCATGACCAATGAGCAGGCTGCACTCAAGGCAGTGTGGTGCATATTTATTTGCAAGGCTATGAACAGTAGTAAGTTTAAAGTTAAGTGGTAATTATTCCTATACTTTGAAGTATGCAGAGCATAACAGGGATGGGGAAGTGAGGTGGGGATACTGGTTATGACTAGTAAGGCACTGCCATTTAAGCTCATATTTTAGGTCTTATTCCTGCTGCTACGCAGTTGTCTCCTCATGTAGACTCTTTTCCTAATTGTCACATTCTACCTGGCACTTATATACACTGCTCTTGCTACATAAACCACAAATACAGCCAATAAATATCCCTGTTATTTTTGTTCCTTATTTTAATGTTACGTTATAGTGCGCATGCTAAATTCTGCCAGTAACATGAAACAAAGCACAACATTTTTCTGTGCTCCTTAAAGTAGCAATTGACTGAACAAAGTTATTGACATGCTATTTAGTGCTGTGGACTGTCCTGTTCTGAAGCAATCAATCTGAGCTGGTGACAGAGAGATAAGCAGGTTGGGAGAAGCACTGCCAAAAGTTGTATATCTTTAGATCTTAATTACTTTTGCAAATGGCCATTGAGGAACTTGGACTGAAAATTTGTAAGTGAGAAGGGCAAACCTCAATATTAAAAACAATTACATAAGTTTTAAGATGATCAGTGTGTTGTCTGGGATGGAACAAAAGAGCATGACTAAAATCATATTTTTAGACCTCCTCTTTCACTGTCTGCAATCTCTGCTCCAGTACTGACTAAGCAGAACCAAGGGACTCTCAAAATGGCATTACATATAAAAATAGATTGTAAGACAAAGTATTTTAATGTAGATGTAATGTATTTTAATCTTATTGCATATATATGCCTCAGAGGGAATATGTGAGTGTGTGTGCAGACACATGTGCCCTCATGAGAGAAATTCTATATAAAAGAGGTAGATTTCTCTGAGCCGTCAATATGCCACCTTCATTTTAAGGACATAGGTTGTAGCCATATTGGTCTACATGGAAAAGGAATCAGAACTCACAGCAGAGGTGATAGCTTTTATTAGACTAACTAGATATTTGCAAAACAAAATTAACTATTCAAACCAGGAGACCTTATAACACCTTCAGTTCTCTTGTGAAATATGAATTTTCACTTCCACCTAGGAGAAATTTTACAATCTCTGCATTCTCCTATGCCTGAGGAAGGGCAAGTGTGCCCAAAAGCTTGAAAATGGAGAATTTTGTTTTGCAAATATATAGCTGCTCTAATTAAAGATGTTAACTCCATTTTATAAAGTAACAGGCAAAGGCCATGAACCCTCTTGGATGTCCCATGTACAACTTCTAAAACAGTTTTGTTCACAGTGCAAGTTGTAATTCCCTTGCAACAGAGGAATAAAAGGCTAACAGAGAACTCTACTACATGACTGCTTCATAAATAAATAAATAAAACTTAGCACTCAGTTCTAATCTTTTATATAAAATAAGGTGCTCTTCTACCTGGGACACTCTGTAAAGGAAAAGAAGGCTAACAAATAAAGATCTCTCAAACTAAATCCAGTCTGTATATTGTAGTATTATCTAAAGTATGCTTGTATTGCACAAGGGAAGCACTGACTAGACATGAATAAATGGTAAGGAAGAATCTCAGAACATCAACTTGTTCCAAGCCAGCAACTGTGGAGCTAGTTACAAGGAGGGAAAAGAACTCAAAAGAAAATTGCTGAGGAAGATACCTGCAGTTCACATTGAATAGTACATTACTCCTATAGAAAAAAATGTTAACTACTTATGCATGCATGTGTACACGTGCAATTAATGTGCATGACTAAACTGCAAAGCAATTTGCTCCTGAGAGCAGCATCTACACGTGCACCTGGGACAGCAGCAAACTGAGCCAGGGAGGAGCATTTTAGGCCAGGGCTGCTCCTGCTCTGCTCTGCCTCACTGCAGCAGTCAAGGGGAGCTCCAGGCTCTGGCCACAGCTCTCCAGGTACCAGCCTCAGGCTGGCAGGGGGCATGGGGATCAGTCCCGTGGTTTGGCTGATGGCAGCAGTGTGGCACAGGGTCTGGGGGTCAGCCCCAGGCTGGCAGGGGGCACAAGGGGTCAGGCCCAGGCAGTCGGTGACTGCATTGAGTGGCAGAGGAGCTGGCTTGGCTACAAGGCTGCTGCAGCTGCTGAGTCATTTGGCTAGGCAGCAGACAGGAGTGTGGCCCCCAGCTGGCTGGGCTGACCAGCCACAATTTGTAACCAGGTCAGTGTCTTCATGTGCATTGCTGCACAGTAAGTAACTCCACAGCACAGTAATACTTGCATTTACAAGTATTATCCTGCTACAGAGTTATTTTACTGTGGCCTAATAAGGCCGCACATGTAGATGCACAATGCTTACTGTTCAGTAAACATCTCGTGTAGATGTGCCCATCAAGTAATTTACTACTTAGCTGGCATGTCTACACAACAAGCTACTGAACAGTGGTTACTGCACATTTATTTAATACTTGTATAATCAAGTATTAAATAAATGTGCAGTAATTGGAGTTACTGCGCAGTAGTGCTGGTGAACACTTTTAAGGGTTGCTGCTGCTCAGTAGCCTACTAAAACTGCACAGTGGCATATTAGCACTGCTGGTGCTGTGACTGTGCAGTATGATTCAGTTGCTGCACTGTTAGCATCTCATGTAGATGTGCCCAGCAAGAAAAAAAATAGAATTTACTCTTATGGCATTACTTTATGACCTACTCAAATTTATTAGTAAATTTAAGCACTTAGTAATTATTTTCATGAAGTAGATGTTCAAGTCCACATGGACCACATTTTTTTCTTGAAAATTATCCGTTTATTTAACAAAAGGAATGCTTTCATTAAAGAGCTTTTTAATTTGTATTATATATATTCTAAGAATAGCCATAAAACTTAAAATGACTTCCTTGTTGTTCACTTCAGTTCTAGCTTTGAAGCCAAAAATATAAACCAATGATTATTTAGATCAGATTCTGCCATGCTTATTTTCTTGTCCCTACAGTATGATTCTCTTTCTTCACTGTGGCTACTTCCAGAGTAACTACAGAATAACTAAGAGGGGCAGATTTTTTTTCCTGAATAGATGTAGTTCCAAACAAGACTAAGAATGTGCCAGTCAATTTACTGCCTCAATAAATAGCTTTTTACAAAATAAATGTTCATTTCCAGTACAATCTTTAATGCAAGTGAATATCTTTGGTTAACTTACCAGCCTGAATAGGCGTACATTCCTGAATAGAAAGCAAGAGGTAGTCCCATAACACTGGTATTTGTCCCTTCAAATGCTTTTTTAAAGTGCTGAATTTCCCCTGCAATGTAAATAGAAATTATGTTGAATCCTAACTCCTGAAACATTCCTTAGAGATTTAATCATGTTTGCTTAGGGCTAGATTGTGACTTCCTGATCCCCTTTCCAAAATAAATAAATAAATAAATCACATTATGGGGAAGTTTCACTGAATTCAGATTCTACCGTTAGTCTCAAGGGCTAGGGACAGACATTCAAAAAGCTAGAGCCTGAATTGATTCAACCTTTGCAGGTTAGTCTAACCTGCCTAGGCTGAACCAGTTTGAAAGAGGACAAACATTTTCTCTGGGCTGAGGCAATGCAAGCACATATCTGCAGTTGTTCAAGCCAGGAGCAGGGAAGCTGTGCTGAGCTGGGGTGGGGGGGCATGGCCAGTCCAGGCTGAACTGGCCAGAGAGAGGTTTAATTCCCACCCCCACCCCTCTATCCCACTGACAGAGACTAGAGCCAGGTCTGCCGGGCACTCTCCCAAAGGGGGGCAGGGAGGAGAGTTAGTCTCCCCTCTACCCCCACTGGCAGCTGGGTCTACCTGCCATCACCGCCACTCTCCCTGCCCCGGATTAGGCACCCTGCTGGATGATGTAGGGAGAAGGAATAATCCCTGTCCCTGCCCCACCCCCACCCCAAGGGGCCCTGCTGGCTGGCATATAGCCATGCCTCCACCCCACCACTGCAGCAGGAAGGGGCAGGGACCTTGTTGGGGGCAGAAGCTCCCCCAACAAGGGCCCTACAGAGTGAGTGCTGGCAGAGCTGTGGCGGGCTGCGCGTGGCAGCACCGGGGTCTGGAGCAGGCTAGAGCCCTGCAAGCCCCCCACTGCGCTGCCATGCTCTGCAGCAGCTCTGCTGGCCCCGCAGAGCAGCCCCACTGCTGCCCATCACAGTCACTCACTATTCACTGCTCCAGCTTCCGGGCAGGGGCAGGGCTTGGACCCCACCACTCAGTCTGTGCTCGGGGCAAATCCCCTCCCAGCAAAAAGGGGCTTATTCAGCCACTGGCCCTGAGCACACGCCAAGCAGTGGCTGCAGCTGGGCTGGGCAGACCCTGCTGTGGTGCTAGAAGTTAGCGGCTGAATAAGCCCCCTCCTGCCAGGAGGGGGCTTGCCCCGAGCACAGAGAGGCTGCTGGCACCACAGTGGGGTCGGCCTGGCCTGGGCATTGCCACTCTGTGCTCAGGGCCAGTCTCCTCCCGGCAGCAGGGTGCTTATTCAGCTGGTGGCCCCGAGCACAGAGCAGCAGCAGCCGAGCCGGGCAAACCCACTGCGGTGCCAATGGCTGAATAAGCCCCCTCCTACTGGGAGGGAGCTGGCCCCAAGCACAGAAAAGCTGCTGACACCACAGTGCAGCCACCACTCAGCCTGTGCTTGGGGCCAGCAACTGAATAAGCCCCCTCCTGTCAGAAGGGAGTTGACCCCAAACACAGAGCGGCAGCAGCAGCCAGGCCTGGCAGACCCCACTGTGGCCTTTTTGTGCTTGGGAAAAGCTCACTTCCAGCAGGCCCCCTCCCCTTATTCAGCCTCTGGCACTGTAGCAGGGTCTGCCCAGGCCAGCCACAGCTGCTGCTCGGCCTGTTCTCAGGGCCAGTGGCTGAAATAAGCCCCCTCTTGCCAGGACGGGGCTTCCTGATGTATCTAATATAGACAGTATATGGAGTAGTCACAACGAGCTATACCCAGGAATACTCTTGAGAAATTCTTTGCTGAACAATTTCAAATAAAGAAGCTTGGGAAAAAAAAGTATTTGCAAACTGTAAACAGAAAAGGAAGCAAACACTGTCAAAGAAATGACAGAATATGCATTATTCACGCATTTCTATTAAATGAGAATGTACAATCTAAACTGATCAATTGTATTTCTTCTTGTTGATTTTACACATTCACTGATAATCAAGAGGCTGTTTTTTTGTTATTGTTCTTATTTTTAACTTTGTGCCTCCTATGAACATAGGGAGAAAAATGTTGTATCATTACCAGAAACAAAGTTAATCAAACACCCACAACTAACTAGACCTCAGCTTTGAGATGGCTTTGAAATATATGGGCTTTAAAACCAAATTCTGATGACTCCTGAACAAGTTTCAAGGGGAGGTGTACAGTCAAATACAGAGCTTGACCTTCTATGTTTATCCTAATTTTGTTTCTGCCCCTGATTCTGGGCTTACTCATTGTTGCAATTCCACACACCTCAGCAATGATTTGTACCATTGCATTTGAGAATAGAGTCCAAATATTTTTAATTTTCTTATATATTTAGATTATAAAATTAAATCACGCAGGGCGCATCTAAATGAGACGCTTAATGCGTAGTAGCCTAATAACACTGTGCAGTAGTGTGCCAGGCAAAAACTGTGCTAATACTCTACTGCGCGGTAGTATTAGTTTACTGCGCAGTAAACACCACTAAAAAAACGTGTGCTGGTACTAGTGTGCAGTAACTGTAGTTACTGAGCATTTAATTAGTACTTCATTAAGCGAGTACTAAAATAAATGCACAGTAACTACTACACATTAATTACCATGTCAACACACCCACAGAGTACTACTAGCATTTCACTCATAAACAGCACTTAAAAAAAAAGCAACCTAATAGCTAAAATCTTGGTACAATTTAAGCTATTAGCACCCACTGATTTCCTACTGAATAATATTCATATCCATGAATCACATTATATTAAACAAAAATTATTCAGCTATCAGCTAAAACACTTAGGAGTAAATATATTGAAAATAGTGCCCAGGAGGTGGCTACATATAGTAATAAGTAGCATGAGCCTGTATTTCCAACAAATCATTCCAGTACTTTACCCTGTAGAATTAATCTCCTGTAAAGATGGTTTTGAATGCATGTCTGCTAATTTACAGGGGGGGAAAAGTTAAAGAAGAGAGAGATTGAAAATATGAGAATTTTCTCTGTAGGGACATCAACATTCATATCTTAGCAATGTTGGGTTTTCTTACGACCCATATCATAAACCTTCATATTTGAAGGATTCTATGAAGAATTTCCACAGTGAAACAAAGACTTGGTTACAGATATCTTTTTCCTATCTGGCCAGGAATATTGTAACACAATCTGCTAGGAGGGAAAATCTGGCAGTACAGATATATGCTGTAATGAACACAAAACTTTAGTTGTATGTCTTTGCAATGCCCCTCAAGTAGGGGTCCTCTTGTTCTCTCTGCTGTAGTTTTATAAGAAATAAAGTAGCTTGTGCTGAAACGGTTATATCCTAGATTTTCTAGGAAGCTGTAAGCCTGTGCAGAATAATGGTAATTATAAGCAGAATTCTGTTCAGCTTCCTAATTAACTAAGGATAAAATTATAAATCCCTTCCTTAGTTTTCACTTGGTCCTTTGCCAAAATTCCCGCTCATCCTGAAATTGTGTTCAAGTAAGAAATAAACACAACAACTGAAGGCAAGATTCTTGGTGTCTCTGTGTTGGGGGGCTACAAGGGCATAAAGACAAAAGGAGCAGTAATGCAAGGACTCAAACAGTACTGCTTATCATGACTGTTGGCTCTTGAGCATACCAGGCAGCAGTGCCATAGAGACATTAGGCTGGCTGACAGTCATATTGAGAAACCTACTATTTATCATGAGTAGAGGGTGGCAAAATCTAGCCCTGAGCAAGGATTTGGCCTGAATGTGAGAGAGGAGACACGACATCTGTAAAAAGATTAAAATAATATGAGACCAAGAATCTTTCTAGGGGATCAGGGTCCTACAAAGGGAGACTTTTGTTTAAGAAACTGTTGCTTACCATGGAGAATTAAAGAAGTTGAGCTATCTGGAACCTTGAGAAAATCTGGATCTACTGGGAGGGGAGGGGGTAGGGAGGGGGTACACGTGCCACCACCTTGCTAACCCAAAGTTGAAGCTATATGAAATAACTTAAAACCATCTTCCCCACAATGGCACACTAGAATATTTGCCAGATAGGATCTGTTACTGGCTTACTAAAATCAGCAGCTCCTCTATTTCCTACACTGAATGACTCTGATTCCTGGTGTTACTGTTTAATACTGTTTAACAAACCCCTGAACTCTTCAAATTTCTTGTACTAGGTTTGTACTACCCCCAAACTGCTAACTTTATGTTCATTCTTCCCCTTGAAAGTGTAAGGGGTGCATGAATTGTGAGCATCAAATAATTGCAGATACTAGCGTACTACTTTAACTTCTGGAAAGGCCAGTTAAGTTTGTCCCTCAAGTACTACATGCATCATATATTGTAGCACAGGGGTCTGCAGTGAGGGGCACAACCCTGCGCTGCTGCCCACACTGCTCCCGTACACACGGGGGAAGTATGGCAGGGCAGCGGAGAGCTGGGAGCAGGCAGCTTTCTGCGCCCCGCACTGTGCCCTGCCACAGTGGGTTCCAACACTGCCTTGCAGAAGCGGCAAGGGCAGCACAGCAGGGAGCATTGCCAGTATGTGCTGCCTCCCTGAGGCCCTGGGCTGGGGCCGGGGCAGAGAGGCAGCAGATGTTTGCTGCTGGCCCAAGTTCTGGTTAGCTGCTGGCAGCCACAGAGCTGGGGCTTCGGGGCAGGGGCTTTGGGTGGGAAGCAAGGGTCATGAGCAGGGCTGGGTGCATGGGCTTTGGGTGGGGGGCACAGGACAGCAGGGCTGGGGGGCATGAGGCTTTGGGTGGGGGGGCAAGGGGCACAAGCAGGGCATCCTGCCATGTACCCCCTGCCCTCATTTTGTTTTTTTGGCATGCCGGCACTCTGGCACCTTCCAAGGTAGGCATTGTGGGGTTTTTTGGCACTCCGGCCAAAAAATGTTGCCTACCCCCATTGTAGCATTTGTGATTTACATCGCTGAAGTGATAATTTAGTTCCCATTATTACACTTGTCTTCGCATGCTCATGACTTTCTAAAAATTCTAAAACTTCCTGTGCTATTTCATAAAAAATACGGTATGGAACAGGGCTAAATGTTAATGGCAATAAAGAGTAGATTTGCTCTTGCTGACAATTCCTAGGCTAAGGACAGAAATTACATATAAACTGGTATAAGTGATCAGAAACTGATTTAAATCTGAAACATAGCAGAAGTTCAGTGCAAATAAACTGGTTTCAAAATAGCCAAAGCCAGTTTAAGATAAACCTGGATGCATGTAGTATAAGACTTAACTGATTTAGTTTATATTGGTTTATTCAACTTCTGTCCCAGGTCCCCTCCAGATTCAAATTAACTCAGTCTCCCCAGCATCCCAGCACGCTTTGTACCTCTCCCACAACCCTTCCTCCCCGCTTTCCCCTCCCCTTCCACAGGGTGGGAAGTCTAGCCTTGGCCCTAACTGTCTGCTCCAGCTGAGCAGGGAGGTGTGATCTAGCACCCCCCAGCTTCTGGCCTGAGCCACTGCAGGCATGTGGCTGCATTTCTGGAATCAAAAGTGAATGTCTGTTCATTTGGTTATCAGTTCAAGCTATGCAGCTTAAACTAAGTTGTGAAAATTGAATTGATTCCGCTTTGGGCTTTCTGACTATCTGTACTTAGCCCTAATGTCCAGTCTATTAAAACATACAGAACAACAGGATATGTCCATTTGCCACTGACACTGTTTTTGTCCCATTCACAAGAGTTTTCATTCTGAACAAAATTTATGCTGAGAGGAGCAATTCTGTCTTCCTTCATTTAAAATGCAGGGTCCGGTCTCAATATCCTCATTGGCATGCTACTGTAAATACCAGTTTATCTCAGTGTAGTTCCATTTTTAATCTATTACATGACAGTACAGAGCTTAAGTTAAACAGTCATAGACTAATTAAGAGATTTTGCTAGTATAAGCATTATTTGGGGGGAGTGGGAGGGCAAAGATAAAAAGCACTTAAAAAGCATTTACTTTTCAGTTCATACCTTTAATTAGCTGCATAACTCCAGGGACTATAATTATCAAAATTGCTACAAGCTTGCAAAAGGTAAGGAAAATCTGAAGGCGGGCACTCCAGCTGACACTCATGCTATTCAGGACCATTACCACAGCTGTAAGAGAAGAAGGAAAAGTTAAATAAAAGTGCTTATCTTGCTAAAGCAGTAAAAGCTATACACTCTGAGCCCGAGAGGTCCCAGGTCCCCTCCAGATTCAAATTAACTCACAGTCTCCCCAGCATCCCATCATCCAAACAATGGATTCTGGTGCTTGAAAGGAACAACGACCCGCTAATACCTTTTCTCTCCTGTTACTGTCTGCTTTTCTGATTTCCCCAGCCACATTCTAGGCCTGTCTGAGTCCACTTCTGGGCATGCTGCTTTGACCATTAGTTTCTTCATTACCTCCTAGCTCCTTTTGCATAAAACTAAAGCATCTCTTTTACTCAGCACAAGAATTGTTAACTGTTAGAAATTGATGAACTGCTATAGCATCGCCTTTGATTAAATTTTTCATTGAGCAACTCCTGTCACTTGAGACCACCATATGAATGTCGATTTGACTGCCGATTTGCATTTTTGGAAAACAACAATCATTACTAGTAAAATTAAAGTTTCTATTCCTCATTTAGCACTGCATATATTTGTTCTTAGTGATATAATTTCCACCTACTCTGCTACTCACTGAGTAATCTCTGTTTGAATCATTATTGAAACAGTAACAAGGGCCAGGTACAGAAATTACACATAAACCAAGCTAAGTGATTGGAAATGGATCTAAACCCATAACTGTAGTTCAGCGCACATAGACTGGTCTAAAAATTGTGGAACCCAGTCTAAGGCAGACCTGGATCAATGTGCACTCAAACTTAATTCATTTAGCTTAGACTGGTAAATTGAACTTCCATACCAGATCACCAATCAATTCAAATAAAATCATTGTCCTCTGGCATCCCAGGCTCCTTCATAGTCCCCCATAACCTGTCCCCCCTGGCAGGGAGGTGCACTAGCACTTGACTGCTCTGGCTGAGCACCCAGGGAGCCCTGCCACTAAGCTCTCCCAGAGTCAGCACAGACACTCTCTGCAGCCCTGCCTCTAACTATCTGTCAGCTGCAGGCAGGCAGTGGGGAGGGGGAAGGAAGGGAGGTGCCTGTGCCCCTCTCCACCTGGGTACCTGTGTCCTTAGGCAATTGTTGGGACCCGGAGGCCTTCAGGCCTGGGTTTGAACTTTGTGCCTGGTATAAGACGCATTATAGTGTCATAGGGACACAACACTGTATACCCACACCCCATTGCAAAGCACCCCATGATGTACACACAGATCTGACATGCAGTCCAGGAGAACTCCTGTGCTTGGGCACAGCTCTACAGACCACAGCCCTGGCTCCTACACACCTACTCAGGGAATCCCATGCCCCTGTGTGCAAGCACAACCCCATGGACCACAAGCCTGGCTCCCACACAACACATCTCAGTGGCTAGAGCCAGGTACCGTGCCACCTGGACCCCAGCATGTCTTCCCACCCCCCCAAGCAGAAGCCAGTATGGGCTCTCACCTCTGGTGGGTTGGGGTGGCAGTGGGGCAGAACATTGGGATTATGCCTGCACATAAGCAACCCTGTGACCTCCATGGTTCAGCCACTGCCTTCCTGGGCCATGGGCACCTGAGACGCTATAAGACTTTTATGACCCACAGGGTCAAAAGAATACAGGGTCCCAGAGTACTAAGAGTATGTGGGGGGATCCAAGCTAGGGCAAGAAGGCAGATGCCCCTGGAAGCTTCAGGAGTAGGTGGGGTGTGGACTGACATGGCAGGAGGTTGGGGGTGTGCTTGCCTGTGCCTGGTAGCCAATCAGGGGTGGCCCACGATCTCAGCTGTGCTCAGCAGTGCTTAGCAGTCTCTGGCAGCTTGGGGGGCCTACAAGCCCTGCTGGGAGGCATGCAAGAGCACCCTGAACCTGCTGGCCTCAGCCACTGCAGGCAGTCCGTGTGTCCCCAAAAGACAAACGTGTTCTGTTAGATACCAATTTAACCTAAGCCACTTACAGAAGCCCACATAAGTTAGATCGATTCCTTGGTCTTTTTAAACATCTGTACCTTGCCAAGGGGGTAATGATACCCAGTAGATTACAGCACTCTTCCTAAATGCAAAGAATCCTTGTATTCACAAGTGAAAAGGAAGGGTCTTTGCTAAAGCAAAGACCATCCTGAATAGTCCTGGACAGTCCCAAATTTGGGGGCTGTGTCCTGGCGTATCTGAAGAGCCCTGAAACAGGATATTTTTGTTCTAAGTTTGAAAAACTGATCCTGGAAATCCTGACCCTAGTCTGCCTACCCACACATCCCAACACTCTCACAATAACTGGTAGCTTCCTGCTGTATGTCCTGAAAGGGGGCAACACAGTGCTTCCTTTGCACCATGTCAATGTGAATGTTTCTCATTCAGGACAAAGCCACATTCATGAAATGCTACACCTGGGCCAATTAGCAATCTTTCTCTCTCTCAGCAAGCTTAATTAACCTGCTGGCAGTTAAGGAGAGGACAATAACTAGAACCCAAAGTGGTGTAGTCTACTTTTGGTTCCAGAAGTCTGTGGAGCTGCCAAGATTCAGGCATAGATTTTGATGTAGAAAGTGGCTCTTAAGGGACCATTGACTGACACAACATAAAAACAATGAGTCATCTGGTTTTGCTCCTAATTATTTTAGCTTATATAAATTATGTGTCTGAAAGAAAAGAGGATGTAAAGAGGTTTCAATAACTGCATATTTATAATGTGAAGAAATGCACTGCCAGACAAAAGAAGAAAATGGCTGTTATTCCCTGGCTGGAGGAAGAGTTAAATGTGATAGCATAAGCCTGTCAATTGATCTCTCTCTTTCCATCTTGCAGAACTAATGAATCAGCTTCACATCAGAATCCCTCTGTATTTCAAAACCTCCTTAACAGCAATGGTTTATCTGTATAATCAGCTATCTCACAGGCCACTAGATTCATAAAATTACAACTCCAGAATCTGATGCCTAGAGCTTAGAAAATGCCAGCACAGGTGCTGCAGGTTAGGCTCAGCACAGACTTTCAGGTAGCTAGGACAGCTGTTTCATCAAATGTCTTTACAAGCTGGAATTAAGCTTAAGGATGACGCTTAGGCCTCAAAATAGAGAAAGGTTTAGAGCTGAGCCAAAAATTGATTTTTTGTTCACTGTAAAGTCCAAGATATATTCAGTGCAGTTTGATCCCAAAATTATTTCTTTGGCAAATGGAAAAGTATTACAAGATTTAATACATCACTTTATTTCAAACTTAGGCCATTTAAAATATTTACAATTTTTTTAAATAAAAATAAAATTATAGGAAACTTCTAAACAAAAAGGCTTTTTTGAATTTCATGAGTTTTGCCTTTTTCTAAATGATTTAAACAGCAATATTTAATGTTCTTTTCACAAAACATTTCAATATCCCCATATCTGCATTTTTCAATGAAAAAGGTTTGGGTCAAAACTTTCACCCAGCTCTTTGTTTCATCATACTTCAGAATAAAGACAGGTTCTGCTGAGCCACAATACAATCAAAACCACCTGACTTGTGGCAAAATCTCCTTAAAGGTAAGAATACTTTGTCTTTAATGTATTGCTCTTGTGTATGTATGTACAACTGGAAATACATAGAAAAAGCTATGTGACTGGTTCACCACTGTGTTGCCCTAATTTTAAATTGGTTTAATATAATTTAAGTATCACAAGTTCCTCCGGGCCTATGCTGGCACAACTGTGTTAAATCAAGTTGCAGACCCCTACATTTATCTGAATTTCTTAGTTTGTGTTACTATATTCAGATCATCAATATTTTGTAATTGCCATTTAATGCAAAATTCAACAAAATATATTTTAAACTGCTGATTTTCCAGGACTATGTAAGAAATCTAGTGGCAGTATCCAAATATTTCAAGTTTTCTTGAATGCCCAACATTTGGTTACCTTACTGAGGAAAGAGTAGCACAAGCATCTCCTTAAAGAGAACTCTGCTATAATCACTATTTTATAATGTAGTAATCAGCTTCCTGATAAATGTATGAGATATCACATAACAAAACAGCAAGAAATAGCCCTGTGAGAATGCTAATTTCGGTTCACACAGCATTTTGTGGTCTTTCTTGTGAAGTCCAGTTCATGCACAAATTACAAGCTATAAATTCATAAGCAGTTCATGTGTTATGAATGTAAAATTTCACATGGATATTTGTATGTCGACTATGTAACACTGAGTTCAGCCAAAGTAAAAACTGAAATGGTGTGGCCAGCTAAATACATAAACAACATAAATTATTAGGTAATTTTTTTTTTATTTTTTTTTTGGTTTTGGAGTTTAATTGCTTTAGGTTTCAACAGTAAAACCAATTATGTAGCTTTACAAACTATTTTTAATGTTTACTATTTGCACTGGTGCACACCCCTTACTTTGATATGTTTATAGGAATTCATATTTGCATGTATGTTTTAACACAGGCATAATTTTACAGGAGGGAAGAAAGGAGACAGTGAAAGGCAGCAGAGAAGAAGAGTCATGGAAAAAACACTGAGTAAGAGGGAAAAAGAGATATAGCACCAGTGCAAACTATTAAGCATATCTATGCTACCTCTGCACTGTGCCTGGGAAATCCACTATGAAGCACTGCCCCCCACACACTCTCACTCAGTACATACCCACTCCCCAAAATGGGTAAGTGCTAGTGTCACAGCAGGTGTAGCAGACACTTGTAGACGCCATAACATAGAAGTGCTGCTCTTTGGCTTGGGCATCCTTATTAGTGTATATCTAAGGCAGCTACATTGTCTCATTCCTAGAATCTGGCACATATGGAGAGAGAGCAAGTGGTCAGAGCACACTTCATGGCAGTGCTCCTGGATACAGCCCAGAGACAATAAGGATATGTCCTAAGTCCAAGATCAAGCTCATGATAGCACCAAAGTGATCTGTACCTACACATGCATCCTCCCATCATTGCCACCATGATTACAGTTTGTGATTTAAGTGAGCATCAGATGGATGTCACAGCCTTACAGAGACACCTTGAAACACAAACTGCAGAGGGCCCGCTTCAGAATCAACATAATGATCAGAAGCAAGCCAAAGTAGTAGTGTCACAGCAGGTAGAACAGACATTTACAGGACAGTAGGTTTCTGTGGAATGCAAGAGGGCCAGAATGAATATACAGTCAAATGCTACAGTCATGTTTGTCCAGTCACTTTCATCAACCTGATCCTTCACACAGTCATAAATATAAAAGGTATAATAGATCCCAACACAATAAAGAGCAGTAGAGTTTAATCATGACTAAGTTTCCAGCAAGGAGCCAAATATGTGATATTGGTACAGAAGGGAGCCTGCCCTGCCAGCTTTTGTGACCTAACTGATAGCGATAAGAAATAATCCAAAAGACCTTCCCTTCTGCATAACTGTGTGCACCAATTCAAAAGAAGACACAGAAGACATGATTATTTATGCAAAAGAATCAGATTTGCAATTCCAACATCCAAGTGGACTCTCTCTTTATACATCTTATCTGAAATCTACCAGAGAGGACTGATTAGAGTGTCTCTATGGCTAAGGACAGAAATTCTGCATAAACCAGGTTAAGTGATCAGAAACTGGTTTAAATCTGTAACAGAACAGAAGCTCAGTGCACATAAACCAGTTTCAAAGTGGCTGAAACTGGTTCAAGATAGGACTGTGTGAAATTTCACCAAGTGTTAAGTTTGGAAGCTGTTTTGACCCATTTTGAGCTTGAAACAGCGAAATAGAAACAAAACAAAAAGCATCAAAACAGCTTCAAACCTAAATGAGGGCACTCGAAACATTTCAAAAGTTTAAAAACGTTTCAAGTTTCAAAGCAGCCCAATGGTGGGAGACGGGAGAGCTGGGGTGCGCTCTGAACAGCTCTGCAGCCCCATGTAGCTCAGCCCAGCGGGAAGCGCAGCCCTGGCTCTCCCCACCTCCCGCCACTGAGCTAAACTCTATGGGGCTGACAGAGACAATTGGAGCACAGCCTGGGCTCTGCCCACCTCCCACTGCTGGACTGCTCTCCAATAGGCTTCGCCAGCCCCACAGAGTGCAGCCCGGTGGCAGGAGGCAGGCAGAGCTGGGGCTGTGCTCCACCTCCTGCCGTCAGGCTGAACTCCATGGAGCCCGGCACTGGGTGCGGGCTGTGCCCAGCACCAGTCCACGCAGCAGCGGCAGCCTCCTGTCATCCGGCACACATCCAGGAGCCCACACCCCCCGGGACGAGTCTGGCACAGCCCTGCAGCCCTCCTGGGGGTGTGGGTCCCCGGATCTGTGCCCAGATGACAGGAGGCTGCCACTGCTGCCTTGGGCCAACAGCAGCATTAGTCTTCCCCCGGGCTGGGTATGGGCTGCAGCCAGTGCCGGTCCCAGGCGGCAGCAGCAGCAGCCTCCTGTCATTCAGCACAAATCCGGGGGCCCACACCCCCAGGAGGAGTCCGGCACAGCCCCACAGCCCTCCCAGGCGTACGAGCCCCCGGATCTCCATGCTGAATGACAGGAGGCTGTCGCTGCCAGCAAGTGTCACAAATTTTGCCTTCAAGACTTTGAGGTGTATTTTCTGGGCAACCTCTGCACCTATCTCCTTGAAACTTGGCAGGCTTCATGCCCTCAGAAGGGGTTACCATTCCTGCAATTTGCATCTGAATTAGGCAACAAATGACAACATTTCAGGCATTTTCATGATTCCCCATTATAGCTTATAGGTGAAACGTTGAAACGAGTCAAAACAGCAAAACAGTTTTGACAAAACAAAACAGGACAGTGCTTCAAAATGAAATTAAATAAATAACGAAATGAAACAATGTCCCTTCAAAATGGTGAAATGGACACTGAAATGAAATGATGGTGTTTTGCACAGTCCTAGTTTAAGATAAACCTGGTTGAATATAGTATCAAACTTAACTGATGTGGGTCAAACTGGTTTATGGATCTTCTGTCCCAGACCCCTTCCTGGTTCAAGTTAAATCACAGGCCCCCAGCATCCCAACATGCTTTTCAGCCCTGGATTAGGCTGTGCTGTCTGCTCCAGAGAGCAGGACTGGCCCTACCCCTCTGCTTCCCAGCTGGAGCAGTGAGGGCTGGTGTGGGGGCAAGCACAGCTGGGGATGCAGCCCAGTCTGTGGGGGGAGGGACTGCCCCCCTCTGGCAAACCCCGGCTTGGGGCTGGGGCCAGGGGCCAGGGAGGGATGTTAAATACCCCTTCCCCCGCTCAAAATTACTGCTGGCTGCAACTGTGGACTACAAATCTCAGAAGTACCTGGAAGCAGGAAGAAGTGATGAGCAACCCTGCAAAACCCTGCTGCTGTGATTGTGGACTGCAAATTCCAAAGACTTCGGGGGCAACAGGAAAAGGAAGTGAACACACAGCCAGAGAGCCATGGCCATGCTCTAACATGCCCTGGCTTCTGACCTGAGCCGCTGCAGGCATGTGGCAGCATTTCCTGAATCAAAGGTAAAAGTCTGTTTACTTTTGTTTCAATTTAATCTCTGCACCTTAGATTAACATGCAAAGACTGAATCAATTCAGTCTCAGGCTTCTTGACTATCTGTACTTACCCTATATGGTACAATGCAGTGTATCTGAGCTACCCCAGGCATCAGAAGCTCTATTGCCATGCAGTACAGCATTCCACCCAGGCTAGTTGGCATAGTATTTTAGCCCAGGCAGACTACTTCGCTAGCTATATTGCCTTGGGCACCTGAGCTAGCCCATTCAGATCCAGATCAGGTACATCCGTGTAACTCAGCAATGTGTTGTGTAGACATACCTGGCATCATAACTTCTGGCACTGGCAATTACCAAGCTGGAGAAAAAGGTATTAATTGGAATCACATAAGCAGTAGCATAACTAGGGGTTGGTGAGTGGGGCATCAGCCCTAGGCACCAACTTAGAGAGAATGGCTCCCTCCTTCCAGGTGTCTTAACCACTGCAGAGGCAGCCCTGCACCCCATATCTGTAGGAGCCAGGCAGGCACAGGCCCAGGTCCAGTAGCATATCTGTGGGGCAGGGAGAGTAGAATGACACCTCCTAGGAGGCTTTTCCAGATGGGAGACAGTCCTGTGTCTGTGGGAAAGGAGAAGAAACAAACAAGAAACCAGGAGTGACCCCAGGGAGCCCATGTGGCTGCCTTTTCCCCAGGAGAAGCAATGCAAACCCATGCTGCTCCAGCCATAGCTTTAGCAGAATCAGCTGCCACTGGAGTGACAGTAGCACTCCCCTCCTCACCCATCACCTCTCCCTGGAGTGCTGAAACAGCTGGCTACACCTCTGCAAGTAAGCTCTGAATTAATGCAAAATTCTGCCTTGGCCAAACAAAAAAATTCAGTTTTTTTCAGCAAATGCTGGAAGTTTTTCAGGGCAATGCTGACTGCACTTCCTCAGTACAAAATTGCCTGTGTCTAGTCTCATATCACTGGTGCTTTTTGCTCTTGTGACAGAACACAAGGGCAAGGGAAATTTGAGTCTTCTCTCTAGTGCTAAATACTCAAAGTAATACACCCAAACATGTTAAAAACTCGTAAATCATATATGAGATGTTGACCTGTTTTCAACCTGGTGCAGCTGAAACCTGTTTACATTCTCTCGCTTAATATGGAAATCAGTGAACTGATTAAGCTTGTTCCATTCAAACTGTATAGGCACTCAGATAACATGGCAACAATACAGTTTGATATACCTATACAATGCAATACATCCCCAAGCATATTAATATACATTAATCACCTCACTAGGCACTGTGTGGACATAGCAAAAAATATGATATTTAATTTAAGCCACTTAAAATGTAGACCTTACGGTCTTGCAAAGCCTGCAGCTAAGGGACTGTAGACCTGGGGATCCTATAAATGTTGAGAAGAGATTACATTTCATTTAAAAAGAAATGTGTATTTCTAGGCTTCTTGCTTGCAGTGGCTTACAAACTGAGATAAAATGATACTGACAGTGGAAAGAAATAAGGAACTGGGCTCCACTTCTGTGGCAGAAGACTTGGAGGGAATCTAAAGATTATCCCCACGCATACACTTTTGATGTATAATGAGTCAATTAAGTTTAGGCTGTATCACCTCACTAAAGTCTTATGATAGGTCCAACTGGTAGGGGCACAATATGTAGACAGGAATGGATTATACTGGCAGGACATTTGCTTCAAGGACTTTTAAATGTTTCCATGGCAGGAAAGGCAATTTCATGTGTACTTTGTAAAATAATAATAATAGGATTTTTTTAAGGGACACTTTGCCTAGGAAGTCCATTTTGTCTCTCATCAATAACATGTCCCCTGCCCTTACACAATGCTCAGGCACTCTTCTGCTTCAAAGGAAACTGTGTCACTTGTTGAATCATTAACACAGTTCTTAGCTTTACTGGGAATGTTCCCATCCAAGTACTAATCCGGCCCAACCCTACTTATCTTGTGAATCACGCTTGCTGAGGAGATCAAAAGCCAATGCGGCAAGGCTACAGAACAAAATCTCTCTCATTACCAGCACATAGTTTAATGATGCTTCTAACAAGATCTGCAGAAAGCACTCTTATTACCCACCGTCATCCATCACAGCAAACAAAAAGAAATGACAAGAAGTGGGAAAGAAAGGCAAAAGATAGGGTGGCTGACTTGTTGCTTGACTTAGACTAAATTATACTCTTGAATGGAAACAGAGATTATTTTCTCCAGCATTAAATTCCATTGTAAAGGTATGTCCTTCTCCAAGTGAATGCAGAAAATGGCACAAGAAGATCCTGACTGCTAGCATTATATTGCAAACACAGAGCAACTAATAATAATAACAAAATAAAGAACAATTATATACATTTGCACTTGCAATCAGACCCTTATACATGTCTATCATATCATATTATGCACACCTTGAAATGCTGTGGTGTTGTAGGGTGTAATCCAAAGAACAAAATTAAAAACTAAATCCCACACGTCAATGTGTCTCTTGACATTACTGCTCATATTGACAAGACTTTCTACAGGAATCTCTAGTTTCAGCGAGAAACTCATCCTACCTGGCTCCACACAAACTCTTTTTCAGTTACTATAGCAACAGTTTTCTGTTAACTCCTATTTCCCTTAAGGGCGTAATTATTTCAGTATAACTCCACCCTCCTGCAAAGCTGCATCTTTCATTAATTACTGTGTGAAATCCTGGCTTATTGCACAGATTTTCAATTAAATGAAAAGTAATAAAAATTGTATTTTAAATTGTTCACTCATTGTGCTTCAATTACATGTACTTAACAAAACACTCTACTGGAGTCCCCACGTAACATTCCTTCTGTCTAAATGACCTTAAAGTTACTGAACATCTGTTTTACTCTTATCTTTTCCTGAACTATTTTAGGCATATGTAACTATAAAAAGTTATTAACCTCAAACATCGAAGCCCTTAATCCAATTACCCATATGAAACCCATGGTTTCTACATAATTAAAACAGATACAATGGTAGTCATGTTGGGATTTTTTTCTTTTTTTTTCTTTCTTTCTTTTTTTTGGGGGGGAGGGGTGGTTTTACCAGGTGGAGAAAATGTCCACAATGAAGAGCTTCCACGAATGACAGATTTCATTACACTGGAGACTGGAATTGTCAAGGTCAACCCAGATCCCACACCTTAAATAAATTTATTTGACTGAATTGCCTATGTAAAATAAGAGTCCTTTTGCATGGCTTATATTGTTATGCACACCCCAATTCCCCTTTTCTAGGACTTTTGTTTCTTAAATATTAGCTCCCAAATTAAAATGAACAATCTTTTATTAGGGCCACATAACGGAAGTCTACACTATAGACTTCTGCCAGCGTAGATATGTCAGTGGTATGAATAAAGAAGTGTGATGCCTGATGGACGTGGCTGGGTCATCAGAAATCCCTTGTGTAGAAATATGAAACGTTACATACCAGCAAAATGGTACTTTTATGACACCATAGGCTGCGTCCAAACGAGTGTGGCCATGCAATATGTAGCGCCACAAGTATGCAGCGCCACACGCTGCAGATTCAGGCATTTCCCACACTGCTACCTTGCAGCGCCGGAAGCAGGGGAAGGGGAGATTTGTTTTAGGAGATCCCAGGGTCAAAAAAAGCCAGGTAGAAAAAAGCAGGGTGGTGCTCGTGGAGGCAGCGCACACTGCCCAAAACTGGAGCCTGGCTGGCAGGAGGCGCACACAGTTTCCCCAGCCCCCAGGATCCCAGGTAAGGCTGCAGGGGTCAGCACAGTTGCTGGTCCCAGCCTCCCCTACCCCATCCGGGGTAACCTGCCACATGCCAGAGGGCACATAGCACAGGCATTCCCCGGGGACAGTAGCAGCGATACAAGGTATGCTGCTGCTGGTTGTCCCCATGAAACCAAATGTCTGTGCTCATCTGCATACCACCATAAAGGCTTGCTTCACTTGCTGAAAGTTGATTTTACAATGCCAGCACAAGGCATAGGTTTACCAGTATAGTTATGTTTCTATTAGGAATTTGCCAAACTAGTTATTCTGTAAAGCACTTCTAAGGAGCTAGCACCCTGATTCCAAAAGAAGTAACCAGAGTTCTGTAATGCAGGTGCCAATTGCAAAATAAGAAAGAGTAGGATGAGCTTTTCCTACTGTGTATTCATACTACTCTTTAATACCTGCACTGAGCAAAACACCTGCTCTGAAAGAAAAGAATCTGATTCATCACTTAGCTAAAGTGCAGAGAAAGTAATGGGATTTGAATGCTTTACTGGGAGTGAGCAGGATCAGTGTTGATGATTTCATGCAGCCTTTGGACCAATCAGAAGTAGCCTGTTGCTTCCTGGCCTCCCTCTTGCACTCTTATCTCCTAAAACCTGGACAGAGCACTGACAACTTGGCATCACTCCTCCATTTCTTTGCCATTTACTCACTTACTTCCTTAGAGAGTGAAACTGGAAGTAGACAGGAGTTTCACCATTGACTGAAGTTGGAATAAGATCAGGCCCTGATATAGAAACTCCTATGACATGATACTTTTTGTTCACAATAGTGTCCATGGGCATGGGCATGCGCACACGGAAACACACACGCGCGCACCCTCGCAGGCCCTGAATGCAAAGTAATTCTGTAACGGTTCACATCAATTGATCATCTAATTCATGTACAGTTATTTTCTACTTTAACACCTTTACCCTTCCCTGCAACCCCAAGTTTGATACTTACTGATGCCAACTGCTGTAATAAACTTAATTGCAAGGTCTGGGATTTCACATTGCATAAACAATGGCTCTAAAATATGGCGTCCAAATGCTAGGGATATTACTGCTGTAGCAGCAGGCCTAAAGTAGACAGAAAGAAATAATCAAGAAATGATGGTTAATCTATAGCAATGCATAGACAACATATATACAGGAACACTGTGCTGCTTTATCTCAGGACTGTGATTGCAGATTAAATTGTACCTAAGATTATAAAAGTTTTGGGGAAGGAAATTTGCTCAAACTCAGCATAGCTGAAACAGGAAGCTACTTTGCTACATCCCTCAATGCTGGGGCTGGCCCTTGGAACAAGTTAGGGCATCTACAAGCTGCTATAACTTATGGAGACTGGAATTGTTTTTTTAAATAGTCACTAGATATCAAATACAAATGTACTCCCCCGACACTTGGAATGTGTTTGCAGCATTACGTGACAGTGAGAAACTCTTTGCCTGTGACAATGGGGAACCTGTTACCTCTAGAGTGAAGCAATTCACCTACAAACAAAGCAGAATAAAACAATAACAAAAACGTGCGTTCACGTCAAATATGATTTACAGGTCTCGTTTCCTCCTACTTCTCAAACCAGCAAATTAGTCACTGTTGTGCAAGCTTCGTGTGAATTGATAATGGATTGCATAAGGTTTACACATTCTAGCGTGCACTAACATGGTTAAAGACAGAAAGAACACCAAGTAACTTTGGTTTTCTTTTAAAAGTAATATCCCACTGATGTCATGAGAACCTTTGTTGTCATCATGACCGGCCTTACACCTAATAAATATTAACACAGAGTAAGAATGATGTCAAAACATCCCTGAATCATTAAATCTGAAAGCCAGCCAAGAGAACAGACTTGTTATAACTTGTAGACAGGACCATATTGCTAAATTTCTGTGTAGAATTGTATTTCTGATTCTCACTGCTGTAAACTAATTGGCTGCCATTGAGAGAACTAAAGACCTGTAAGTGTATTAGTTCTTTTAATCAAAAATGTTGCGCACAGTTTTCTCAGCTAAGCCCTTTTCCCTGTAAGAGACTGCAGTGTTAACACACCCACAAGCTCTTGAAGCAGCCACAATTAGGAACAAACTTTTCCTCCCCTCACAATCATTTTAGGAACTGTTACAAACCTAAGAGACATTTAAACGGTCCTACCAACCATCATGTTTAAATACATTTCTCACTAGTACTCTTCCCTTCACTAATGCGATTAGGGAGTTTTTTTTCCCCTAGAGCCATGTTACCACTAAGCTTTAAAACTATGCAGAAGTCACCACAGCATTTAAAGATGGTAGGTGCTAATAGGCTTTCAGTCATAAGTTGAACAAGAACATACTGCCAGCTGCACCAGTTTTTAGAAAAATGGTATGTGCTGGCAGCATATTACAAGTTTCCACTCACATGGTATCATGCTATTTATACCTTGATCAAAAGGTATTAACCTTTTTTTATACCTGCTAGTGAAAACAAAAGCTCTTCTGAACTTGGATTTTTTTTCATATAATCTTTTTGTTCATATAATGCAAAAAAAAAGCTCTGTAACATTGATCCACTGATTTCTTTGTTTGTGGATTGCAACTCTTTGCAAAGGCCCCAGAAAAAATGAAAGCTCATAAGACTTTTCTAGAGCCGCTGCAAGCTTATTTGGGGGGGTGCACCATCTAAATTCTAGGAGCTTTATTTTTCTCTCTTTACACCTGTGTAAATAAGGTATTAGCTGCAGTTAAAATAATACCAGGTTTGAATTGGTGTGAGAGGAGAAGCAGGCACTGCGTGTTATTATATTCAGCTAACCCAGAAATGTTCTTAAGATAGTTTTATTTACTCTCTTGCAGTCTGATCCAACATGATGTGTGACGTTTTGGCTGATTTGCAATGTTAAGAAAATATTTTTCTTTCCAGAGACAAAGTTCCCTTTTGGAAAAGACTTTGTGGAGATTAGTAACTTTACCACAGAACTTTTAAATTGTCCTATACAATTTTATATCTAGAATATTTTATATTAAATTCCACGGGGCAATTTAGTTTCTTTCAACAGGATGGTATTCTGTGAAGTTTCATTGAGTGTTCCAGCAATTTGCATATAATCCTATTTAACTTTAACATATTTCTACTGGCTTTCATCATTACAAGATTTTCTATAAAAGTTTGGTTGTAGAAATACTGAATCAGTTTAAATATGACAGAGCCTAAACTGCCATGTATCTTGTGGACTGAACCAAATCTTTATTTTAGGATTCTGGCTAAATGCCATGCTCCCAAAAATGACATAACACATATACACCCATAATATAAACAAGTTTGAACAAAGTAACCAAACTACAAATATTATACTAAAAATAGAGCCCACCAACATAAAAACATTTTATTAATATAAATATAGTAGTAAATCAAGACATAGATCTATAATATTGCTATACACAGATCCACAATTGAGACAATAAAATCAAGTCTAATGTTAAAATGTATCACTCATATCAGTAATAAAGGATATTTAGCTCTAATCTCCTCAGCCTTGTAAGCAAAAATTGTGAGACAGTTTATTACATTTGGATTTGTTTGCTGCAAAATCCAGATTAATTTATCTCTGTTTGAGAAGTGTATCAATTTCTGCAAGTACGGTAATAAATAGGTTCTTTTTATATCATTATATAAGGAACATTGTAATACGTAGTGGACAGTAGCTTCCACAACTCCTAGACAAGACTGGGCAACATCTTTTAGCCCTTAGGATGGAAAATCTACGTCCAGCCAAAACAGCTGTGGGCATCTGTTCGGTCCTGAGTCTAGTCAACGAGAGTTGCCATTTATTATTGAGATCCAACTGTAGATACCTTTCTCCCCCCTAATCTAATTTCCAAAGAGTATATAAAGGGGCAATGCGAGTAGCCCTAGCCACTGCAAAATCATTCTGCCTGGCAATATGTCGTATCTTGTGGAAAGCTCGAACCTTTTCTATGGGGGAGAAAGATCTTTCATTACCTTTGAGATAGTATCCCATCCCAGAAAGTAGAAAAGTGCGGGAAAGAAAAGCTAACGCAGGTGACTGGAGAGGAGGGGGATAATTAACATCTTCTATGTAGCGTAATTTAAGCAGATGAGATGGTAAAAGGGGAAGGATTTTAAACCAAAATCTTGCCATTCTAATAATAATATTAGTTAAAATAGAATCAATTCCCATCTCTAATCTCAGAAAAGATGCAGGAGTTGAGGGAGGAAGAGCCAGAAGAGCGGTATGTCTACATCATTACTAGAGGCATAACCCCATAATTCAGCGCCACATAAAATATGAGAGGTAACTTTGGCTTTGTATATAAGAGCTTGGACTGATCGCCCTGCTGTGGTTTCATAAAATTTCTTTATAGCCACAGCCAATTGGTTGCCTTAATTTTAGCTGACTGTATATGATGCTTCCATGATGGAGAATCTGTGCATAAGACACTCAGATATCTATAGGTTTTGACAACTTCAAGTTTGGTTCCCCCTATATTCCATGGATATTTCATCAAATGACTTCCTCAATACATTATTTTGGATTTATCATAAATTATCTTTAAATTATTTTGTTCACAAAGATGCTCAAAAGTTGTAATTTCTCTGTGTAATCCAATAGGACTTCTTGACAGTATAACAGTATCATCTGCAATACATTAAAATAGGAATCAGGGTTGCTTATAATTTTGGGGGATGAAAATACGCATCCTGCATATTTCCCAAAGTATTCATGTAAAGATTAAATAACAAAGGGGCCAAAATACATCCTTGTCCAGCCCCTTTTTGTATGTGAATTTTTTGTGCGAGGTCACCCTTCAAGCCCCACCTAACTTGGACCCATGTATCTTTATAATATTTTATCAACAAATGCAAAAGAGAAGGGTCAATCCCATAATTTATCAGTTTTTCCCAAAGTTTACTTCTATCTATACTATCAAAGGCTCTTGACAAATCTACAAATGCAATACACAGTGCTGATTTGTGCATTTGCGTATAAATTATGTCCCAAAAATTGAAGAATGAAATGTTAACAATAGTGGAATATCTGTCCCTAAATCCGGTCTGATGTTCATGTAATATGTTTTCCCCTTTCACCCAATGCTATGTGATGATATAACAAATGGCACCCAAAAATTTTAGCGTAAACGTCTATCAAACTTATAGGGCAATAAGATTCTGGCTTATCTTTCAAACCTTTCTTGAAAATCAGTACAATAATACTCCCTTTCCAGGAATCTGGGATTTGGCCCAACTCAATTATAGAGTTACACCATTTTTCCAGGATCAGAGTCTACCATTTAATTTGTTTTGTTTTGTTGCATTTAAATTTCCAAGCAGTTTTGCTATTTCTTGTTTTGACCATAACAAGAAGTGGAAATATTGAAGCATAAATCTGGTATAATTGAGCCTTACCACTAGGGAGTCAGATCATGTACCCTCATGACTCTTCATCCTTTATTGTATCTAGCCATGTCAGTAATTCTCAACCAGTATGCCATGGCACTCTGGGGTGCCTTGAGACCCTTTCAAAGGTACCACAGGGTGCCACATAATGTTAATACTGTTAGGTGTGCAAATCACAAGATAAACCCAAAGATTTCAAATAAGAATCCAAAGTGTCAAAAACATTCTGCCCTGCTGTGGTCTTTCTGAGTTCTTTGCAACAGAATTATCATTCTAGTATTTATCTGTTGTAAAAAGCACAAGCGAAAATTAAGAGCTGACATTTTCAGAGGGATGCCTGAAGTCTGTTTAGGGGTGCCTCAGATCTAAAAAGGTTGCGAATTACTGCGCTATGTGACGTAGGCATAAATATTAAAAGCTGAACAGGGGGATCATATGCTTCCATAGTAAGTTTCATAGTCATGTGTTCCAAACACATGAGGGGATACAAAGAGAAGTCCTATCTGAATTTATTATTATTATTATTTATTATTATTATTTACTACATGGGTACCTGAAATATTATTGATATGGGTAAGCCTTGTACCTTCATAGCTGTAAAACCAAGTACTGTAGCTGACCTTAAATGAAAACTAGTTTGATTTGGGTTTTTTTCCAGAAGACACAGAGAGAGTCTGCAAGCCAAAATGTCAGTGCTGGCAAACCAAACAGAAAACAGTTCTGAAGCAGAAATCTGAACAGAATTAAGTCTGAGGGTCAAAATGCATTAGACTATCTCTGTCCATCACCAATCAAGTTTTTTTTGCTGCATTTCAATGTACTGACATTGGAACAACAAGGGTTAAGAAAACCTACAGGAGACTCACCGTATTATAAGCAGTTCCACCCAGACTCTAACAAAAGCAGGTAATGGTCCAAAGGCTTCCAGGATGTATGTGTAATGGCCTCCAGATTTCTTGATGCATGTTCCTAGTTCCGCATAACAGAGTGCACCTATGAAAAATGTATTTATATTACATTGTAGTACTACAAGAGATAATCAATCAATGGGGATTATTCAGAATATTTATAACAAACAGTAGGAACAGGGTAAATAGGAGAGCTGGTTAAATCTTAGATATCCTTCCATTTTTTTTCATTAATACAAGCAGCCTCAAATAATGTGTGTGTGTAATGTATTCAATTACATTTGATCCTAAGACACTGAATAACTTATTTGTTGATACAATGTTTCATTGCTCAACCAATTCATAGTGACCAGGTAAATGAAACTGCTGTGTCATGCTAACTGGCCTGGTTACCTATCACACAAGTCCCGTCAGGATGACACATCATTGGTTCAGACCCTACTGAAATGACAAAGGCCTGGAAATTGTACACTTTTAACCCTTGTTGTGAAACATATTGATGAGACAATGTCAGGAAGCATGCACTCTTGATACAGGAATTTACTTGCTAGTACTGTTAATTTACTGCTAGTACTGGGGGGTTGACCTACTGAGGTCCCTTCCGACCCTAATATCTATGAATTCCTCATGCACACTGGCTAACAAACACCCAAAATCAAATTTTTCAACACTTTCACAGTCTGATATGCACTCCTAAACTGCATTTCTGTCTTAAACACAGAGGGCCTTCATGCCCCCTTAACAGGAGGACTCTTCTTCAACAGAATAAGAGAATACAGTCTTCAACATGTTTACACTTGATAAAATAAAACATAAAACAATATTGGTGTCGTGGCAGCCTGTTCCTGCAAAAGTCAAGAATGGTTGTTCCTTTTTTAAATGAATTTGAGAAAAATAGTACCATACCACTGGAGCATTCACTAAGACTGCCACCTGCTTTCTTCACCCTTCATGCAGCATTTGGCGGTAGATAGCCACTATAAGGACTTAGGAGTATAGGAACAAAGAACTGAAAGGGGTCTCCTGGACCACTGTATTTTCAGGCAAACTGTTACAATTCCCAATATGACCATTTCAAACCCTCACAAACAATTTCAAAGTACAAAACCAGAAACCCAAAAAACACCCTGTAACATCCCATGAGTAAAAATAGAGGAACCTAGACTACTGCTAATGCTATGACACAGAAGTAATTGCTTAACATGCATTTGGATGAATACAAGAAGGAGACCAGACCACATGCTACAGAGAAAGGCAGTCTTTTCCAATCTGATCTAAAAGTCATAAGTCTTCCTGTCCAAATTTGTCAATCAGTGGCCATGTCTACATGAGACCCTGACTGCGCAGTAGCCCAATATTAGTGCACTGTAGTGTTGCATGGCAAAAAGTGTGATGCAACACTATTGCGCAGTAGTATTAGGCACAGTAGCATCACAAAGAAGGCATTCACTAGCACCACTGTACAGTAACTTGGGTTACTCCACATTTATTATCTTTTTATGCAAGTATTAAATTAACGCACAGTAATCATTCACACACATTAATCTCATGTAGACATGGCCACTTTGCAGAAGAGCAAAGTCTTTTAGCCAGGAGGATAAAATGTTCTCATCTCCATGTGTGGACAACATCAGTTAAGGAGAGGTGTATCTCATAAATACCGTTATAAATGGTTTAGTAACATGCAGGAATACAGAATCAATAGAACTATATGGTTTTAATAAATCATGGCTTGCAGTGTTATGATTGGTGATATATATGCAGTGGTCAAGGATGCAGTCCCTCAGTAAATAATGCTATAGCATTTTAAGGTATAAACCACATTTTTCAAAGCAGCACAACACTCAAAACCACTCGTATGCCCAGTGTTTTTGGTCACATACATACATGCATGTGATATAGTCTAACAATAGAGAAAGCACTACATAATATACATTTTTTTTCATTGATAGGGATGTATTCTACAGCCATTAAAACATGTTTTTATTAAGAACTCCATGCATATCGCACTTGCTTCGATTTGGGGCCCTGCTGAAGTCTTTGTGTGGTATTAATGAACGTAACTGATATTCTACCTAAAGTGATTGGAGAGTCACATTTAGAAAAACCTGTTGATGTGTTTTTTCTTGCCAATTTATCTGGAAGGTTGTAAGACAGAATCAGTTTGAAAGAAGCTGTTGTAATGCTGTAATCAGTATTTCATAGAGAGCATCACCAAGACCACTGGTAATGAAAAATAGTATGTATGACATTTTATCACAACATGAATGTATGACATTTTACAACGTGTGTATGACGTGAAAAAATGTATGACATCTTATCACAACATGTAAAGGCAGAGGGGAAAAATCAGAATGTACTATATTTAATCACTCTTCGTATACCACATAACTATGAAGGTTAATTTCAAATATCCTGTGTTCAGGCAAGGTGTGTCTCTAGTTTTATCTAAAGGCCAGCATATAACTGGATGCCAAATTGTGTTTACTTCAAGAAAAAGGTTTGGGTCTTAGGCAGTACCTTCAGAGTTCGATGGCAAATTACTGTTGTGTCTTATATTGTGCCTGTAATTAAATAAATTCAACCTCTGATGAGAAGGGGCAGTAACATTTTTCAACATTCTTTTTCATTCTTTGTATTTCTTCAAAACAATCAATGATCCTGGCCAATTTACCCAGGGCAAAATTCACATGTCCCATCTATTAAGCAGGCACGTGCTACTTAGTGTTTTCCCTCTTTACCACATGCCAGAAGACAAGTAGTCTGGATTTTAAATAAAGCCAATATTTGTGTCAGTTGCTCAGCTTTTTTGCGATTAACTCATTAAGTTGGTCAATAGACCTTCTGTTCCACATAATCAAGGGTGCTGATATCCATTGTGAATGCAGCTCTTTATACAACAAGACAAATAAACTGGCATTCATAAGGAGTTCTAATACTTTTACTAATGAAAATGTGCAAATATTGTAGCCAGATACATTCCAGAAGACAAAGTTCACAATATGTGCTTGTTTCGAAATTCCTCAATTTTGGGGGTGCAGTTTTTCATAAAATATCGTGAACTGATAAATGAAGTGACAAACAGTTGCAGAAAGTTTTAATTTAATTCAATTTCTTGCCAGTAACTGTTTTTGTCCAGAAGTTATTCATCTTAGAACTGGATCAGATGAGCAGGGAACTGAGAAAAGCTGTTTAAACATCTCACAGGTGTTCAAAATGACCAGCCCATCTCTCTAGCTTGCAAGCATGCTGTAAACTAATCCATACATTTAAAACAAGAACATCAAACATATACCACACTTCACAATACAGTAATGGATACTTCCCTCTCCTGATATATTAGGGATGCATTAAAAACACTGTTTGGTCTAGGGTCTTCATACAGCCCTTCAGTAGAGTTTTATGCCATAATGCTCATGATAGAGGCAATACTGATTGCACACAACTGTACCATTGAGAGAGCCCATCAAATAGCAAATAAGTATCCATAGCCTTACTGGTCCTCAAGCATCAGATTGATCTTTGATATCCACTAGCAAAAATAAGAAGAGAAGAATTCACCAGCTGTCCCAAAGGAGCAATTATAAACTTTGACTAACTTACCAAACAGTGAGAGGATACCACACACTGTCCAGACAACCAAGGACATTCCCACGCTGCCGGTGTTCTCCAGAATTCCTTTAGGAGAGATGAAGATTCCTGCTCCAATGATAGTACCAATTATAATGGATATGCCTCTCAACAAAGTTACTTTTTTCTTCAGCACTACTTTTTCTTCCCTCACTGGCTCTTTGCTGTCCATAGAAGGCAACCTGCCATTAGATTGCCCCTGCACATAGCTTCCATTAGTGATTGTAGGTACAGCAGGTTTCCTAAACATGCTAGCAATCAGCACACTCAAAACAAACAAAACTTTAAAAAAAAACTTTGTGGCAGACGCTCAAGGTTTCTTCCTCTATTTGTGAGTAGTTAATTGCTCTCCGTGCCTTTCCAATGCCTTCCAAGCTGTTCCTACACACAGGTAAACCATTCAAGGTGTATTTTTACTCTTCATTGAAATCTAAATGCTATTCCCTAACATCTGAACTCTCCCAGCACAGGCTGGTGCTGCCTTGTCATTGGAAACCAGTTCTGCTTCCGCGTGGACTTGTATTTAAGCTCCTGTCATACCAAGTTACTCGTGCTGAATGATGATGCAAATTCTGCAGGTTTGCATCAGCCATCTGGGATTATTCAGCACTTTTTTCTTTCTTTCTTTCTTTTTTTTTTTTAAACGGTAGGGGTATGTTGCACAACTGACCTGAGCTATTTAGGAAGAACAAAGCTCTCACTTAAAAGGAACCTTAACCTATCAGGCAGTAGTACACTAATGTCGACACATTCAAACACACTCCCAAGTATTTAAAAGAACTAGTAGTGAGACACAAAAGCCTGTTTCAAAATACAAAGCCCTTCAGCCAGAAACAAAAAAATCAAACAGGATACGTCATCTTTGGGTCTTCTCCAATTCTTTTTTTCAATACTATCTTTTCACTACCGTATACTTCAGGGTTTTCAACTGTTGTGTTTTGTTAGGTCTAGTTAGTTTGTCTAAAAATCTATTTTCTTTACCTGAAAATTGACATAGATCAGACACACATTTACAGAGACTACATATAACCCTTTTGCTACCTTATGTTGCCTAGCAACACATCCAAATCAGACTAGTGAAAAATGTAGGTTATTTCCATACAGTCATTCTCTCGTTAGTGTTTCTGTGATGCTTACGAGGAAGTTACTGATGAGAATCCCCCTGCAGGAACTCTTGTTAACATTTACAACAAACTCTTTTCAGATCTGATGGAACATTAAAGGGAATGCAGTGACTCAGATAACAGAAATTTGCATGCGACCATGATGTTTTTCTGAGCGGATTAACTGATAAATTCCAAATTCTTTACTTTCGTGTCCTTCTAACTCACATGAATTATTTTCTTTCAAACCACCACACCAAAAGTTAAAAACAAATACGCAAACAAAAACAGTTCATAAAACAACAAAAATAGTCCCTCAAGTCTTTATAATCTCACTGTACAGAGTACTATATGCCAAAGAGGGGAATCTTACATAACTTAAGTAGCGCAGCTGCTCATAGCTTTAGATTCAATCAGCGCAATGAGAAATTATTATTGCCTCACATACTCCCTTTACAGTTATTGCTTAATTAGCTCCAAGATGGAAAAATATATTAGCTGAACATTTTAGCATTTCAAAAGACAACACTATTCTTTGAGTGTATCCTAGTAATACACTCAGTGTAGAGCTGCACTCTTAACACTCTAGTTGTAAAACCCAAATCAATATTTTAAAAGACCTGTATTTTCAGGGGTTGTGACTTGTCTGTAATAATTTGTGTGGTGGTAAAACTATCTATAAAAACCTTGGCTGGTATTAATATACAGAGGTACAAACACAAAAAACACCATTTTTGCACATCTATTTGCACTGTTACAATGTTTTAAAGAAAGTTTCACTTCTTACTCTATACTCTTTGCATATCCACCATCAGATACTGTGATTTCTCCTCTAGTCATGGGTGATGGGTGCATTCTGAATCTGGGGGGCCACCCGCAAAAGCCACCGACCCTGTCAGGGGGGACACCAGCTCTACCAACAGCATCAGTGTCAGCTGTTGGGGGGCCACCAGCCCCGTCAGGGGGGGCACATGCACCCCCATGCACTCTCTACCAGTTGCCTATGCCTCTTCCTTAGTCTGTCTACCATGTGCCTGCTCTGCGCCTAGGTGAAAGAGCAATTAATTTTTTACTGAAAAACATTGAATACCACTCAGGTACATGCCAGTGAGGTACCTGGTCAAATTATTAACCACTGGCCTGGGCTGATGTTCTTAAACTGAATTTAAAGGTGCAGAATCACAAGCACGCAGCAGGGCTTCCTTAATCAGTGTCTCAGGGATATATGTTATGTATATACCCTTATATAGTCCTTAATCAATGCCTGACATTTATTTAAATGGGAAGGTAATTAAATGGGAAGGAGCTACAGATCAAAAGAAGTATTAAGCAAGCTTCCAGACAACTCCAAGGCAGCTCCCAGCAGTTCAGAGCTCTGCCTTGAATATTTGGTATAAACTTTCAAAGGAGTTAAAAACCTTCACATTTATTTGACCACAGGTCCTCTTTGCTTTTAGGAAGATAGCAACTCACATGGACTTCTGTGTGTGTATGTATGTATCATTATTTAACCAATAAGCTGTTCAATTAAAACATAAACTATGATTTTCTATATGTCTTTAGACCTTGGGATGATTTATCAGTAATAGCACTTACAGCTTTTACTTTAACTTATGATTTCCCTAATGTTGTATGAGTCCCTTGGGCACTCTTGGTGCATAGCATTAGTTGAAGTAGCCTATGGCCTTTCTAACTTAGTATCAGTGCTAGACCAAGAGCAGAAAAGAGGTAAAGTTATTTAAAGTCATGTTTTCACATGCCTTCTTGGCTGTAGCTGAGACTGAGAGTCTCTCTGAGTTCTCCTAATTCTGTGTAGAACCTACAATACTTTGAAGGGTCCTGCAATACAAATAAGTAACAATAGCTACTTTAATAGCAGCCTTCAACTACCTGAAGGGTGGTTACACAGAGGATGAAGCCCGACTGTTCTCAGTGGTGGCAGATGACAGAAGAAGGAGCAATGGTCTCAAGTTTCAGCAAGGGATGTTTAGGTTAGTTATAAGGAAAAATTTTTTCACGAGGAGGGTAATAAAACACTGGAACAGGTTACCCAGAGTGGTTGTGGAATCTCCTTCCTTGGAGGTTTTTAAGACTTGGCTAGACAAAGCTTTGACTGAGATAATGTAGCTGGGGATGGGTCCTGCTCTGAGCAGGATTTGGACTAGATGACCTCCTGAGGTCCTTTCCAACCCTCATTTTCTATAATTCTACTCAACAAAGTCAGAACAGTCACATTCAATTTTGAACAGCAGGGTTGTTAAGTAATAGAAACAAATCAGCTAAATTAAGGAAAGGCTTAGTTCTTGACATTGAACCTTTCTGTCGTCTTCTCTTGCTTCCTCACTAATCTCTGATTAACACCTACTACTTAACATACAGTCAGTTATTACATCTGTAGCTTCACATTTTCTCACTGGTCTGCCTTGCTTGAGGCAAGACTAATTTGGAGGAAGTGGCCTGCAAAGAAAGCTCCGTTGGTCCTGAAGTCCCAATAGGCTATCCAAATCTCAGGTTTGGGCATGCATGGATAAGGGCAGCTGCACATCCATTTACTGATGGGTGGAGCCCTGACTGCTTCTTTCAGCACGCTATCAGCAATGCTGAGCTGGCACAGGGAGGAGTAGTTTACAACTAGTACAGAACTGCTGTGAATTGCTACCCCCTGGAGCAAGAAGGGAATAGGGAGAGAATTATAGGTAAGGCACACTTCTTTTCTTGCAGTGCTTTCCTGTGCAGCCCTTAGCTACTGCTGTACCAAATCCTGTGGCTGTGAGACCATGGCAAAAGTTAGCCGCTTGACATTTGGGCTCTTACAATAAAAAGTAATCATTTGTGTCATCAACATCCCAAATTCTGCACAGAAAGGAGTAAACAACCCTGGGGCACTTTTAAAGACCAGAACAAAATTAGTCTTTTTGGCAAATTAGTTGTGACTTCTCTGCCATCTAAGTCTATTTCCAAGACAAGAAGGAAACAGTGACAGACACCTTAAGATCTCACAATCAATGTCATGCTTACCCAATCTATCCTGAGTCAGATGTGACCACAAGGAGTTACTTTCACTGGTAGTTTTAATTTAAATTGTTCCAAGTTAATGCAGGATTATGGCATTAGTAAAAAAAAACACAGCACAGTACACAGCCATATTCCCTAGGGAAGTCTTCAGGCCACCTGAAGCTTAACTTGTTCACTACTGAAAACATACTCTGTTAGACCTACAATTTTAATTTTTTAAGGCAATATCTCCTTCAGGATGCTGAAAATATTTTAGAGCAACAGGAAGCTCTCCCACAGAAAAGAAAATAAGATTTCACCTCTGCAAGCAATTGGAAAGATGCACAGCATTGTCGTATTTTCTATGCTATATTTTCTATGCAGTGTCAGGTTCATTTCCTGACCAAAAGTTTTAATACATAAACTAGATAAACAATGTAAAATGGTTTCCTCCTTCTGAACCTTACTATCACCATGTCATGAAACATTTATCTTTTTTATGCCAAACAAAATTCTTAATCAAGAGTAAGCCTAATGAATTCTCTATAGGTTTTTGCCTAAAATTTGCAGATAACTGAATTAGCATGTGACCCTGCTAGACCAATGGTTCTCAACCCTTTTGGATACACGGCACCCCTTATTAGACTTAAGACATCCCTTAGAAAATGCCAGCTCTTAGTTTTCAGTAGATTTTTGACTACAGGAAAATTAAACAGAACAATTCTTCAGTTGCAAAGAACTCAGAAAGACTAAAACAATCAGAATGTTTTTGAAACCATGAATTTCTATTTGAAATCTGTATGTTTATCTTGTGAATCATGCTTGCACACCTAGCCATGCTAATACTGGGTATATGCAGGCAATACCTTTGGATCAGCCTAACCAGGGTTAGATCAACCTAAATACCCATGGGTTCCCTGTAGGGCTCCCAGGAGCAGTAAATTGCTGTGTATACTGATCCTGGTCTAGTTTTGGGTGCCTTAAAGCAAGCTGCCTTGACCTAGACTGGGTACAATGAATGCTGATTTGTATCCATTGTGTGACACCCCATGGCACCTTTGAAAGTTTCTTAAGATACCATAAGGTGCCTTAGCACCCTGGGTGAGAATCATTGTGCTAGACCCTCCTTATGAGCTCCTCTTGATTTCAAGAACAAAGAAATAGCAAGATATTTAATCTATATGGTGAACAAACTTTTTAATCTGCTTTACATATTAAATTAGGATCTATGAATCACCATGTTCACAAATAAGAGCACACTATCATCTACCTCTAAGATGTAGCATCAGAGAAGTATAGGATGGAAGGGGCCTTAAAGATGATTTTAAGTCCAACTCTCAGCATAAATGTAGTATTCCTAAACTATCCTAGATAAATACCTAGCCAGCCTCTTCCTAAATACATCTGATCAAAAATTATATTTTAACACATATTTATGAGAATGATACAACACACTTACAGGAAAGTCAAGTCAAGTCAGTCCCGAGGCCTTTGGGGCACCTTTGATGTAGCAATAACTTTCCTCCATTCTTCCTGGTCTTTTGCAATCCTTGTACAATCCATCAATTTTAATCTGTTAAGTCTTTGATGTTGGTGATCCAGCTTGTCCTAGATCTTCCTCCTCTTCTTCATCCATCCCCGGTGTTGGTAAGGGTGTCGGGTCTTCTTGTTACATGTCCAAATCACTGCAGCTTTCTTCTTAGTATGATTTTGAGTAAGGGTTCATATTTACTGACTTCTTGTCTGATTTGATCTTTCACAGATTCATTTGTTCTGTGTGCAGTGTAGGGTACGTGTAGAAATCTTCTGAAACACAGCATTTCAAAGGTCTCAGTTTGCTTTTCTGGTGCCCTAGCGAATATCCTGGGCTTGCAGCCATAAAGAGTTGTTAAAATGACAACAGCATATAGTAGGTGGAGTTCTGGTTTCATTTTGATGTTGCTGCTACTCCAGATTTTCTTCAGCGTTGCTAGTTGTCCAATGGCAATGGCCATTCTTGTTTTTACTTCTTTTTCTGATGTAGCATCTTCTGTGATAGTGTTCCAAGGTATTCGAAGTGTGTTACTTTTCTAGCTTCTCACCAATTTTTACTAATGGCTGGTCATGACTTTGCTCTTCTCTGCACTAATTTCCATTCCATATCTCTTTGTAGCCTTATGTAGCCTTTCTGTTATTTCCTTAAGCTCTTCTGGAGTTCCAACTATTAGATCAACATGATCAGCGAAATGACGGTTGTTAATTTCTTGTCCTCCAACTGACACTATTCCAGTGAAGTTTTCTAAGGATTCTAACATGATTTGTTCCAGGTATAAATTAAATAAACATGGTGAGAGAAGACAGCCTTAGCATACTCCTACTGATGCTGCAAACCACTCCACAATGCCGTTGTCAAGTAGGGCTCCACTTCTTGTATTGTTGTAGAGTTCTTCTATAAGATTTATCAGCGTGGGACTGATGTGATGCTTCTCCATTGCCAGCCAAATTGCTTTTCACCACACCCTGTCAAAAGCTTTTTTAAAGTCTGTGAAATTGTGCTGGAGTTCTTTTTGGTGGTCATATTACTTTTTGCACGCAATTCTGAGTCTGAAGATCTGTTCTGTGGTACAGCAAAGTAAATAACTTAAAATTCTAGCCTGGACTTGAGTTTCTACCCCCCCCCCCCCAATCCTGTGAAAGATAGAAAATCTGTCTAATTTCTAGTTGCTGTGAAAACACCTTGTCAGTCCTCTCAAAGATTTGCATGACATTTTGTTACATCACATAATCTCTGCCCTTAAACACAAACATTCACATGATCCAGTTTAGGCTTAGGCAGTTTACTCTAAACTGCCTACACCTAAACCAGAGCAGCATGTGCAGGTGTTTACTATGTTGGCTTAGAAATGGTATTTAAAGGTTAGTTTTTTGGGAACTGAGTTATAGGTATATGTATATGCATTAGAATGGCTTAGGATGGGTAGCAGGGGTTAATTGATATCTAAAAAGCCTGGGTCTCTCACACAGTTTCACACAGCCCCGGAAGCAGACAGGCTGTCTAATACAACAAAGCCAATGGATATACACACTGCATGGGAAAGAGGGGGCATGTACCACACTGTTCCATAATATGAGATAAGGGTGGCACCTGCTAATAAGGCTCCAGAGCAGGGGGGTCTGAGTCCTAGTTTTGGGGGAACAGACCAGATTAGGAGAAGGCCCAGAAAGATCAAATTAGAATGTGTGCACGTGATGAGCTACGTGGACAGTGTGACCAACACAGAGAGACCGACCAGCAACAGCCACAGATCAAGTCATCAGGAATCATCAGGAAGGAAGGAGAATACAAAAGACGGACTTTGGAGCAGCGAAGGGTTCCTACCCATCCCTCCTCCCTGGTCCCTCCTCTCTGTCCCTCCTCCTCCTCCTCCCTGAGAAGGGTTCCCATTCGTGTCCCCCAGGAGGGTGCCTGAGGCCACCATGGACAGAGGGCACACCACCAGCCTGTCTCATCCACCCCACTGGAGTGGGCCTCAACATCGTGCCTCCAGGCTGTGACACCTAAAAGGGAGTCTCAGAGTGAAGACTAAGTCCTGGCCAGATGTACTTTGACTCTGATGACAGCCCTAGAATTGGTAGGTATAGAATTGCTTGATTGTTTGTATTGTCCCTTTTCTTTTATCACTGCGTATCAATAAATTTGCCTATTATCGAATGGAAAGGTCAAGATTGGTCTGAGGGTGAGTCCATCCCTCCCTCCCCCTGGAACAAGGTATCTGGATCCTAAATCCAGAACCAACACACTGCTGCCAGAAGTGGTGCAAGCAGCTGAGGTAAGTAACTGAGGGGTGAGGAAGGAGCTGGTGGGATTAGGGGGATCTGGCTTATCAGCATGGGGGGTTTCCTGGTCTGGGAGGGAAAGATTGGGGAGGTTAAGGTAGCCCAGTCCAGGTTGGGAGGGTTCAAAACAGCACAGCCCCAGGGCTAGACAAGTGGCTGGGCTTTCCCAGCTCCAGGCCTGTGCTGTGAATGTGTTCAGGTATTCACTAAACAGAGTTAACCCATTTAGATTAGGTTAAACCAGGTCAATCTAAAATTAGTTCACCTCTGAGGTTCACCATTTGTATGGCAATTTAAGCCCTGTGAACACCTGCACCCCCCACCATTTAGATCAACCTAACTTTGGTTAGGTCAGTTTTAATGAGATACTTGTATATACCCTGAAACTATAACTGACGAGATTCAGCAATAAGAAAAAAAGCTGAGCAAGAATGAAAAGGCATACAAAATCTCAGTCTCTTCAGTGAGGGGCAGCAGAGCATGAGTAAGGGTGTTGTGTTTTGAAACTTTCCTGTATAATTCAGAACTGTTATAAGTCTAAACATACTTTTTTGTGAGGCGAGGCGATATGGTTTCAAAAGTGAAGGAGGACACAGTATACAACCTAAAAAAATATCTGCCCAGAAAAATGTTGGATGACAAATTTTCTGATGCTTTTCTGTGTGTTACTGATAAAATAGTTCTAACTAATATAGTAGAAAAAATCTGGTAAAGGGATAGAAACTCTGAGATGCCAATTGGAATTGTGGTTGGCACCTCCCAGGAGGTTGAAAGCATGTCAACTGATGAAACTCTTCATCTTTTGCAAAATGAAAGTTTGAGATTCTTCTGCAAGGTCTTACAATTAGGAAGAGGTTCCTGAATAACATGATCTGCACTTCCCAAGGATCATGTCCAACACTAAATCACAGTTTATATTCTTTAGGTGCCAAAATTCTGTTATTCAATTATTTCTTTTATCGGAGGCTATGACTTACCAAATTACATACATAAATACAATTTCTACAAACTACATCTTTGAAAAAATTTTGTGCATCTACTTTTTGGATACTAAAAAAGAAAGTCAAGTGACCAAATGAAGAAATCAAAAGCTTTTACAACTCAGAGAAATGTAAAAAATGGAAGCATAAATAACTGCTTCTATTTTAAAGATTGACCTAGGAAACAAACTGCTTAGTTAAGAAGATGCTTTAAACAAATTCTTATGCAATCAGCAAATGTAAATCTATCTGCAAGAAGTCTATAAACAATGGAAGGTGATTAGAAAGCAAATATATCCTGGAATCCCAGTATCTTGACCTTGTTGAGAGCAGATAGACAACCTTTATTTGAAAAGGATGATTCAGTGTTTCCTTAAGCAAGTTCCAGAGTTCCCTCCCACTTTCTTGCTCCAGATTTCAAAAAGTATCTGCAATGGTTTCGTCTGTACTGTGAACGATGCTTTATGATGAGTCAAAAAAAGGAAAAATCCAGACAAACTACCATAGGTTGGGCACTGAGTGGATTCTTAAAATGTAACTCTTAAGGTCTAGTATGAAAGGCTATGAATCAACTGTCTTTGCACAGAACTTCAGATTTGAAGGCATTGGCACACAATTCTTATGAAACTTCCATACATGTGAAAACATTTTATGCTTACTATTGTTATTAGTAGTCAGGGCAAATTAAACACATTATGAAAAATTCCTCACAATTGCATACTTGTGGGGGGCTTTAATATTTCAAATCTTTAATCTTTCAAACTTGCCATTTCCATATTAGTAGATTTTTTTAATCAACTTTTTTTATGCCTCGGTTTTTGGGGTATCCATAGATTCATAGATTCATAGACGTTAGGGTCGGAAGGACCTCAATAGATCATCGAGTCCGACCCCTGCATAGGCAGTGCTGGGTCTAGATGACCCCAGCTAGATGCTTATCTAACCTCCTCTTGAAGACCCCCAGGGTAGGGGAGAGCACCACCTCCCTTGGGAGCCCGTTCCAGACCTTGGCCACTCGAACTGTGAAGAAGTTCTTCCTAATGTCCAATCTAAATCTGCTCTCTGCTAGCTTGTGGCCATTATTTCTTGTAACCCCTGGGGGCGCCTTGGTGAATAAATACTCACCAATTCCCTTCTGTGCCCCCATGATGAACTTATAGGCAGCCACAAGGTCACCTCTCAACCTTCTCTTGCGGAGGCTGAAAAGGTCCAGTTTCTCTAGTCTCTCCTCGTAGGGCTTGGTCTGCAGGCCCTTAACCATACGAGTGGCCCTTCTCTGGACCCTCTCCAGGTTATCCGCATCCCTCTTGAATTGCGGCGCCCAGAATTGCACACAGTACTCTAACTGCAGTCTGACCAGCGCCCGATAGAGGGGAAGTATCACCTCCTTGGACCTATTCGTCATGCATCTGCTGATGCACGATAAAGTGCCATTGGCTTTTCTGATGGCTTCGTCACACTGCCGACTCATGTTCATCTTGGAGTCCACTAGAACTCCAAGATCCCTTTCCACTTCCGTGCCACCCAGCAGGTCATTCCCTAGGCTGTAGGTGTACTGGACATTTTTCCTCCCTAGGTGCAGCACTTTGCATTTCTCCTTGTTGAATTGCATTCTGTTGTTTTCTGTCCACTTGTCTAACCTGTCCAGGTCTGCTTGCAGCTGTTCCCTGCCCTCCGGCATGTCCACTTCTCCCCATAGCTTTCTGTCATCTGCAAACTTGGACAGAGTACATTTCACTCCCTCGTCCAAGTCACTGATGAAGACATTAAAGAGTATCGGTCCAAGGACCGAGCCCTGCGGGACCCCAGTGCCCACACCCTTCCAGGTCAAAGCCGACCCATCCACCACAACTCTCTGGGTGCTATCCTCCAGCCAATTCGCCACCCACCAGACTGTGTAGTCATCCAAGTCACAGCCTCTTAACTTGTTCACCAGTATGGGGTGGGATACCGTATCGAAGGCCTTCCTGAAGTCTAAGTATATGACATCCACCCCTCCTCCTGTGTCCAGGTGTTTCGTAACCTGGTCATAAAAAGAGACTAGATTGGTCAGGCATGATCTGCCTGCCACGAACCCGTGCTGGTTTCCCCTCAGCATAATTTGTCCTTCCAGGCTCTCGCATATGTGAGCCTTGATAATTTTTTCAAAGACTTTGCCAAGGATTGGTAAAGTCTTTGAAAAATTGGAGATGCTCTTCCTTTCTGAAACTCAGGAATTCAGGGGTGGATTCCTGGCCCTCTTAAATACAACTGCTAAACTCCTATTGGCTTGCATGGGCCACTTCACACTAAGATGCAGATTCTGATGTACTACTGTATGCCAAAGCAGACTTTGGTGCTTATATTCACCCCATTCAAGTCCCTGAAAATCCACTAACATATCTACTTTTGTAAACACATCATTATTTTGGCCTTAAGACTAAGTCACAACAAGGCAGTGAGGAACAATTCAACCTACCCATCTTCAGTATTAACAGTTTTTCAGGGACACAAGCAGGGTGGAGCAGAATTGTACATGGGCACCTGAAAGGTGGTATAAGGTCTGGTCCTTGTCTCAAGTTGGACATAGGCACAAAATTAAACCACACTCTGAATATGTGAATTCACATAAATTGTCAAACCTCCTAAAGAAAGTATGGGGAGAGCCTGGATTAGACATCAAGTGTCCCTGGTTCCTTCTTCTCTCTCTCAAGACCAGGATTCTTTACACTAAATAAAAATCTCCAAGTAAAGAATTCAGAGCAGCCTAAAGTCTCATTGGACTTGATTAATATTTGTTTTTATTGTTCTTTTAGTAAAGAACAAACAAAGACTACTTTTTAAGCATGCTCTAATAATGAATCTATGGTATACTTACCTAACCTTCTGTTTGAATAGGATCTATAGTAACACAAATCCATATAAACAATAGTAAGGATCAAATTCATCCCAGAAATAGTTAAAAGAGTTAACAAAATACTTAACCATCTTATAGATACAATGGATTCACATTTATTCACTTCTACAATTCATCTATTTCTGTTATTAAAATAATCTATTAAATTTGGTACCACTAAAAAGAGAATTGTAAGACATTAAAGAAAACTTTAATTTACTGAGTTTCTCTGAGAAACAAGCACCCTTTAGTTCTCTGAGTCTAAACAACTTTAAATTGCTTATTACTCCTGACATGAGGCATACCCTTTTTACCCATGTAATATATCTATCTCATCTATGTAAAGAACTACCTATGTAGCCAAGGACAAATATGACATGCTATGAAAGTAATTTGTTTTTCCTTTCTATACTACCTCCATGTATACATTGTATTCTCAAAATATAGAAAACTCATCTCATGTTTTGGAGACCTTGAAATTGTCTGTAATGGAAGAGTTTATATTATTTAGCTTTCTGTTCATTCTCATCTCTCTGTCCATGTTTAGCAACAGCTTCTCAACTTTCAAAAGTTGCCTTTCCGGTTCACTTGATAAAAGCCTAAGTCCAAGTCTTGGCTATGGTATTGTATAGGCTGTGCACACAATCACTTCAGACACCAGTCAATAACTTGCTAGCTGGTTAGAGTTCCTTTACCATGTAGTTAGACACTCATTGGCACAACAAAACCCTTCAAAGAGACAGGCAGACTCATCTCAGTAAAAGATCAATGCAGTCACTGAAATTCTCTCAAGAGCTGAAATTTGAATTCAGGATGGCAAAAAAGCCACTATTCTGACCATGCGGGCTTACCTCAGCTGTGACTGCCAGTCAATCATTCACACCATCACCATAACTTAACTTTGAAATGTGGCCTGTGGATCCCACAGAGAATCATTTTATTGACATCTAAATGTGCCTGCTATGTCTTCCTGAAGTACTAAAAATTCCATCAAAAAGAGCACTAGCTTGGAGGATGGCCAACATGCTTCAGCAGTTTATACTAGTATATCTCTATATATTATTCCTACATTTCAAGAAAGCAGAACATTTTAGTGCTGAAATCAGCCTTTGTTTAACTATTGAACATGCTTAGAGTCCTTCTTCTCCACACTCAAAATATGATCTTCAATGAGCTTATATCTGCACTAGGGTTTTCTTCATTGCACTTTAGCTTGTTAACAAATATGCGTGTTTTAGCACTAGTACTAATATCAACACAGACACAACATAAACTTTACGCAGACCAGGACTGCCCAAATTCTGAGTGGCCAGGGCTGCAAGACCCCCAGCTGCACACCATGTGGGTCTTATGGTTCACCACATGCCCTGCCCATTATGCTACGTAGGCCCCAACCTGCCATGCAAGCCCCCACTCCCCAACTACACCATGTGGTCCCCCAGCATGAGTGCTCCCTCTGCAATACTACACCATCCCCAGATGCATAATGGGAGCCCCCCACTGCACCACATGAGCCCTGACACACAGACATGCTGTGCCACAGAGGTGTCCTGCGTGCTCAGATGCATCATGCCATGCCCCCGCCCCAACTTTCTCCCTGTCTAGGCACCACTCTTGTCACCCTGCCGCGCAGAAACAGCAAAAAAAAAAGCAAAGTGGCGGGAGGTGACCAGACCAGAAGCACAAGGGCCGCAGTTTAACCCAGTTGGGGCTACATGTGGCTTATGAGCCCAGTTGGACAGCCCTGATGTATGTTGGCACTGAATTTATGATCCAGTCCTGATACCTGGTTCTGGGCAAACCCAAACCCTCAGACTGACCACAACTCCTCCATTCAATAATAGGCAAATTTTATTGACATGCAATAATAGCAGATAAGAGTTATGCAGGCAAGCAACCAAAACCCTTCCCCAGTCCTACTTATCTACCAGGTCTAGGGTTTTCACAAAGGAATGGTATGCCTGGCCAGTACACAAGCACTGCCCTGTGATTCTTTGCTTGAATATCAGCCGTCAGCAGTCTTGGGGGTCAAAGGCCAATGCCCACCCCTTCCAATGGTGTGCCTTCTGCTCATGTTGCCATCAGGATCACCCCCACTGCTCTGAAATCCCTCTTTTTTATTATTTCTCCCTTGATGACCCTTCATTTCGGAGTAATATGTCAATTGGTTTCTCTGTGGACATCATATTATTCATGTTCCATCCCTGGCTTCCTAATTTGGTCTGTCCATCAAAACCAGAAATCTCAGGGGCTTTACAGCTGCTCACTGTGGTCACTTAAGCCAGTTCTGCAGGTCCTTATCTTTGTTAAGGGTTTTCAGAGCATGTTTTCAATTTCCCAGCCTGCTTGTCTGCTAGGTTTGGACACAGCATCTGCCTGCAAGGCTGAGAACGTAAAACTTTGTCACAAACAGACTTTTAGAACCAATTAACCCTTGCCATTCCCCTAGACCATTGTTCTAATAGAATATCTACTTTATCTACAAGCCAATTCCTAAAAGAAAATCTCTAAATATCATTTTCTAGTCATCAATGTAGACAAATGTGTGTGTCCTGTCTACAGTAAACTGCAAAATGACATTAGCTAATACAAGTTAGTTAAAATACAATTAGTAATCCTACTTGAAATAACCTTTCTGTCCCTTCTTTCAACACAACTTGAAGTGTCCTGCTCTGACATCATCCTCTACTCTATACTTTGCAAGTCAGTTTCCAAGCAGAGGAACAAAAATCAGTGGTCCAAAGTATGCCTATGATAACTGTAACTTTATGTAGGAGTAAAAATAGTCATGAACAAGATGCAGGCAATCTTCTTAGCCTTGTACCAATACTTGGTTCCCAAGAAATTGCTCAGCCTAATAATTAACTGAAGTTAGAAAGATTAAGGTCACGACAAAACTTTTTTGCTGCTCACACCACTGCTTCTGTCAAAAGATGCTTATGTAACCAAATGAACAACAATACAAGCATTTATTCCAAGACGAAAAACTTGATTACATGTTGAGAAAAATAACTTGGAAGACTATATAACAGCACTACCTGGTGATACATATCATAACAAAGCTCAAGCTGAAATAATAGTGCTCTCCATGGGCTTGTCAGGGGAATCCAAGAGGCAAGCCCTGTAAAGCAATATATATGAAGAGGTTTGTAAGGGGTAGGAAGGGACCCATAGTCCCTGCCACCCCCACTTCCCTCTCCACCCAGATATACTCCACTAAGGGCTGGAGCCAGAGATCCAGTTTCTTCTGGCAGAGGTCCAAGGTAGTTTCCACCCAACACTGAAGTTACCTTCCTCTGAGGCTGGATGTCCTCTAATACCTGGTTTCATGAGGGTAAATCTAGCCCAACAGCTTTGATTTTTCAGCCTTTGGGATCTGCATCCAAATATTAAATATACTAAAACAAGACCAGTGTATAAAATAAACATGAACCCATCAAAGAAGCAGAATAGCTGACTGATCAGAGCTCCCACTAGAGTGACAAGTCAAGGCAATTTACTCCAAAAACCATGTTCTTCAGGCATGTAAAGAAAGTTGAGTAAGAATAAACTTGACCTGCTGTTATCTCAACTCACAGTCAGGTCATGCAATGGCAGGCTTTTATTTATTTTTAATAAAGGAATTTAAAATAAATATTTCTGTGGACAGAAGGATATCAGCTCTGTGGGTAGGTCATGAGGACATAGATTATCAATAATTAAACACAATTTATTAAATGCTTTTAGACAGACTATGAAAAGTGTCCCAGTTTTGAGGCCTGACAAACTAAAAAGTTAAGATGCCTATCAAAGCATGATATCAATAAACTTGAAACCTCGGTGAGTTTTTCCTTGTTCGGTTGTTCCTGTACTTTCACTTTAATTGTTTGGTTTTTTTCCTTGTCTTTCCATTTTTCTGGATTATGTTCTTAAAAGTGAAAGCTGAAGTGGGAGCTCCAAAAATCATCTCTTTCCTTTCTTTATGTTACTTTCCTTTCTTTATGTTAGATTGAGTCCAATCAAAGCACTTAAAAAGCCCATTCCAATTCCAACAATATCTCCTATCTTTAAAATAGTGGTGCTGTAATAGTGTGGCCATTGCCTTATTTCTTCCTAAACTGAAAAATTTCACATCTATCCAGCTAACAAAAGTCCCAAACTAAGCAGACGAATAAGACAAAACTAAAGCTGTCACTCTGAGGTGCTGATACTCAAGTGCTTCTCAGTTCTAGGGCTCTCGAGCAACCATTTCCCAAACAAACAATACCTTTACTCGGTGTACCCCAGACATTTCCCTTTAGCTTTTTTTCCCCCAAAGCTACTCTGGCTCCTCCTCTGGTTCTTTCCTGACTGTGACTTTATCGCACAGCATGACCTGTACCCATTCAATCAGGAAAGGGAGGTTATTTACACAACTTCCCTTTTTTCAGCATGCTATTCTGTCAGGAGTACAGGTCCCCTGCTCTATAGAAATTCAAGTCCTCAAAGAGATCTGGTTCTAGGCTGAACCAAGAACAAAAATGTTCTGGCTTTGTAGACTCACATAAAAGACCAATGCAACTTCGTCCAGAAAATATGGCTACAGTGAACATTGCCATTTTTTCTGGTATATAGCACTCACCTTCTTTCCAAAATTCAGCTAAGGAAGTCAGGGTGTGTTACAAGTAAGGAGCTCGCAGGGTCTGCCTCTTCTGGGAGAAAGTGAAAGTAATCCTGCATGTGCTGCATTGGGGTCAATTCAATGAGTGTGCAACACCCCCTAGCTGCTGGCTGACACTTTCTCTTTTCCCAGCAGAGGCTCCAGCAGCTAGTCAGTTACTTACTACTATTTGCCAGCACTTTCAAGGACAGATCTTCTTTTCTTCATTCAGTCTTTTAGGCTAGGGTCAGAAGTTACACATAAACTGGCTTAAGTGATCATAAACTGGTTTACACCTGTAATAGAACATAAATTCAATTCACATAAACTAATTTCAAAATAGCCGCAACTGGTTTAAAATAAACGTGGTTGAATTCCTCCACCGCGCCCGCCTCAACTGCCTGCCTCTGAACGGGGCCGTCTGCTTCGGCCACCGGGACAAGAGGTGCCGACGGTGCGGCTACACGGCAGAGACCCTCCCCCACGTGCTGTGCAGCTGCAGGCCGCACGCCAGAGCCTGGCAGCTCCGCCACAACACTGTCCAGGACCACCTGGTGAGGGCCATCCCGGCCGCAGTGGGGGAGATCTCCGCGAACTGCACCGTCCCGGGCTGCGAGAGCCAGATGTGTCCCGACCACTCCTCATCATCACCAACGAGGAGTCCAAGAAGGTCGTGATCATGGACGTTACCATCCCCTTCGAAAACCAGCACCAAGCCTTCACCGACACCCAGGCCCGCAAGCAGGAAAAGTACACCCCACTAGCTGACATCCTGAGGGGCTGCGGCTACGACATGATGGTTGACGCGCTCATTGTGGGAATGCTCGGAGCCTGGGACCCCAGCAATGAGAGAATCCTGCATGCCTGCCGCATCTCCTGCTGCTACGCCAAGCTGATGCGCTGCCTCCTGGTGTCCGACACCATCCGTTGGTCCCGTGACATCTACGTGGAACACATCAGGGGCCACCGCCAGTACTCCGACCCCACCAGATGAACCGCCGCCAGACCAGCCCAGAGGGTACTGCCTGAACCCCCCTCTGCACCAACAGGTTTGTGTGTACCTATCTTCTTTTTCCCTCAGCGACGCAAATCCCCTCCCTCCCCTTCCCCCTTCCCCCCTCCCCCTACCCCTGGGCTTAGTTGGCTAACATTGTATCTCCTGTAACTTAGTTGCATTCCCCTCCTCACCCCCATCCTTCTATTGTTAGTCCCTCACTCGGGCGCTATGTATTTCTCTACCGGCTTTGTCAGCTTTTTTGGATTCACAATCCTAAACATTTACTAATAAAAGTCAATCAGATTAACTGATTTGGGTCAAACCAGTTTATGGAACTTCTGTCCCAGACCCCATCCTGGTTTAAGTTAAATCAGAGTCCCCCAGCATCCCAGCATGCTTTTCAACCCTGGGCTGGGCTCAGCTGTGCTGTCTGCTCCAGAAAGCAGGGCTGCCCCCCACCCCCTCCTCCCTAGCCTGAGCTGCAGCTGGCTGAGAAGAGGGTGGGGGACTGCAGCCAGGGTCTGCCTGGCAGGGGCACAGCAATATCTGCCAGGCTTCCCCCTGCTGCTCACTGCTCAAGCAGAGATTTCTTTCCTCACTCCCTCCCCTCTCCCACAGCTGAGACCCCAGCCAGCATATGGCCAACCCCCCACACTAGCTAATTCTGAGAGATGTCTATGTGTGTCTGTCTCCAATTTCACCAGAACAAAGACAGACAGAATAGTGTTCACTTAGGACTTTCTGGAACTATTCAGCAGGTCAGCTGGTAATGTCTGCCAGCCAGCCACCCTCCTTCCTTTCTTCCTAAGCAAGAAGCTAGTGGTTTGCAAATGCCTTGCAAAATACCTGTACCCTGCAGTAAGAAGAGCTTGAACTAATGAGAGAGAAGCCTTAGTTTTCTTGATGGGCTGATAAGCTTTGTGTTCGGATAAGCTCCCTGCTGGCTGCTAGCTTGCTTCAAAGCCAGAGACATCTCCCACCCTGAAACCCTTATATCAAATGAAATTTCACTGTGCAGCAGCTAACGCTGGTGATTGCTTCCATGCATCAATTACTGAGTCTGTTTAGAGTGCAACTTCCCCATCCCACAATCTGTCAGTGTTCAACAGGGGACAGAAAGCAGTGTGAGAATGACCTGGTTTCCAGTGAATGGGACCTGTCAGTGTTGTCAGTTTGAGATTTAGGCAAATACAAAGCACCAACTAGCAGGATAATACAAATGCATGCAGTCCACACAAGCAGCTCCTCTCTCTCCTCCCCTTTGCCTCAGAGTGCTAGCTGGGGCCAGGGTCTGGCAACACTCCGCACCCGTGAGCTCTGACGGGGTGCGGGGAAAGGCTGGCAATGGCTGCTGGTTGGAGCCTGGGACCCTGGTTGGAGACTGTGCAGGCCAAGCTGGGGGTTTAAACCCCTCCCTAATCATAGTGTCCTGCCGGGGCCTACCCACACCCTCCATCCTAATCTCAGCACTGTGGAAGGGAAGGAAAAGGATTACTCTAGCGCCCCCCGACTTCTGGCCAGAGCCACTGCAGGTATATGTCTGCATTTCTTGAATCAAAAGTGAATGTCTATCCACTTGCAAATCAGTTCAGTCTATGCAGGTTACACTAACCTACAGAGATTGAATCAATTCAGGCTTGGACTGTATGAATGTCTGTCTCTAGCCTTACAAACAATAGGGTTACTTACCAATTTTCACAGGATGATAACAACATAAAGCTTTAATTCTGTAATTATATCAAGGTAGCCTTGTCCCTTGGGGCTGACAGGCAGAGAGGCCCCCAGAGGAAGGAGGGACAAGGATGCTGCAGCCATCTTGATCACTGGCTGTCCTTTGTGTGACCCCACCCTTTGGTGCTGATTGGCAGAGAGGCTGAAGCAAGGGGAGGAGGGAGCAGGGGATAGTCTCCATCTTGTCTGCTGCCCTTCACTCCGCCCTGCCAGGCAGCGCCTTCTCCTCCTGGCAGCAAGGACCACTGGCTCCCACTAGTGAGCCAACATTTTATTTTTATTAACTTTGTTGTTGTTGATTTTGTGTATTTCATGGACAATCCCAGATTTTGCAGTTTCTATGAAATCCGTGAAACTGTAAATTGAGTAGGTCCCTACTTATGAAATGAATACCTCTAATACTATTAATATGAAATCAGATTGTATGTGTTCTTAAAAGCATTTCTTCACTGAAAAAATAACTTATTGCCAGCATCAAAGAAAATCATTTTGCCAAAATGTTCTGGCTTGCTGAAAAAACTAGAAGGAGACTAATGAACATGTTGAAGATTCTGTTTTATGTTTTTTAAATATTTGTCTTTACCAACCCTTCACCCTTCGTTACAGGATAATTACATTTAGTTTTATTTTTTTATCCCTTTGGGTTTGTTGTTGGCTGGAAGTATTTTGTTGAGGTGGAGATATGTTGGGGTTTTAAAAAAACAAAAACCAAATTATAACATGCTATTGATTAATCTCTTTTTTTTTTAATAAAAGAGTTACTAAAATTGTTTCAGTTAACTTTTTTCTATTCTTTCAATAGAAAACTGGGCAGCAAAAATTAAGTATCATCAACAAGATGGTCACAAAATAATTCTACAAAGCCCCAAAAAATGGGTTTTGCCAAAAAAATATTTCCTTCATGTTTGGTATTATTTTCCTAAAAACTGAAAAAGGGAATATTTTAGGTTAAAAAGAGGAACTTTTCACAAAAAGATTCATCTTGTTCAAAAGTTGGTTTCTGCCAAAAACTTTTTTGATAGAAAATTCTCAGCTAGTTTAATTTTGATTCCTTTATTTTAAATCCATTTTAAATGTCCCACACTTTTTGTTTGTCTTTAATTTTAGCACAGGGTAAATCATTGAAACTTGTTTATTTGCTGCCTAACTTGATTGTCACTTGAGAGAAAGTAAAATATTAGGATAGTTTCTTAGCAAAGGACTTGCCCAGAGGTTATTCAAAGAAGTGAGTGCTTCTTAACCTTTATATTTTTCGAGTATTGCATGAGGATGTAATTATCCATCTCCTGCTCAGACAGAGGCTGCTTTCAGCTGTACTGATGTAAACCTAAAACTCTTTTGAGAAATTCTGATTTCTACCATGAGTAGAGGCAGTTAGCCATCTTTGTCTGAAGTCAGGGAGAAAGTAGGGCAGGATAGCACTTTAAATACTAACTGGTGTCAAGATGCATGAGTTTTCACTGGCAATAGCATAGATATATTTATATGGCTATAGCATCTAACAACAGAGGCTATCACTTATGAAAGCTTATGCCTCTTTGACCCAGTTAGTCTCTAAGGGTATGTATAGGCATTATATTTACTTATAACCAAGGTTAAGGCGATCTAAATACCAAAGTGTGCACTACTAAAGTTTGTTCTTCTCTGATGAGAACTAAATTTATATTGGTATGGAATTATTCCAATCTAGCAAGGAATAACCCAGCCTAGTGGATGCTTGCACATGTTCACAGCACAGTCCCAGTGCTGGGAAAGCCCAGTCACTCGCCATAGTCTGTTCATGTGCTGTTTTTAACTTCCCCCACTGCAAACCTTCTGGACTCACCGCCCTCCTGCAGACCCGCTAGCCCCCTCTAGACTGGCCAACTCCTCCCCCCCCCACCACACTGCAAGCCTCTCCCCCCAGCTTACTTGCCTATGACTGCCCATGCTTCTCCTGGCAAGTGAAGAATGCTTGCCTATGACGATCCTGACTCAAGTTTAGGCAGCTTAAATTAAACTGCCTAAATCTGAGCCAGGTCCTGTGAGCACTTGTTCATACCCAAAGGTGTGTCACCCTGTCCTGCCTGATTTCTCAGTTAGAAAAGAACTGGCCTATGGATTTCATGACACTGTAAAAATGTTTGAAAAAATATTTAACATCTAGAGATATGCTGCAAGGAGTTTAATGCTGCGAACACATAGAAAGTAGAAGGTTCTGATATCTACACAGAATGAAGGCTTTAAAAGGCATTGTTTCCTTTTAAATGGGAATGAACTCTTCCTTCTTCATATCATGAGAAAGCACAGTAGAGAGTTAACAGCTAAAATATAAAAATGCCAGTGGATACAGTAGCCAAATTAGATAGATGATTTTTGATGGGCTGTCTTCTTCCTGTGGACAGCCTTGATAATCTGTGCAGAATGGATGATGCTACCATGAAATAAAATGCAAAATATTGAAAGGTCAAGGCAGTAAAGAACTTTACTCTATTTCATAGGATGTGTTTGGCATTAAACTTCTAATATCTCTTCTCATGATAAAGGCTTTACTGAACACAAAAAAGTGACCATGTGAATCGAACCTCCTGACAAGGACTTGTTCAAAAACTGGGAATGAGAAATCATGGTACAGGAGAAGTAGAAATGTAAAATCGTTAAACTTAAATAAAAGCCTAGTGGTGTATGTTACAATTATAGGCAGAAATTTAATGGAACATAATTTATTTAATACACCAAAACAGCAAAATTTAGGGCTGACTAGTGTATATGTAAAGCATGAAAGGTGACTGGCCTAGATAGTTCAGAGTTGATCCATACCTAAAGAGTGCAAAAAATTACAGAGATCTAGTCTGGAGATGAAAAATGGCATTTTTCAACATGTAGTAAAGAGTAATTTCAGGTGTGATAGTCCAGAAATTATGCAAGAGGCAAGGATTTCTTAGGGTGATATCTTTTCTTGAACCAACTATGTCATTGGGTTCAAGTTGGACAAGCTTTTGAATGCAAGACATTCTTCATCAGCTCTCTGATCACAGGAAGCCAAACACAGCACAGGTACAGCATCTGTTCCTGGCTTCCTGTAATCAACGACCTGACAAAGAATGTCTTGCATTCAAAAGCTTGTCTAACTTGATCCCAACGACATAGTTGGTCCAAGAAAAGAACTCACCCTAAGAAATCCTTGCCTCTTGCATTTTTTCATCATGACAGACTACCAACAGATGGCTCTCAGCCTTGGCAAAAGTTCTCCTCTGTGGTTTAGCCACTTTACATTCAGCTCCTACATTAAATACTAAAGTTGATTGGATGTATTTTAGGAGGATTCCCTTAAGCATAAGAAAACATTTCTGCTGGTAGACTTGTTTCCTGGGACTGACCTTCTCCTCTGATATTCTTGAGGATTTAGTGAAAGTTTGCCCATCTCCCAGTAATTCCTAACTGCCATATTGGTTACCTTATCCTGTTGGCAGCTATCTTTCCATGCAAGTCTTTTTATCAGCATTGCATCCCTGAGCCCATTTATGGTATCTAAACAGGGGCAAGGGGGAAAAATTCATAGGCTGCTATAAATTATACTGGAGGATAGATCCAGCTCTCAACTAACCTTAGAGGTAGAAATGGAAATGAGATTTAAAGCCCCTTTTCTACTCCTCATATGGCTAGCCAAGGATCCAGGTCTTTATTTTGGGGGAAAAAAAAATATTTATTTGTTCTTGATTTGCAACCAACACTTTGCTTTCAACCTCTCTATGCCAGACCAAACAAGAAAGTTTAAAGTTTCCTTTTAACCTAGAAAGTATATGTAATGCACCTCGTTATACATCAATACGGCGTTTCCAACTTGCTGTGTCAACAGTAATACTAAGAAACAGATCACAGAAGCTGAAATATTCGTGATTTTCAATGTTAGAATTGCTATTTTGATAATCATCTCCTAGAACTATGAATGCTATTATCCAGTGCAATAAAACTAGACAAACACAAAAAAATCAAACTAGTATCAAAACACTTAACCATTTCTAACCAAAGGAGTCAGCATAAGTGCCAACCCAACTGCCCCAACACAATCAATTCCTAAGTAATACAAAAGGAGAAAGGGTGTACGTACTAAATACAAAAAAAAAAAAAAAGGATGTAGTAGAATTACAAAAGTATCACAAAAAGTATGTAGTAAAATTAGAAAAGGTACAGAGAAGTGCATCCAAAATGATCAGGGATATGGAGCACTTGCTGTACCAGGAGACACTAAAAAGGTTAGGATTCTTCAGTTCAGAAAAGGGAAGGCTAAATGAGAATCTGATAGAGGTCTATAAAATCATGAAGGGTATTAACAAACTGAATAAGGAATGGTTATCCACCAAATTCCAGAATATTCAAACTAGGGGGCACCTACTGAAATTAGTAGGAGACAGGTTTAAAAATAACAAAAGGGAGTGCTTTTTTACACAACACATAGTTAACTTGTGGGACTCATTACCACAGGGCGCGGTAGGGGCAGATACTATAGCCACATTTGATCAATCTATCATGACAGATAATGATAGTTATTAAACAAAACAGTCCAAAACGTTTCTTCTGGCATCTCCAAACCAAGTTGGTGGATGCCAGGATGGGTAGTGAACAAGGAACAGATCATTCTAGATCACTGATTCTCAACCATGCTGCTATGACACCCTGGAGTACCTGAAAATCCTTTCAAGGATACCATGGGATGCTGCACAGTGTTAGCACTGTTTGGTGTGCAAACATGATTCACAAGATAAATGCAGAGATATCAAATAGGAATTCTTGATGTCAAAAACATTTTGACCTGTTGTGGTCTTTCTGAATTCTTTGCAACAGAAGAATTGCTCTAGTATTTTTCTGTAGTCAAAAAAAAAAAAGAAAGAAAGGAAGAAAAACTAAAAGCTGGCATTTTCCAAAAAACTAAGAGCTGGCATTTTCCAAACGGTGTCCTAAATCTAACAAGGGGTGCATTCAGAACCAGTGCTCTAAATACATGTGGTTCAATGCTCTCCCTCTAAAGCAGAGGTTCTGAACCAGGGTACATGTACCCACAGGGGGTATGTGAAGCCTCATCAGGGGGTACGCGAAATATATTTCATACATTGTTTAACACAGGTCGAAGGGTCTAAAAAAATCTTGACCATTTGAAAAGTCTTTGTATGAGTATCTTGCCGTTTTTATAATGCACGATTACACGTAGTTTGATATAAAAATTAATTTCCCATTGAAAGGGGGTATGTGAAGTCTCACTCTGAGACCAAGGGGTACGTCAACTGAAAAAGGTTCAGAACCACCGCTCTAAAGCATCTGTCAGAGACAGTTCCAGATACTGGGTTAGATACCGATACTAGGTTAGCTGAACCATTGGTCTGTCTCTTATATTTTTAAAAGAACAGGAAGGTCAGAACTTCTATAAGCCTGATGGCTTGGTACTGCACTTCAAAGCAGCCAGCCAAAGTTGCTGGTAAGACTTTTTTGATTATTTGTGTTATTATTTATTGAGCATCTCAGAACACCAGGAAACAGAAAGGAAGGCATAAAAGTTTTTCCAGTGAGTCCTCTGAGGCCAGGATTTATCCCTAGTCTCTAACTGAACCAATTTAAAATTGAATTTGTATCATTTAAAGTCAACACAAACAAATACACTGACTGACCACAAGATTCACTGGATAGCTTGGAACAGACGTGTTAATTCATTTTCATCTTACCAAAAATCAGTTCTCTTGTTAGAAAGTATTCTGAGTGTTCAGAGACAGATAATAAAAATGCTTTGCCTATGGGTAGAATGATTAGATTAGGTTGGAATAGATAAACAAGATAAAATTAGATTCATTTTGTTTATATTAGATTATATAAAGAGCTAAAAGGAGATTTGGAATATGAGCACTCACATGAGAGATCCATTGCAAATAATGCCTCACACCCTGTTTGTGAGCGTGCAAGATCAAAAACAGAGGAACAGATCTTTTAGCAGCCATAAGGCATCTACGTGGTAATTGAGCATCTAAGCATGATTCTATTCCACACTGCTTAAGTCTCTCAAAAACTGTTACTGAAAAAGATGGGTGGGTTCTCCTCACTGCTTTCTGGGACTTCATCTTGTACCTAAACAAAGACACATTACAAAAGCAGATATGTCAACAGATTTTCAGCAGCTCAAGCAGGCTGGTCCTGAATTGCACTCAGACACCTAATAAGACAAATAGGAACTGATCCACGGCATTTGCATTTGTGCCATGAAGAGGACTATGGATCAGGATGTCCACATAGAGGAATTTTAGATTTCTGCATGCTCTGTAGGAAGAAAGGAGTCAGGAATAGTGGCAGGGGCTCTGCACAGAACCCAGAACCATGACTTCCGACTGGGCACATAAAATCATAGTGGACAGGGTAAGGTGCGCTCTGCCTTCATGTAGTTTAAAAACATAAAAATAAAAATAAAAATAACAGCGGCTGTAAGGGCATCTATCAGCTACTCCAAGGCAAAACTGGAAATTCCATTCCTCAGTGCTGTGTTCTTCCCCCAGTTCATAACCACCCCTGACCCCAAGTGGACAAATATTTTCTATCACAAAAACAATTACCATATTTCACAGTGTATAAGTCAAGTTTTGAAGCCCAATTTTTGGGTCTTAAAAATCAAACTCATACACTATGCCACATTAAAAAGCGGAGATGGTACTGGGCTCGGTGCTCAGCTTATGCGGCCCCAACCCCTGCAAGCAGCACTGCCAGCACTGCCTGCAGGTAATGGGGCCGTGCCAGCCAAGCCCAGCCCTGTCCCTGTCCCCTGCAAGTGCCTCTGGGCTCACAGGGGATGGGGCTGCATCAGCTGAGTGCTGAGCCTGGCTGTCTGCTGTGAGTGGTGCTGCTGAACACCAAGCCCACAGATATATAACTCCACAGATATTATCAATGTTACTAAATACATCTCTGCTTCTCTTTATCATTAAAATTATTTGCAAAATGATTTGGCATTCAAGCCTCTCACACAGTAATGAAGAACAAAACCTTATAAACAGATTGTAAACAGCGTACATTTAAATAAATTACATATTTAAATGCATCAGTTACATTTGAATGCTCAATTAGACACCTAATTACATTGAAAATGCAACTGTGTGTATAAATTGATGACCAGCCCCTCAACATGCTTATGTGTTTCTAGGCTCACACTGACCTTATCTGTGCACTGTCCAAGTATCACCTGTTGGTATCTAAAGTTTTCTGAAACAAATAAGTTATAGAAGTCTATCATCTGATTAAAAATATATCAGTTTCAAATACAGTTTAGATTTCATGCTGAGGACTGCTTCCTATCATATGTTTTTCCAGTATCATATTAGGTTTTTTAGATATCAGTCTTTTTAGGTTCTTCACATGTGCTCATGCCTGTTCACCATTTATTTGGTTGCTCTCACTGTGCAAACAGATTTACAAGTGGAAATAAAAAAGTTGAACTCTGCTTCATTTGTACACAAAAAAGGATTTTATAAGTACATTCTGCCACTTGAACTAACAAGTTGTGCAAACAGCAATGGCAAGCAAATTTATGTCTATAAAAGCTGGTGTTGATTCTGTTGTGACAATCCCCATTCTAGCAAAAGAGTGGAAATCAAGCATGAATGAAGCACGATAGCAAAATTTGATTCAAGGATATTACTTTATTAATGTGATAATGTTCCATTTATGATCCTGTGATAATTATATTAAAAAGATGCTGTTTGATTATTTTTTCTTGAGTCATGCTTTCATTACTTTCCATATAGCTCCCATATAGATATGCAGTAAAAGTAAACCAAAGCATACAAACAAAATAAAATCAAAGCTCTAACAACTGACAAAAGCAATGAAGAACAAACAGATTGCTTGGCATTTCCATAATTTTTATGTAATTCATTTCCTACAGTAAAAAAAAGACTTAATAGTAATGGTAATCAGTATCAATGTGCTATAAATTTAGGCACAATAAAGATGAAAGCAAAAAGAAATAAATCTTACATGTTAAAATAGGGCAGATATATTCCTGGTAGCATTTCATTCAATAAGTCCTTGTCTACTTTTCCTTTCAGTTGTTCAGTTTCAATATGAAAAAAATCATTATGGTTGAAAGTAACCTGAACATTTTCTTTCCACTCTAGCTGTGAGATCTTTCTTATGACTTGTCTTAGACACAAGGTACCATTTAGGATGAAGTATCTTTTTCCTTTCTGGCCATACATGTCATATAAAACTGTTTTCATAGAGCCAATATTTCCCTCTTGTTCCATTTAAGAGATCTGACACTAAGGAAAAATCTGCAGGCTGGCAAAACATATCCATAGAAATAACCATCTAGCTCTATCACTGAACTTCTATGATAGGAAACTCTACTCTTCAAGACTCTTAAAACTAGACTGGATAAGCACTAGAAAACACAATGTACAAGCTAATCCTGCTTTCTGCAAAGAAAAAGACTCATATATTTATTACTTCTATGATTGTACAGCAAAGAATCTTCAACATTATGTCCTACTTTATTTCGTAAGAGCCTTTGGCAGTTTCCTCTGTAATATTTCAACAATTTGGATCTGAGACTTCTTGATACTTTATAACACAGCCTACAGATCATTAAACATGTGCATGACAGGAGGCCCGATTATGGAACTGTGCATTGGATTCCATCGCACCTTATTGCGATCCTGGGATCAGGGCTCGCCCTGCACTGGCACAAAGTAAGCTGTCATGGCTGGCTCTTAGCTTAGGGGCTCCCAGCCACAGGGAACACCTCCCCCCCATCCAAGTCTGGGAGATTCAGGTGCAGCAACCTCCTAGACTCAGGGGTGCATAAAACCCACAAGGTGGGGAGATCACTGCAGCAGCAGTCTCCCTGCCCTGGGAATTTAATACACCCGTGGAGCTAGGAGATCGTAGCCATGCCCTGCAGCTCCTAGGCCCCAATTAGGTTCTGGCACCAGGAGGCATGCTGTGAAGACCCAGAGTATGTAGCTGTGGGACTCTGGGTCTTGGCAGCTGCAGGGTACTGCTAGGACCCAGAGTCTACAGCTGATGGGGCTCCCAGCTGCAGGGAAGACCCTGCTACATAGGCAAATTAAAGCTTGGCACCAAGCAGCTATAAAGTTAGTACACATTTTGAAGATCTAACTTTACAGCTGGTTGGAGCTTTTTATCATATGGTGAGTACTTTGCACATGTAGCTGGTCTCAAGGTAATTGTGCAATTGACAGTTAACTCTGTGATATCTGTAATGGGTAGAGGAGGCTAACATTCAAACTCATTTTACTTATCTGTTTGCAAATTGCATTATAAACAATTATATTAGTTTCTGGTGTGTCACTTCAAAGAGTTAAATCATGGTATAAGAGGTCTTTTGAGATGTATACCAACAGGGTTAGTATTTATCATTCGCTCTTAGGCCTTCTGAAGAAAGGCAGCCAGCTTTGGATGAAACAGAAGTGTCCAAAAGCACTTTCAAAAGTGATTCTGGGACTATCATAAAGCTTCTTTCTCTGCAACACTTCTCTGAGATACAAGTGACATTTTACGATGAAATATCTTCTTACCTTGTAGCCATATGTGTCATAATAACTTTATAAAGCTGGTTTTATAGAGCCAGCATTTTCCTTGTGATCCATTTAAGAAATGTGCCACTAAGGAAAAATCAGCACCTTGGCAAAACTTATCCATAGATATGTGGACAGTTTTCCAGCTGAAGTCACATGTGTGATTATAAAGAGAATTAATATGAACGGGCCACTAGCAAAAGCCAATTTCTTTCTTTCTTCCTTTTATACTTGAATAAATCCTTTTTAAGTACTCTGCTGAATGCATTTTCCCTTTTGGGAAGTATTGCATTAAGGACACTAAAAGCCTCCTTCAATGTGGTTAACATAAGGAAGCCATACACTATAGAGTCCAAGAATTCTTACTGTATAGTAAATTCTCATTCAAAGGAAATAGTATGAGATGAGAGAACTAATGTAACATCTCAGGGTCACAGCTGTTCATTTAGCCCATGTAGTTGCTACATGCTTATCTGCACTCTGTCCTGTCCCCAATACATCAACAAAACCTATTCTGTCAAAGGAAGGAGTTTAGGTTAACTTCCAAAGTGATTTCAAATAGAAACTAGTACTGTCAGGTCAATCAAACTTTAACTGCAGAAGCAGATTTTTACATATATTACTCTAATATATGCAGTCACTTACACAATACCAATACAATCAACTGAGCAATTTTTGCTTTTATTTACACCTATGCAGTATTAATGAAATCAAAATCTAGCCTGAGCTAAAAACTTGGAGAAATAGATATCATAACTAGCAGGGCATTCAATGAAATACACTTTACCATGTACCTGCCATTGGTTCAGAAGCTTCTATAAAAAGTAATCTAAAGTCTTTGTCATGGGCTAAAAATTAAAGTGGGAAACTTTTAAATGTCACTCAAAGTAGAGAAAAGGTTGGGATTAGTAACCTTTGCTTAACATTCAGTTGATACCTGAATGTTCTTTCAATAAAGACATGATAGGGGTTCAGTCCTGATTTCTTTATTTACTGTTCAGCCCTGATTTTAAAAACACTCTCCTAGATGCATGATTTTCACTGATAGTTTTCAAAGGATTAATCCTGAAATAGTGAATTGTTAGGATGACTTTATAAATCATTTCCATGTGCAAGACAATTCAGGTCCTAATCAACTGCATGCATTTGGGACTATGACTGAAATGTTAGTCCTGTTGAAGTCAATGGATTTTCAGCATTGGTTGCCATAATGAAGAATTCACCTCATCTTATGAACCATATAAATGGAAAGAACAAACACCCCCCCAACGGGAATAGGTATCATAGTGCTTAGGGTCAGAAGGGACCTAAACAGATCATCAGGTCTGACCCTCCTGCCCCGGGCAGGAACGGGTGCTGAGGTCATATCATCCCAGCCAAATATCTGTCCAGCCTACTCGTGAAGACCCCCCCAAGGTAGGAGAGAGTACCATGTCACTAGGGAGCCCATTCCAGAGCCTGGCAGCCCTAACTGTAAAGTAATGTCTCCTGATGTCCAGCCTGAACCTTCTCTCTAACAATTTGTGGCCGTTATTCCTAGTAAACCCCAGTGGTGCCCAGGGGAACAGAGCCTCACCCAATTCCCGCTGGTCCCCCCTGATGAGTTTGCAAACAGCCACCAGATCCCCTCTCAGCCTTCTCTTGTGAAGGCTGAATAGATTCAGCCCCTGTAGCCTCCCTTCGTAGGGCCTGCCCTGCTGCCCCTTGACCATGTGAGTGGCCCTCCTCTGGACCCTCTCAATGCTAGCCACATCCCTCTTGAAGTGCTGCAAACCAGTAAAAAACACAACCCTTTTTCACCATAACTTTTTCACCAACCCTTTTTCACCATAACTTTTTGGAAACTAAGTTACATTCTACATTTATTGTACATTGTACATTTATTGTACAAGTTCTTATGTTGTCCTCAACATTGTAGTGCTTTCCATTATGACTTCAAGTAACATGCCACAAGCAGTTTTTTTCATTCTCCCTCATCCCAGAAAAAGAAATGTGTGAGTAGCTGTAGTAGGGTTGGAGTATTGTAGTATAACTTTTTTGGGAATCAGCTCATGTGCAAGTTAAGAATTCTGGCAGGGGACAGTTACATAGCTCCCAGAACAAAGACTGTGTAGGGTCACTAAACCTTGATAGTTCTTATTCAAATGAGAGTGCCTTAGGACAATGGAGTGGCTGAAGCCTAGGGAAGCTATTTCAACCAGAGTCACCTCAAGAAAGAAATTTGGAGAATGAAATATCCCAAAATAGGAAGAAAAATTAAAAGAAAGACTAGTTGTAATACTGGGACGTAACACAGAGCATGAAACAATAGGAAAGACAGAGGAACAGACAGACTCCATGATTCAGAAGAGAAGCCCATGTCGGGATGGAGAGGAGCTTTTCCAGGATGGTGTCACAGTGGTATTTTATTGTGGTACAGGTACAGGTGTTTGTGTTAGGGCAAAGGTGAAATCAGACCTGCATCCTTTTCCACCTTTTAAGACATTTGCTACTGCGAGCCCCAAAAGTACACATCTCATGTCTGAAGTACAAACTCACTCTACCTAGGGGGACACATAGCTTCCCCATTCTTTCCAATGGGCAGCTTTGTACAACACTGGAGGATGATCATATTCTACCCAGGAAGATGTACACACCTTTCTCATTCTCTCTTCCACACTTCCAGCACTTCAACATCCACCTTAATACAGCTCCATAAGTGGTAGGACACCCACATGAACCAGTGGGCCTGTCTACATGTGCTTTTATGTGCACCTAAACTTAATGCATGTTTCCCTAATGTGCATTAATGCAATTTAGGTGCACGCCCACATGTCCACTCACTAGTGCACATTAACACGGGTATGAGGACTGGCTTGGGACTAAAGTTAGTCCCAAGTCAATGGACACACACTGAGTTAATATGCATTAGCATGTCTATATGTTCGCTAATGTGATTTAAATATTTGCACATAAAGTTGATACCTGCTTTATGCAGGTATCAAATTTAGGCTCAAATAGCCTTAAATTACCATTTTTAAGGTGCAATTAAGGGTGTGCGTATATAGACTCATACCCTTAATGTGCCTTAAATCGGGCTAATGCACATTAAATACACACGTAGATACTCCCAGTGTGTCTAATTCATAGACAGAAACATAGACTTTAGTTAGGAGAGAGGACCATGGTTGGGAAGGCACTCACTTTTTGCCCAGTAACTTAATAGCAAAGGCTCTTGCCCAGGACAGGCAAAGCATCTGTTCTAGGTCCATCTTACTCTGAACTCACATCTCTTACTATCTACTACTACCTGGCTAAGGAGTAGGCAGAAGAGAGGGCACCCTCCATCAATGGTTGATGTTGATATTGAGCCTTTGTCTAGAAAAAAAATTCAAGAAGCATGGTACCAGAATGACAGCATGCAAGAGGAAGCCTCCCTTTATAAGCCAGTTAGGTAGGAGCACACCTGGGAGACATGTGCTCTTTCCCTTGCTCTCTATGTTGCTTATGCATTCTGCACTAAAGAGTCACTGAATGGAGAATATGGCAAATAATTTTATCAGAAAAATACTGGCTTTGTATTGAAAAGGCTTCTTTTTTATTTGAACTAAAAGCCATTTATTTTACTACCACAGTATACCTCATTTTTGATCCCTGTAGCTGTTTATACTCTGAATATCTCCACATTACCCTTTCATTTCTTTGCTAAGAAATTAATTTAATAACTGAGGATGGGAGAGATTAATTTCTAAATGGGACCTGAGAGAGGAGGATTATAGCCCATTAGAACCATTACATATTATTTTCTCCAGGTGGAGATAAAGTCAAAGGTAAGCAAGACTCGTGGGTCTGTTGCAGTGTTCATTTAGGTAAAAAGCTTTTTTAATCCTTAAACATTTTAAACTTATTCCCTGGAATAACTTCTAACAAACTTCTGTTATCTTCTTAGTAAAAGCCTCTGGAAGCTTCCCCTTGGTACAGCCAATGGGACCTATAAAGAAAAAAAGAAAACTAGTCTGTAAATATAGTACAGCATAAACAAGTCAAAGAAATAGATGTTTTCAAGTTAATATCACAGATGACAACATATGCTAGTACACCTGTTACATTTCTACTTTTAGCAGGAAAAATTCTACCCTCACTTACACTCTTATGAATGGAGTGGTGGGGATGGGAAAACACAAGGTTTTGTGTTGTTTTGCTTTTTGTTATATAGTTGTTTTACCTCTAAGCATTCATAAATTCTCTTTACATTATTTTATTATATAGTGTCATACAGTACACCCAAGCTTACAGATTCAGAATTTACCTGTGGGAAACTAGGTTATAAGATTCTCCTATAAATAGTTGGTTAATTGTGTTTAAGGCATTTATTATCTATACAAATGCTATTCAAGTTCTCAAAGAAGTCTAAGCCTATGTTTGCAAAGACACCAGTTCTTATATACAAAAAAATACCACTTCTGTAGGCCACAAGCAGCACATTTCTTCAATATATTAAAAAAATTAAAATAAAAACCCAGACCAATTCCAGTATGGAGCAGAATGAGACACATTCCAATTCCAGAACCAGATACATTTGATAAACTGAAAACTAAATCTTCTGTTGTTAGTCCCAGCAATCCAGGAAAGAGCACACACAGAATCCATTACAAAACAATACAATTAATTTTAAATTTTGCTGGGAAGGGATCTGAATCTGTATAACAGTTCAAAACTCAGTGTTCAAAAGGCTTTCCACCACTTGTAGAACTACCCTCAATACAGGTCATCTGAAGACACAGAATCTGTGACCTTCAGCATCGCCAGGACCAACAGCATCAACAGCACCTGAATTGCAAGAGTAATTCCATTTGCTGGTAGCAACAACAGCTCTTTATAATTTATGACAGACAAAACACATTTAGCCAACACATGTTCATACTCACACCTAAAGTCAGGAAGAAGAAAGCACTAGTTGCTCATATTCAAACCAGAATTCTCAGCTGTGCATAAATCACTGTATGAAAAATTCTGCACCCACTCAACTATGAGTCTTCTAATGTCATGTTCAAATTGAAAATCATTAATCTCAGATTGTAAATGTGGAGACAGCATGGTACTGGTAAATAATTGCAAATGGACAACAAGAGCATTGTTTTTCCGTCTAGGTGAGCCCTATTTTTTTCTTTTAGGTTCAACCAGCTCATTATTTATATATAATTTGCTTCTAGTGCTTGCTTCATGCCTTTAATCATAATCATGTGTTTGTGCCATAATTGTTTACTATACATATCGTTACAAAACACTGATGTATAAATATCAAACACAGCTTTTATCTACCTAGAATATATGCTATATTTCTATAGAGATATTAGGTAATATCCCTAAAACTGCATTATCTTTTTATGTAGGTGAAAAGCAAGTAAGAGCGCCTTCTCATTTTATTTTATTTTAAAGAAAAATGTAATATGATGTGCTTCAGGTAAATTGGGACAATTTAGTGGTAATCCAGAACTGTCCTATTTGCTACATGCTTGGATTCTCACTTCATTTTATTACATTCAAAGCATGTACCATTGCTCTATTCTTTTACCAAAGCAAAAAGTGATTAAGCACATACTTACTTTAAGATGAGTATATAACACAGACTACTGACAAAATTGTCATTCTAAAGCAGTGGTCGCCAACCAGTCGATCACAATTGACTGGTTGACTGCGGAGCCTCTTTCAGTTGATCCTGAGCAGTTCAGTCTGTGGGGGAGGGAAAGGGTGGGGGCCAGATCAAGGCCCCCCGTGGTAAGAGTCAGACAGAGTGCGGCACAGCCAGGAGCAGGGGAAGGTGAGTGATGCCCCAGCCCAGCTGGGTGGCAGCAGGATTGGAGGCTGGGGGCTCCCACCACTACGTGCACCCCAGTGGAGACCCTGGGGACCCATGCCCTGCATCTCTGCACAGGGCGGAGGCAGTGGAGGTAGCTGCCGCTGCCCACTGAGCATTGAGCCCCACTGCAACTGGGCATGTGCGAGCATGACTCATCCCAGTGGTGGGACTCATGTGGAGTCGGGCCCTGGCCCAGCCAGGTCTCAGAAGATCTGCTTGTCCAGGGAGTGAAGCTGTGACAGGAGCAGGCACTGCACAGCCGGGAGGAGCTGCGGGATGGAGCTGCAAGTGGCTCATCTGGGTAGTATGGGGAGGAGGGGCAGGAGGGCATGGGGGCCATGTGCCCAGGATATGCATGCGAGGAAGGGCGGGCTGCCACTGCAGGCTGGGGCCGCACCAGACTTTTCCCAAAGGACCTTGAGCCAGGCTGCTCTCATGGTGGGCAGCAGTGGTGCTGGGAGTGGGGCTACGGGGGCAGCTGCAGCCACCCAAATATCTGCTGTAGCTGCCCCAACCCCCCTCCCCAGTGCCACTGCCGCCCACTCCCTGAGCACAGCACATCCCAACCCTCCTGAGAAAGGCCCAGCACCACCCCAGCCTCAGCCTGCAGCAGCTTCCCTGGGCAGCTGCCCACCCTCCCCCATGTGCAGATCCCAGGCACATGACCTCCATGCCCTCCCAGCATGCGTTCAGCAGCAGGAGCCACCACCCCATCTCCATGCAGGGCACCCCCCAGACAAACCACTCACTGCTCCATCCCACACCCCACCCCAGCTGCGCAGGGCCTGCCCCTGCCCCTGCCCCACTCTTTCTCTCACCACCGTGAGCGGGGCAGATGCAGGGGCTGGGGCTCGGGCCTAGCCAAATGGTGGGACAGGTGGAGTGCCGGGACCCCATTCACCCTGCCTGTGCCCTGCTCCCTCCCTCACCACTGGGGCCTCAATCTGCCCCTCCCCCACCCCCCGTGACAGCCCTTTCCCCTCCCCCTGCCCCTTCCCCCACAGACTTACCTGCTGGGGGGTGCCCCCAAATAATTTTTTCTCCCTCCACCTTGATCTGCCCAGTCCCTTCCCTCCCCACAGACTGACCTGCTGGCAGGGAGGGGGGGGGGAGGGAGAGGGTGGAGCACAGTAGATCCTGGGTTGCTTTTTAATTCAAAAAGTGATCTCCTGCTTAAAAAGGTTAGAGACCACTGTTCTAGACTCTTTCATAAGTCACTGTTAACCTGAATCCGAATTGATCTTGATTACTATAGATATGTTAACTGTGTGGAGCCATGGGTCTAAGAAGCCCTAGCCAATGGCTAAATGCCCATCAAAAAAAATCTCCTTCAGAGAATCTCTTTCAAGAAGTTAATTTAAAGTGGCTGAGGATGTTCAACAGGTAAGGAAGTTTTTTGATCTTTCAAGCCTTTTGATAAGCAACAGCTTTTCCCTTGATAAGCTAGGTCCTAAGACACTCACTTTGAGACAGACCATAAGAACAGATCTGCCACCACTGTGGGAGAAGAGAGAACAGTGGGAAGAATGTTTGATGAAAGTTTTTATTCTATATTTGTATAGGCTCATTACCTTACATTCCTTCTAGATCTCTAGAAAACATGATATATAAGAAAAGACTGGAAGAATTGGCATTATTTCATAGTTTCATAGTTGGTAGGGTCGGAAGGGACCTGAGGAGATCATCTAGTCTGACCCCCTGCCTTGGCAGGAAAGAGTACTGGGGTCAAATGACCCCGGCCAGATGTTCATCCAGCCTTTTTTTAAAGACCCCCAGGGTAGGAGCCAGCACCACTTCTTTTGGAAGTTGGTTCCAGGTCCTAGCCGCCCTGACAGTGAAATAGCGCCTTCTTTAGACTGAAGGTCTTCATGGAAACCAATGGTCACAATTTGACAGGGTTCAACTAATTGTAATAAGCTAGTTGTAACTAGCCTGTAATTAACTGATGCCCCCTAATCAACAAGTAGTTCCACTGATTCAAATCATCATATGAACTATCCTAATTTCAATAAAAGTACTGAATCCACATAGCTGACGCACTTCTTACCTTCCCCAATACCACTGAGTTTAAGAACATGCAAATGTTCTTAAACCCAAATTCACATGTTGGTTGTCACCATACCAAAGATTCAAAACAAAAGACAGATTTATAGTTTTACTGGCATAGCTACCCTCAGCTGGCATGTAAAAACAAATCATACCATATAAATTATTTGGATAGTCTGGCAAACCTTCTTATAGAAACAAGCTGGCAAACACAGCTAGGACAACAGAATGAATAATTTGTGTTGGCGTAGCTTACATGGTTTGTGTAGATGGTGTATCTACACAGGCAAACACTCCTTCTGTCAAACTAGACTGCATCTTCCTTGGGGCCTCAGCCAACATATCCACACCAGCATAGCTATAGTGGCAGAAAGACTATGGTACAGACAAATCCAAGGGGCATGCTCAGCTAACATAAATACCAAAGCAGCATGTCAAATCCCATAATTTTTCCTCTTTCAAACCACGAATAGGCACTGTGACTAAAAAAAAAAAGGAGGATCCACTAAAATATTTTGCTTGTCTTCTTTCAGGCACATGTCATGCGAGATAATCAGAGGAGAGATCAGGCTTGTAGCGAAATATCAGAGCATGCAGAACAATTGTGCAGCAAGAACTGTCTTGTCTTAACCTCTAGCCCTGTTCTAAGTTAATACAAAATCTATGTATGATTATTTTTATTTAAATTGGAAAAGATGATGCTTGAGGCAATTTTAATTAACATGCTGACAAGTTACATGCAATTGTGCAGTAGTCCTGCATGGCAAATAAGCTACATGGAATTTTAATACAGCAATTATCACCTGCCACTTAAAGATAATGATTACCCTAGCAGCCCCATTTAGGATATGTGTGCATGTGTAAAACGAGAAAAAAATTACAGGCTCACACATAAGGGAGAGACATCAGGCTTGAGTCTCATGTAAGTTTCCTCCAAACTACTCAAACTCTGTAAAAGTGCCCTATGATAGGAGCAAATTACACTTACATCCACTGCAAAGCTCCTTTACACTGCCAGGAGGGCATAAATGATAATCGGGCTTAACAATTCAAATAGCAAAGCAAGCACTATGATTACTTTGTCACATATAACTTCATAGATATAATTTGGGACACTGGCTATTTTGATGTGAAAAAAAGTGATGAGGACACGTTGACAATGTTGTTGTCGATGGCAGAAGAGAAGTGTTTTGATAGCCTGTCTACCATAGAGAAAAAGAGAACCCATTAAGAGAGCCCATCATTTTGTCCTTTTGACCCAGCCGTACACTTCTATGCCTTTCAGACACATCCACATAATCCTTCTGAGCCATAAAGAGTTCTCGGAACAAAAAGGTACACATTCTCTCTTCTTCTGAAGAATCACACAGCCTAGCCTCAAACCAAATGTAGCCAGATGGAGAGTCAAAGGTCACTGGTCATTTTTAAGCACCATCTTTCTAGCAGAAGCTTTTCCCATGGATGTTAAATATTAGCACAAATCATTGTACATACTTTGGTATGTGCCAAGGCTTTAGAGTGCAAATGATATAATAATCTGATACATGCCAAGCCTATTATGTTACACAGATCTAACACCTTGGATAATCACACGCTGCTCTGAGTCGAACACCAAAAGCCAAATTTTGAAGAACCTTGTACGAAGTAGAAGAGTGCGAGAATCCGTTTTTCATTCCTGGCCACATGACTTAATGGTTAGGTGCAATTCCTGTATCTGAACTATCAAATCCTAAGGCACAGGTCACTCAAGCCACCAGCACCACTAGCCAAGAGACCACACGACCATCAAAAACTCCCCACATGCCACCAGCTTTTTAATAAAGTTAGCACATGTGAATAGTTTTATCTGGGAAAATAAAGCAAGAGGAGATAGAGAGAGGGCATAGTAATGTGTAGCAAAACTGTGGGGTGTTAACAAGACCAAATAGATGGTGAGATAATGAGAATAAATTGCTCCTTGTTGATCCCCTATGGGACAGGAAAACAAATGTTGAAGGAAAAATGTATATTTCTTCGAAATATTCAGCTCAGTGCTGTGTGCAAGAAAGCACGCATCACAAGTCTTTTGTACCCAAGCTTGTACATACATAAAACTAGAAAAGAATCAAGGAAGAGATAGGATGTCTGAATGATCTATACTGTATATATCGCTCTCATCGTTAAGACTAGAATTAGAAGGTTATAAGGGAAAGTGCACCAGGAGATACATTAGATTTAGATATTCAAAATGTTTTCACTCTTTACTCAAAGCAATTAACTAGCCTTGCTAATCAAGAAACGAACAATAAAATTCTATTGTGAATTAAAAACTGATGAAGAGGGCACTTTTCAGCATAGAAGACATTAAGCCACAGCATCCCCAATGGAACTGTAATAAGACTGGTGTTGTTTGACATGTTTATTAATGACCTGGGAACTGGGATAAAGCAAAGAATTGGAAAAATCTGCTGATGACACAAAACTGGTCAGGATTATACTGAAAACCCCTGGGACCTTATAATATTAGGAAGTGGGGTTACATAATACAAGATGCATTTCAATGTAAGCAAAGGCCAACTATAAACAGAGATAGGCTATGGATTCCTCTTTGTAAAATTTCAACAGAAAAGCGTCAAGAGTTCCTTGAGAGCACCCGAGTGACAATTTCTGCTCAACAGACAGAAGTGGGTAGGGAACGATTGCAGGCAGACCTGGACAGGTCGGAAAAGTGGGCAGTACACAATAGGATGCAGTACAACAAGGACAAGTGCAGAGTGCTGCACCTGGGGCACAAATATATCCAGCACACCTATTGGCTGGGAAGTGACCCTCTCAGCAGCACAGAAGCAGAAAGGGATCTCGGAGTCATAGCGGACTCCAAGATGATCATGAGTCATTAGTGTGACGAAATCATCAGCAAAGCTAACTGCACTTTATCATGCATCAGGAGACGCATGACAAATAGAGCCAAGGAGGTGATACTTCCCCTCTATGCAGCATCAGTCAGACCACAGGTGGAGTACTGTGTCCAGTTTTGGGCGCCATACCTCAAGAGAAGGCTGACAGGTGATCTTGTGGCCACCTACAAATTCATTTGGGGGACACAGCAAGGAATTGGAGATGCTCTGTTTACCAGGGTGCCTCTTGGGGTAACTTCATCCTGAAGACTCACTTGTTCCTCACACTGCAACAAGAACCTAGATGACTTGATTGTCTAATTAGGAGCGCTACTTACTCATCCTGTGAGTAAACTGCTCCTTTATTTTGAGCACATGGGTCCAATAATAGGAAAGAGAAGTATAAAAACAAGGCGCTGGAGGTGGAGGTCGGTGGATAGGGGGTAGGGACAGAAAAGGATTGGAGTGAGAACAGGAGTGTGGAATTTGGCAGGTTTCACATTTTCAACCAATAACATAAATAAAAAGATACTCTTGTTTCACCATGTTCCCTTTATTATTTATTTGTATTATTGCCTAGGAGCCCTAGTCAATTAATTTACAGAAATCAAGTTGCTTAGCTAGGAAGTTGGAAAAAGGTGACATATCTATAGGAGGTGGAAGGTCAGTCTAGGCAACGAATTTCCCTTAGAGACTCACTGGGTGTATCTACACATGCAATTAGTGCACTAAGGGTTTAGTCCACAGTAATTTACTGTGAAGTAAACCCACCCTGGGGAGGCATCTACACGTGTGCATTTTGGAGCAGATTTGCCTCCTCTGGTCCTGCACCAGCCCCCTGCAGCAGGCAAGGAGAGCTGGAGACTCCAGCCACAGTTGCCTGTGGCCAGGGGCCATCTTTAAAAGACAGCCCTGCATGCTGCTCCCTGGCCACATGCATTTCTGGCCCAGAGCAGGCTGCAGCATGCTGGCACACCCTTCTGCAACTCTGTCACCAGAGCCTGTGCCCACTGCACAATGGCTGATCCACCCCCTGTCCCCAGGAGCAACAACCTGTGCCCTGTGCTCCTACTTACCACCCTGCTTGCTGTGCTTCACCACCATGGTGACCACCACCTGGCCAAGGTCAGTCTTAGCCCTGGCTGCCCCACCCCCCATATGGTGTGGCCCCATGGCCAGGCTCACCATGGCATCTTCAGCCCCCTACCAGCATGCTGCTGCTACCTGGACCCTATCAGGGATGCTGATGACATGCATCTGGTTGCCACCACCTGTGCTGTCTCTTGTGGCTCCAGCCCCACCGCCTGTGGGCCCACCCAGCCATCCAGGACTGGTGACTGCACATCATCCAGCACACCTGCAACAAGGTGCAGTGGCTGGGGTCCTTTCACATGACCTGAACCACCTTCCAGGAGCTCCTCAAGCAGCTCCACTGACACCTGGAGTGGGAGGAAGAGGGTGCAGCGGCCCCTCCTCATGAACTCCCAGCTGACTATCACCATGCTCAAACTAGCCACACCCACCAGCCAGCACTACATTGGCCACCTCCTTGGTGTGGGCAAGGCAACTGCCAGGGAGGCTGTCTTGGAGGTGTGAGGCACCCTCCAGGATGTGCTGGGGCACTCCAGATGCATGACCTCCTGGAGGTGGTGGCAGAGTTCCATGCCCTGGGCTTCCCACAGTGCATTGAGACCCTGGACATGACCCAAATCCCTGTCACCTGCCCATGCCACAGTGACTGCCCCTACTACATTCAGTGGGCCTTTCACTCCATCATGCTCCAAGCCATTGTCAGTCACTGTAGCACCTTCATCAATATAAGCACTGGTTGAGTAAGCAATGCCCATGATGCCTGCATCTTCTCCAACTCCACCCTGCCAGCCCTGGTGCAGACTGGGTGCTTCATGACAGGGATACCAGATCTCCAGCTGGTGGTCCTGCCCCTCCTCATCAGGGACCCCACCAACCCACTCCTTCCCTGGCTTATGTGGTCCTACATTGACCAGCTGAACCCCCATCAGGCACACTGCAACCGGTGCCTGGGCCAGACCCATATGCTGGTGGAGTGCGCCTTCAGCTGCCTGAAGGAATGCTGGTGCACCCTCATCACTTGTTCCAAGGTTGGGAAGACCAAAATGTCCTGGGTCATCATTGCAGCTTGTATGCTGCACAACAGCTGCAAGGCCCAGGGGAAGCTCTTCTGTAAGGCTTGGGTGGAAGAGGCTCAGCATGCGGAGGACACCTGGCACCAGGAGTGCCAGCTGCAGCAGCAGCAACAGCAATGCCCCCCACACCCCCAAGCAAGCTGCACACCCGCCAGTGGGGGGCAGGGCACTGGGTGCAAGAGGAGCTGGCCAACCACATCCTCCTGCATTCCCCACTGTAGGCCACCTGTATGGCTGGCCCTGGACCCCAGGCCCTCCGTGTACACCCAGCATCACACTCACTGCAGACAGCTCTCAGAAAACTGAGAACTCCACAAATACAGACCCCATCCCTCCTCCCTCCCCAACAAGAGAGCCCTTCCCCCCTCCCTCCCCAACAGGAGGCCCCATTCCCCCCACTTCCTCCCAAACCACAGAGCCCCCCACCCAACCCACTGATCTACAGAGCCCCTACACAACCCACCCCACCCACCACCAATAAAAATAAAGCACCCTGTTCCCTGTGCAGACTATATACAGTGCTGTGTGTGCCCTCCCAAGGTGGGGGGCACTGAGGTGGGGGCACCAAGGGGGCAGATTCCAGGGACAGGAACCCACCACCCCAGCCTCTGGCTGCACCCCCACAGGTACGCACACCACAAGGGTGGCAGGTGTGGGGCTCACCCAGGGGAGAGGACAGCTGCTGCTCTGCCAGCATGAGAGGCTCCACTTCCTGCAGCCAGGAAGTTGGGCCAGCAGGGCCCATGTGAGGTGCTGGCCCTACTGCAGGCAGCTCCTGCTCCAGGGCCCCATGAAGTGTGGGTGAGCAGCGGGGCAGGGCCCAGGCAGCTAAGTCAGTTGAAACCTACTGGGGGGGGGAGCTTGTGGTTGGGCAGTGGGTGGCTGCCAGGGGGCAGGTGGGGCTGCAGCCAGGGTCTGGGAAGCAGGTGGCAGGTGGCAGGAAGGTGACCACCAGGGTCAAAACAGCATCCAGCACCCAGTGGTCCTCCTCCATGGCCTCCGTTACTCTGGCCACCATGGCAGCCTGCCACTCCTGGTGCCTCTCCTCAAGGGCCAGGAGCCTGTCCCAGAACTTGCACTCATGCATGATGTCCTCCACACACCAGGCCCATGAGTCCACCAGCCACTCCTCTGCCACGGTGACCAGGTGATCCAGTAGCCAGGTCTGGTCCTAGGTCCATCTCTGGTGGAACCAGTTCATACAAAGGACCTCAGCCAAGGCCAGCAGTGACCCTGATGGTGCCTCTCTCCCATGTACAGCTGCAGGACCTGCAACATTTCTGAGATAACATGCACTCCACCAGGGGACTGTGTGCTGCCTGGCCTCACGTCAGGGGTCATGCATGCACAGGTGTCCAGGAACCATGATGCATGTGGACGCCAGCCAAGCCCCACATCCCGGCTCACTCCACACGGTGCTTGCTGCAGGCTCCACAGGGTACTTGAAAGCCTGGGAAGTGGGCTTTCTCTGCCCACTTCCCAGGCCAGGACAGGCCTGGCTTCTGGTCAGAGATGACCTGAGCAGGGCGTGGGGCCAGGGGCAAATCAGCCTTTGTGGGGCCCTGCCCCCAGACACAAGAAAGCCAGCGGCAGATTCAGCGGTGGGGTGGGGGTGTCGAGCAGAAGCAGCATGGAGTCGCCACTCCGCTCGGCTCCGCAGGGCCCCCGAAAAGCACGGGGCCCAGGGCGGTCACCCCTATTTGCCCCCCATGAGGGACAGCCCTGCTCCTGGCAGCACCTGCTGCCATGGCTCCAGACCCATTCCCCCTGCATCTTCTCCTGCAGACCAGGTGATGTTTGCCGCTGCTGCCAGGCCCTCAGTACCCAGGTTGAGGAGTAAGGGGCTTGCAGCCAACTGGAATGCAGAGCTGGAAAGGCCCCCTCCACCCAGGGGGCCTTTCTGGACAGGTGCCCCAGGGCTGGTCCCCACCCTCAACACCTGCCCAGCACCCCAAGTGTGCCCTGCTGAGTGTCCCAAGTGCATAAGGAGCTGTTTGTGTGGACTGAGGGATTCCCAAGGGGGACCCAAGCCACTATGACCTGCAGTAGCTCACCATGTTGCCCCAGGCATACCTGAGAACCTGGCGCAGGACCCTACATTTCAACTGTGCAGCAGGCAAGCCCACACTTCCCTGCAACATCTGCTGTCACCTCGAGGGGTACCTGTGCCTGTGCTATACATCCCTGCCCCCTGCACTCAAGAATGACATCACCACTGGCATCAACATGTTCCTCCATAAGTGAAAGGCCTGTCCCTGCCTAGCTAAGGTGGCACAGGCTGCTCAATAAAGTTTTACACTCCTTCCCAACTCCTTGCATCCTGTGAGGAGAGGGAGACACTCGGGGCTAGAGGGAGCATGGCTGGACTGGGTGGGGATGTGGGGCAGGGGCAAGGGAAGGGCTGGAGAGAGCCCTCCCTGCAGGGAAGGGCTTATCAGGTGGGCATGAAAGGTGTGCCCAGAAGCCTAAGTCTGTCCCCACTGGTAGCAACAACATGTGGCTCCTGGTGATATCCTGGGGTGCAGGGGTATGGCACTTGGCTGCCTGCCCAGAAGGCCCCTCCAGGGAGGAGCTGGAGCTGCTTAGGGCTGGCAGCACCTTGGCCAGGCTGGCCTCCTGGGCACGGCTGTGCCCCTGGTGCTGACAGGGCAAGTGCTGCCTAGGCTCCCAGAGCTGCTGGAGGAGGCCAGGGGCTGGGATTATGACAGGATGAGCTTCTGGCACCCCAAGGGGCTCTCCCCCACTGATGCCTCATTGCCAGAGTCAGACTGCAGCACAGGCTCAGACACACTGCCCATGCTAGAACACACAGCACAGCTCTGGCCAGGGTCCCAGGGTGCAAGGATATGGTCCAGCCACTGCATAAAGGACATGGACTTGCAGGCAGCCCCCAACTGGTGATTTTGGTTAATGACCATGACCCACTGTGCCCACAAGGCCTTTATTCAGCATTGGAGCATGGACCAGTCGTGCCCACGCTCCTGCATACCGTCCAACAGGCCCACTCCAGGGGAACTGGCTCAGGACCTTTGCCTGGGCCCACAGCACCATGAGGTCCACAGTTTCCTACTGGGACCAGTTCCAGCCCTGGGAGGCAGTGTGTAGCTTCAGGGACAACACCAGCATGGCTCCCTCAATGGCCTGCAGGGCCTGTGTGCAACAGTCCAGGTTCTGGCAGGAGGGGGCAGATGCCTGAAGCACCTAGCACAGGGGCACAGCTCAGGGACACAGCACAGAACAACCAGGCAAGTGGTGGGGCTGTGCCAGGGGCCAATGCCAGGGTCCAGGCAGGCTGCCATGGCTGATCATGTGCCACTCATGTGGAACCCAATGGCCAGAGGCTGGCTGCAGGTGGCCCAGGGTCCCAGGGTCACTACATCATTTTAAAGGCCAGGGGCTAGGAAAGGCAAAGAGCTGATCCCTGGGGCTAGCCCAAAGGTGGCTCCCTGGTGGTTGGGCTGACCAGGAGCTTCTGGTTGGTATCTACAAGCACAGTAACTACTCTGTGGCTAATTTGCTACCTGCATTTGCAAGTAGCAAATTAACCATGGAGTAAACTAAGTAAGCATCTGCGCATGTAGATGGTGACACTTTACTGAGCAGTCAGTTAGTCTTACTCGTCTACTACCCTCATCTAAACAATCTTTGGAGCCAGTAACATGTCTTACCTGTTTAGGGTAAGAGTTTTTATCATTTTTCGTGTTAAGGCTGCATTAACGGGAGAGAAAATATAATAAGGAAATTGTTATAAGGGCAAATAAGATGTGTTTATAACATCCTGATTCATCTGAGAAGAGAGTGAAGAATTCTTATGACATAGGTCAACCTAGAAGACGCAGAGAATCTGTTCTTCGTGACTGCAGGCACATCCTACGTATGTACCTTACAGCACTGATCCCATTAGTAGAATGTCATAAAAACTGAAGGAATGATAAGAAAAACTGTAGGAGAACCAATACAACAACCTAAAACACTCCAGGTTTTCAAAATATCCAGCACTTGTATAGACCCTGATTTATTTCCCAATGACCAATTTATCTCAGACCTTTTTCAGGACCTTTTTTTGTTGTTGTTCTTGTTATGTCTGGGTGTGCCTCCCATGACGAAACTCTGATGCTACTCACAGAAATCATGCTATAAAAATGAAATTGCAAAGCTCCACTTCCATTGCCTCTGTGCAATTCTGGATAAAATGTGTTTGTTTTGTGCACAATACGCATTTCCTTGCCATCTGCTCTGCAAATAGCTCTTGGACCTGAAAGCCAAAAGGTATGCTTTCAAGAGTGATACCTGTACAAACACACCACCTCCGACTGTCCATTAATTATGTCTATACAAGTACACTACCTTCACTAGAGTTGCACTGAATCACAGAACTAAAGACAATGGGGTGGTGCAGATGGCAGGCAGAACTTATTTAATAATTCCATTGACCAGGCATTCAAAGGAAAGAAGGAAACAACAAAAGAAGGAAGGTTCATTTTCCCAGGGCTGTGTCACATCTGTAAAGTTGGCAATAATAACATTTTTAAAGACCTGTAATTTTTCCACCTTAACAATTACATATGGCTCTGAATTCCCAAATGATGCTCAGTCAACTGAGTAATAAGATATCATGTTTACACAGGGCAGAATAGATGCCCACTTTAAACCTTGGTTCCTTCTGGGTCATTGTCTTTAGTTTTGATACTCTCCACTGACAACACAACATAATGCAAACCAGTCACCTGGTTTACCACATTAAGCCTACTGCACAGTGACAGACTTCTGTGCTACTCTGCTAGAAATTCTCTCCATGTCAAATAGATGTGGAGGAGGAAATTAACATAAGACCAGAACACAGTGTGATGCATAGCACATCTTTGCAGCATAGGCTGTCCTTTTAAACATATTTGACAGGGGTACCCATAGCTTTGGAGTATGAAGTGACTTGGTCCTTGGTAATATACAAAGACAAAATCAGCAGCAAACAAAAGGGAGCAAAAGTAGTTTGAGAAGATTGTGGATCAGTACCATTGACTAGCATATTACAAACTGAGCATTGATTGTCAGCAATCTTAATAGCCATATGGAACAAGGAAACATCAGGTTTGTAAGGGACAAAGGTAAATGTGAGTGTACTGTGAGTAATGGTGGACCATGCAGCCAGATACAGTGGAATGCCATGGCAGCATAAGTTAGTGCCAAGTGTCTTTGTGGAAAGCGGAGCTGCTGAAGCACAGATGTTTGATGGCTTCTTACCCCAACTGGAGTAGATAGGGTTTGAAAAACTTTCTAATACATTGGGCAATTATCTTTTTTCTTTTTAAAAAAAACTACTGTAGTCAACAATTTTCTCGCTAGATAATGATATCGTGTAATGCTGGCACTAGCCATAGGAGACTGGGAGATCGTAAACTAGAGTCCGTCTTGCTTTAATGCATGGCTTGGGTGTTTTGTTAGACAGTTGATGCCAGCAACCGTCTTATTAAAAGCTCAGTAATTATATGGTACAGTCTGTTTTAAAATGCATTTTGTGGTTTATACAGCATTACTTCTTGCCAGGTGTGAAGCATATTTAAAAACCATCACTGGGCAAAATGGATATAGGTAGTGCCATAGCTAAGTTTTAAAACTAATATTAGAGCTCAGCTATATTATTAATCTGCTAATATGTTTTCAAATGTTTCAATTTAAAAATAATGCTTTTAAAAATTCATTTTTAGATAGGCAGTTGGACTTCCACTATAACAAGCTTTGCAAGAGAGATAGCAGGGGAAAGCGGTGCCCCTTTAAGGATTCAACTGAATGGGAAAGTAAGAATACAAAACTCCCTGAAAGAATGAAAACATGAGCCCAGACAGATGAAATGCTTTATTATTATGTATATCATAGAGAATAATAATTTTAAAATAAAAATACCATGAAACTAAATTTGGCTTAAGTGAAAAAAACATATACAAGTATAGCAAAATCCCTCAGGAGAATGAAACTGTTTTCTAGCTAAAACAAAAAGCAGATCCCTTTTATCTTAGTCTGAATGAATGTGGCAGCTAGACATTTTCAGGAAAAAAAGTATCCTCCGTGTATATTGCTTGAACAGCTCATTTAATGAGTGAACTTAGAGTCATCACTTAGAGCTGGGGCACTATAATTTGGGCCCAGCAAGGCTTCTGTTCTCACTGGGAAAATGAAAGCCTGCTGAAGATTAACAGGTATGTATGCCTTCTTTCATTTTACAAGGTCACAAACATGCTGATTATAGCACATGAGCAATTGAGGAAGAAATACTGCCTGTCTACCTTAAGGATGGGGTGAGTCAGGAGAAAAATTCACTGAATTCCTCCTCACTTGCATGGAGTTAGCAATGGCACCAGATCATTGCTTCAGGAACAATGCCCACTGTAAAACCGAGAAACAAGAGTATGACGCATCAAAACAGAAAATTAAAATTATCTTATCTTGTGATAAGATTCATACCACAAAACCTACCCTAACCTAGTAAATTCTTCAGCCGGCCAAAGAAAACCACTACTGTTGCTAAATCAAGGAGTACCACACAAGCATTGCACAATGTGAGCTTATTTTTCAAAAAACCATAGAACCAAATGATCAATTATGGTCAATAACATCTAGTGGTCTTTCAAGAAACCATAAAACTAAATTGATAGACTATGGTCAATAACATCTAGTGGCAATTTTGTGACAGTAGCTGTCTTAATCCCAATGTCCAGGCTAAATTCCACTGGAAGGCATAGCAATTCATAGCAATGGCAACTGAAAAATACTTCCTTTCCTCTCCACTCACTTTACCATGGGCATAAGATTCATCTTCATGTCTTATCTGAAACTGATGTGTAGTTTTGCTGCGTAATACAAGACCACCTATTACATTCTACATTCCAGAGATTAATTTATTTCTGAAGTTGCTATATATCCCCAACTCATATCGGTGCAGTCAGGCTTGGTAGTTAGTTAGGCAGAAAGTCTCGGATGAAAGACTGAGACTTAAACTATAAACATTTGAGGTAATCATATTGCTGTTGTTACCACCATTGTCATCACACTTCCTTGACCTTATTTCTAAGATGTCTTTCTAGAAAAAATCCCTTATCGAGACAAAATAAATCAAATTCTACTAGTGTATAATTCTCATATTAATACTGCGTATCTGAATCTGGGGTCTAAATCTGACAGTTTCTGAACACTCTCAATGCCAAATCAGATTCACTTGGAGTTTAAGGGGATCAGCCTCAGTGTTAATCTGGAGTAAATTCCCAGTCAGTGCTGTCGGCAAGATTGGAATTATCCCTGAAGTATTTATGTAAACCTTATGGTTAAATATATAGCAGCACTTTAGGAGGACACATTTTCATTAGAATATTCTATAAGAAATGCATTTTTCATAATTTTATGGCCAGACTCTTGCAGTAATTGAAGACCTATATCATCATCATCATCATCATTGTTATTTTCTTTGTTTAATGTTCTAACTAAATTTTGTTTCCAACTTCCATTTCATTTTACAGATTCTGATCTTGCTAGCAGCCTGGAGTGCTTTGTCTAATTCTGCATGTTAGAAACAAAGAAGAGAGATAATTAAAAAGAAAAAATGGGGCACACAAAGAAGTTTCCAGAGTGGGGGAAAAAACAGAGCAGCTGCTATTAAAGACCTATATAATCACTCAACACAGTTATTAAGACCATTCTTCTAAGCAGCAAGTGTTTGCTAGCTGTGGAGCTCTGCCATTCCCTAGCAGTTCTTAAAGTGAGGCATTGCTCTTGATGTCTTTTAGCCTTCATATCCATAGCACTCCTCTGAGCATCTCAACTACCACTTGAATAGTCAGTGAGAGCTGGAGCCACCCCATGCCTCATAGGTATATGCAGAACTACAGCTGGTCAAAAAAAGGGGAGTACTTTTAAAGGCGTTCCCTGAAAGCATCCCACTTTTCAGTGAAAAAAATTTGCACAGTTCTTCTTAGAGCTTCAATCCTTGAAGTGGAAAACAGCTTCAAATACAGGCAATGCTTTACTCTCATACAACTCCCACTACCCATACTGCATAAAAAACGAATGAGTTTATATCACAGCTTCAAGACATAAAAGGCTAATTTGAAAATAGATGAAATGTTAAAATAACTTTTTTCCTCCTTTTTTCAACATCAAAAATCAATGTCAGCATTTTGTATGTATTCACTAAATAAAGAACATTTCAAATTATTTTTCTGTACATGTGTAAAACTTTAAGGATGACATGCTATCACACCCTGACCACAGTATCGGTATGTATGCCACTGTTATGACTTTTTTGTGTGATTTTTTTTTTTTTAAGTCTGCCATTTTAAAATGCAGAGTTGGTGCAGGAAGATCTGCAGACTTTATTTTGATGTCTTCTTATATATTCTTTCCCCTTTATCTAAAATAAAAGCAAAATAAACATATGAAAATTTAACTGTTCTTTAGATAGTATGTTAGCTAAAAAGCACAGACCTCTTTCAGACCTCTTACCATATTTACTCGAATCTAAGATGACTCTAAATTTAAGATAGTCCCCACCCCCTAATAATTAGATACCACATAAGGACAAGAAATATTTGGTATTATTTTTATAAACAAACCTACTAACAAAAACTATAGAAATACCAGTAAGTCATTATTTCAACATTAGTGTCAATTGAATTAGCTATGGTTCACTGCTTAATCTTCCCATCAGGTATAAGCGCATGGTTCTCTGCCAAGAGTCAGTCTGAGAACTGACACAGTAAATGGTCCATAAAGGGCTTATTCACTATGACACCTAGTACTTGGGACTGAGATGTCATATCAGTAGGTATGACTACAAGATCATAATTTATTATCTGAATATTTGCTTTCACATCTGGTGTTAAATGTCCTCTGAATTAATCTAACACTAACATTCCTCTTCTCTTTAGCAGTGCCCCAGGTCTCCATTTCCACAAATATCTAACCAATCATTCATCAGTTTATTTGACATCCATCCTTGTTCCTGGCATCCAACCATTATTCCTAGGGGCAACTTTTGTTTTGGCAGAGGTTTGCGTTTCAAAATCACATAGGGTGGCAATTTTCTCCCATCTGCCAATACTGCTAATATCACTGTAATGTGTAACATTTCATTTCCTGTATTTCTCATAATTATGGATGTCATGCCTCTCTCATGGATGGTGACATTGCTTGGCATGTCAGAATAGACCAGAGTCTCATCAGTATTACCTAGTTGGCTCAGCAAATAATCATGAGTTTTGCATAGCCCAATAATGTCCCAATAGAATTCAACAAGTTTTTCACTGCAGTCTGATGGTAACTTTAATACAAGTTATACTCTTCATCTCAGGGCTAACCAATCTGTCACATCATTCAGAAACACCACCCACTACATGCTTTGAATTTTTGAAGGGGAATGTTCAAATTCCTTCACTATTTCTAATGCCTCGAGTCAAAGCGGGTGATTGGCATTCCTTCCTTTCTCTTTTCTTGAACGTATTTGAGAACTAGCTTCTCAATTTCAGAAAAGCAAGGTTGTTTTAGACTCCCAAATGTTTTTTGTGTGGACAGCATTCTTGAGTTTTCCTTTTAATTGTCTCCATTGCCGTATATTTACTTCAGTAGTATTATACTTCCTTCCTGCTTCACAATTATTTGTTTTTTCAGGTTAATGTATAACCTTCATTTTAAAGTTTGTAATATGGCTGTGCCTCATTCCTTTTGATATCTTCACATTTGTACCACTACTTCCTCTCCTTTCTACATGGTCTTTCATTGGAGTTTCCCTGCCACCACTTACTCCACAGAATTTACCATGGGTTTCTATGTTTTAAATTTTGGCCAGTCAGTGGTGATCAGGACCTGTAATCTACTGCTTTCCCTCTTACTTCTCCAGGTCATCCCCTGTCACCTGCCCCTCCTCTGGGTGCCTTGCTGCCCCTGGCCACTGCATACTGGTTGCCTCGCCTCATGCTAAATCCCTTACTGCCACTGCTAGGAGTCTCACTGTACGCTGGATCCCTCCTTACTGCTGCCCAGAGACTTGCCATGTGTTGGGTCCCTTGTCACCGAAGTCAGGTCCCTCTCTGCAAGATGCAGGGTGCCTGGCTGGCCCTTAGAGGGTCTGACTGGAGTTCCTCTTCCCTGTGTGCTGGCCAGCCCCTGCGGGGTCCTTCCCTGCTGCATGCCCGGCCAGCCTCTACCCATAGCATGCTGGGTGCCTGGGGTGATCAAGTTGCTCCCAGCTGCTGCCTGCCTGGCAGGCACTGAGGCAACTCAGCATGCACTGGCCAGGCTGCTTGCACACAGCTCAAAGTGACCTGGCAGATGCTGGCCAGGCACCATCCCTGCAACCTGTGGGGTTTCTGGCCAGCACATGTTGAGTTGATCTGAGGTCCTGGGCAAGCGGTGGGTGCTAAAGCAACCCAGCTCAGAAAGCTGCCAGCGTGCAATGAGGTGCTTCAGCATCTGCCATTGGGGCAACAGCTCAGAGCAGATCAGTATATGCTGGCTAGAAACAAACCCACACACTGTACAGACAGTGCCTGGTCGGCGCCTGCCAAGTCTTTTCGAGCAGCATGTGGGGCTTCCAACCAGAGGGTGTTGGAAGGGTGGTTGAAGGTTATAAATTATGCTAAAAAAAACAAATAATTGTGAAGCAGGAAGGAAGTATAATGCTACTGAAGCCAATATGCATCAATGGAGACAATTAAAAGGAAAACTCAAGAATGCGGTCCACATGGAAAATATTTGGGAGTCCAAAAAAACCTTGCTTTCCTGAAATTGAGAATGAAGTTCTCAAATGCGTTCAAGAAAGAGAGAAAGGAGGGAATGCCAATCACCCACTTTGACTCCAGACATTAGAAATAGTGAAGGAATTTGAACATTCCCCTTCAAAAATTCAATGCAAGTAGTGGGTGGGGCCCCTGAATGATGTGACATAGTGGTTTAGCCCTGAGATGAAGAGTATAACTTCCATAAAAGTTACCATCAGATTGCAGTGAAAAACTTGTTGAATTCTAGTGGGACATTCTAGTGGCGCATGCTCGCAGGCAGCATTTTGGAGTGACCCTGTACCAGCTGGCCAGGAACCCAGCTGAGAAGGGAAGCTTAAGTGCTCTCTTCTGTCTGGCCATGTGTATTTTCTGGTTTCAGGTCAGTCATATGCAATTGTAAAATAAGGTCTGATCTCCCCATGTTGAATGGGGAAATAAAACCTTGTCTTAAACTTGAGTAAATACATTACTTTGCTGTAGCCATCATGAGTTTAGAATCTGAGTAATATCAACATGACATTCACATCCTGCAACCCACACGTCCTTTCCTGGACACTCCCAGCCAGTTACCCACACACTGGGCTGGATCAGCTCTTTATTAAAAACAGACACGGAGTATTGTTCCACCAATTTATAGAGGTGCAGACTAGGTTATGTGAAGGGATTTAATAAAGCAACAAACCTCTGGCTTGGAGGTCACTGTCCAATTCCCTGTCCATAATGCCTGTCTGTCATATCAGTTTCTACAAGATACGAAACATTGCCCTTTAAATGCATTCTCCAAAACACTCCTGTCCTTGCCATTCTACTTGCTTCATGCAGCATTGGTTGCTGGAGTCTGGAGAATGAATATTGTATTTAGGAAAAGATTGGTGTCCTCAAGAGGAGCTCACTTAATGTTCACTCACAAAGACATTATGAGCTTCAGGTGGACTGGGTAAGGTTGTCAAGGAGGCAGAAGGGCTACTTACAGCTCAAAGAACTCCTTGCCAAAGATGTCATTTACAGAAAGTGACAAACAACTTCCATGTATATATTCTTTATACCCCCTTGTAACTACTACTTGTTGCAACACTCTTTCTGGTCCTTCAGTAATAACACCTATTTAGTCTCCAGCTCATCCTACAAGAGGCTAGATTCTGCTTCCTTAAGATACACTGAGTAATATCTTATTACAAACAATTTAATTGAGATCGATACTTAGGGTGCAGCTGAAAAATATCTTTAAGTATAAGCTCTCAGAGCAGAAAGAACTAGAAACACCCCTAAACAAATTAAACAGGCAGCACCAAACTAAGTGATTTGACTATGGCTTAGCAGGCAGCATTCCAAGAAGGCCACTGACAACTGAAAAAGCCAGTCACATTTACAACTTAATATTTTTCAATCACATCTCTCATTCCACAGGGGGGAATTTTCATTATATTTTACTGTTCATATCAAAGTCCATAAAATCACTGCAAAAATCAGTTTGGTGAGTTTTGCTTACCTATCAATTACAGCAACAGTAGGCTTATATGGTTTCAAAAAAATTCTGTGTACACACAGATTTGCATAGGATTTTTTTAATCCTTGCAGAACATTCTTAGGATGACAGAATATGACATGAGATTTGTGATGTGAAAGTGATGTTTATCATTCACACAAGTAAATACCAGGCTCTTGATCAAATTCTACTCTCAGCAACACCAGCAAAATTGAGTTCTTATGTTGGCTTCCATGGAATTGTTCTGGATTTTCACCTGTGCAAGGAATAGAGTCACTGGGTACCGAATTCACAAATTGGTAATGGCCTAACTTTTATTTATGTATTTATTCTTCTGCCCTTAGGATGACTGATATTCAATCCTGCATGTCTCTCTCTTTAGCATATCATTAAAATCCTGCATTGTAATTCAGATAAAAACATAGTTAAACATTAATAGGAAAGCTTTGTTATAATTGTTCCGCAGCAGAACACGTAAAACTTTGTTCTCCTTCACTAGCTTTTAGAGTTTGTTTGGTTTGGTTTGGAATTTGTGTGGTTTGGTTCACATAAGCAAATAAGCATTTCAGCCAGCTTCTGTCCTCAGTTTTATGCCCCTGCATACTCAGAACAACATTTATGACTTCAAGCGGTTTTTTGACAGATTTATAAACAGGCATCCAAATCTGTTCCCTTGAGTATACATGACAGGGCTTGAAATACCAGCTGGTATTCTGACACAGAGTCAGAATGGAACTGAGTAAGGTAGAAGTGAAGACAAATGACATTTAATGAAACTCAATAAATTAGTCAGATATTTTTGATCACAGGACAAATGAGGTTTTAGTTATGGAAAATATATCAGCTATCTTCTTATTACTTAAGAATTTTATATGGCCCATTTCTTCCTTTACTTATTTATCAGCAAATCCCACCATTCAGATTAATATATTACAAGAAAGAGCTACAATAACCCTTACTATCCAAATAGTACTTCATTTTTTAAATTAGTCTTCACTTAACTCATAAAATGTTATTAGGGAAAAACAAAGATCGAGATTTGGAAAACAAATAGAATTATGTGCTTAAATTACAGCGGTATCATGAGAGTCTAGTATTAATTACCAGCAAAGAAAAAAAAACAAAACTAAACTTGCTTTGCATTACAGAGACAAACTTTTTAAGTTTTCAGGATGGGTTTTTATCCATTCACACCACAGAGAGTACTTTAAATTTTCAACCACGTCTAGCCATCCTTACTCCCATCGTCTCTCATTAATTTTTCTTTCTCATGGTTCCAAGCATTTATATTGGTTTGCTGTTTAAATGAGCTTTCATCCTGTGCAATTTAAATTCTAGGGGCCAAACTATGAGCTTCTATTATAGCTTTATGCACCTCTTAAATTGGATGAACGGCTTCAGACTGCTTCCATTCTCGCATAATAGTTGATCGCACTGCACTGACATGCTTTCCATATGCGTCTGAGGCAGACTGCAGTGGGGGGGTTTCCCCCATACAAATAAGCAATGAATAATGTTAACACTGAAAAGAGCCAAAGGTCAATAAAGCAGAGTTCTATTATAATATCCAGGACACACTACTCTTAAGATGGTGAACAGCAAGGGTCTGAATCTCATGTATCTCTAAGCTGTTCATCTATCCTTGAAGTAGCTCTTGATGGAGCTGGAATGGGTTACACTAAATAGGCTGTGAATCTGAAGTGACATATTTGCTAACCACATTTGTGGTCACAGTTGTCCTGGAATTCTGGAAACCTCTCTCAATGCCCACTAAACTTTCAACTATAAGCAAGATCCCAGAGTAGTCCAAATGAGAACCAGACCCATAACCTCAGATTTAATGCTCAGTGGCCCAGAGCCTGGTCTTACTCAAATTGTAGATAGAATTTCCATTAAAGTCAATTAGAAGAAGATAAGATTGTCTCTACTTTGGCTTAGTCTGAGGCTTAGAAAGCACAGTGCTGGTTTTCTAAACGGGTGCAGGGCTAACTCACCTCTCTGTGGAATGCTGTAGTAGTACATATTGCTATACCAAATCAAAGATAAGCAAAGGGAGAGAAAAGCTTCAGCCAATGTTTTCAAACATGCCTACCTAAAATTAAATACAAAAAAATGAGGTGCACATTCATCACTAAATCCCTCCACTGAGTTCAGCTGGGGTCATAAAAAAATTAGCCATCATGAAAAATCAGGTCATATATGTCTGCTAGGTTTTGATTCAGGTGGCTAGATTCAGGCGCCTATGAGAAGTGCAACTATTGTATGAAAGCTCACAAAGGGCCAAAGCTCACAAAGGGCTCACAAAGGGCCAAATTAAAAATAAAAAAAAAACAAAACCAAAACTTCAATGGGAAATTCAGCACTTAATGAGGGGCTCAGACACATAAATGCCCTTTTGGATGTGGTCCAAGTTATCTAAGGCTACAAACAGACATTAGGTTTCTAGTGGGAGAATCACCACTCTCCCAGTACAAATTGCCAGCATACAGGTGTTCATTCCTTTTCACCCAGAGGAAACATGCCCTATCCAGGAGAAAAATCTTCCAGGTGGCCAAATGAAAAAAATTCTCCTGCAAGAGAGTTTCTCATGATAGAATGAATGCCTGTATTCTTAGTTCCTCCATAAATTGGAGGAATCAAGGAGAAACTTCTGTGTCTTGCACAGTGCCTTGCCCAGACAGGTAGAGAACTCAGGTCTGGGGAAGATGGACAGGTATCATGAAGGAGTTGAGCTGTTCTTGCCCTCCAGCCTCCATGCACCAGAGCCTTCCTGCAACCAGGAGACCCTAGTCTGGGAATACTCAGGACAGCAGTGGTAGCTGGACTCCTCCTGAGGATTGCAGCTTCCTCCACACCCTTCTGAAACCAGGGGACCCAGATCAGGAGTCGTCAAGCAGCTGAAGACTACCTCTCCACCCCAAGCCTAGGGGACATGAGGGGAGCATTGCCTTGCTGTTCCCTATCTTCCTGGAGGCCACAAAGGAGGAGCAGCAACTGCTCCATGCACTTCCCCAAACCGTGGTGACCCCAGTCTAGGGAAGACACGGGGAGCTTTTCCCTGCCACTCTAATCCCTGGTCTGGGGAAGGCATGGGGAGCAGGGGAAAGACGGCACCTGCAGGTGAGAATGTCTAGAAATGGCTAGCACTAGAAGTGGACATCTCTTCATAACCTAAGTGGCAGCACAGAAAGAAGAAACCAGGAATTCTGACTCCTTGTCTTTTGATATAACAATTCAACAATATGCAGCTTCAGGCATGGACCAGGAATGTACATTAATAATAATGACTTTTGACAGATATGTGGATGCCATTACATGTTTGTTACAAGATAACGTATCCAATCATAGTACGAAACTGATATGGAAGCAAAACAGAAAAATAAATATTTGAATTTTTTTAAAAGTGCCATAAAACCCTGTATTTCAATTTAGCCAAATGATTAATAGTTCAATGTTTAAAAATAGCTAATGCTCATCAGCCTCTATTTCCACTACTATAGGTTATATCCCTCTTCCAAAATAGATAACAAAAGCAACTAAAAACTAAATATACATATATCAATTCTGCAACAAAAGGCACTAGAGCCAACAAAACCCAATGCACCCCACCCAGCCCTTCAAAAAGAACACCAGTAGCCCCATAAACTACTAATCCAAATGAGGCAATAAGAAACAGAAGAGCACTCCACAATTACTATTTTCAATAGAGAAGGTCCTGTTGAGCTTCTGCCATGGGACAGTCAGCCATTCCAACCTTACCTACCTAAAGCATCAAAAGGATCTAGGCTCACTTACAGGTTTTTATTGAGGATGACTTAAAGATTTATATAATAAAAGTTTAAGTCTTAAACTCTGAGTTATCAATAATTGGCTAACAATGGAGGTTCTCTTCATTTTTAGCATTTTATTTCTGTAGCTGGTGTGTGTCTGTTTCCTCTGGTTATTTACTGATATATAGAAAAAAGGATGCAATACCATCTAATGCCTGGATGACAGTTCAAGTATAGAGATTGTTACATTGTAATATAGTCACTGCATACTATAAATATTTTGGAGGGTGTTAAATGTCTCTGCTGTTTGTGCTGTGATTCTACTCTAATTTTGCAACCAGAAAAAAAAAATGGTGTTCTGTATATTTACTTTCTGGCAGTAGTTACTGAATATATACAACCCCCCGACAGACAAAGAAATGTACACGTATACATATGTCAAAGTTATAAGTCCTGTAAATTCAACCCGTTGTTATGAAGGAAAACTTCCTGGCACATGATTTATAAGACTCTGAGGAATATTTTGCACTTTTTTTCCGGGTTTCTTGTACATTCTTAAGGAAAAGTGGTCCTAAATATTGCCAAATATAGGCTACTGAATTAAATAGTCCATTGGTCTTATCCCATATGGCAACATTTATGTTCCTATTGAAGTCTTACCCTTGGAGATATTAAATACTATGCTGAAACAATAGAACACACACCCTAGGAAATAAAATTCCTATGCTGGCAGTATTGACTAGATTTCTTTATAGGTCCTCTCATAGCCCTAAACCAGAATTATCCTGTACAACTAACATATATATACAAAGCAAGTTACCAACATGGTATGTGCCCAGCAAAATATTTGGGGCTAGGAAAAGTATAACTTGCATATAATAAATCATAACCTGCACTAATAAAGATATAGCGCTATAATTGTTCTACACCAAAAAGTATAACATTTGTCAGACCATTAGTCACTTGCCTTGCTTTTTTAATTTGAAGATATTGAGCTGTGAAATGTAATCCTAAAACAGACCCAAGGTGAAATTTATTGTATTTTATCTAACAAATGGCACATAATGAGAGCTTTTCATATCCCTTGGAGACCATTTCTGCTCAGAAACCAAAATCATAATTTTCATATCTCTGCTTGTGCTAATTTGGACATCTGCCTCCAGATACGTCATACTTTCCTTTAGCTTGTCTTCAAAGGGAAGATGAAAGTACTCCTCTCCAGGCATATATAATATGGACTAGATCAGGGCAAAAGAATCCAATAAATATCCATGAACATACTGTACTTAGAATTTTATGAATTTATTCACTAGTGGGAAGCTTTTACTAATGTTATGGGGGACCAAATTGCTTGCAAACTGTTGGCTTTAACTAATTTTTCAAGTATTCACCTTTAGCAAATGTGTGATTTATCACTTAAAGCACAGTATATTATTTCTTTCCTCTGATTGGGTTATCTAATGTTTATAAGAGGAGTGGTTGAATAATTCTGTCAGAGGAGCATCACAGAGTAGGAAAGGTAGGAGAAGATAATCGGAGCTAGAGATCACCTCTCAAGGAATAATAATGTAAAGATTCAGATACTGTATGACAGTTTTCTTTTTACATTAAGAAAACACTGTAGGGCAATTTCCCTTCAAAAAAAAGTATCTTTTTCCTGCACTTGAAACTGCTACTTCTTGTTCCTTGAAATCTAAATGTATACTAAGATACAGCTTCAAAAGTGTAAACAGGAGCCCATGTATTTTATAATTACTGCCTTTCATGCAAAATGCAACTCCAAAAACAATCACATTAACCTTTGGCCTTTTTTCTGCCGCTGCCTAGTTTCATGAACTTGGCCTAGGAGATCTGTATACATAAATCAACTAGCTAGCTGACACACACATGATGGGTGGTACTTGGAACCTTTATTAATTACCAGTGGGCAGCACACTTTGTTTAATGAAGAATTAAATATGTCTGCTTTCTGTGAGCTGCATTGTTATAAATCAGAGATGATTTTGCTCATTCTTAGTTTAAACAGAGCAATGAATTCTACTTTGGGTCACTGATTAAATAAATCTGCTACTTAAAACTGACTAGGGTTATCTCAGAATGATTGCTTGTCCTCAGCTATCATTAAGGAACTGAAAAGAAGATTATCTAACTTTCTATCCTAAGGCAGGTGAAAAATGAGTGTTGACTACTGAGGATATGAGTGTAGAAGCCTCAGTTAAATAATTCCCAACCTTCAAAAAGTGCTAGGTTAGATGAAAGGATGATCAAGATGATAAAGTTGATCCATCTATAATGAGTAACATATCAAGAGGGCCACCCGGATCCTCTACAACTAAACTGGGTGTAACATCTGCATACAGAGAACACTTTCAGTGGCTGAGACACAGTAGCACTGAAGCCAATCATCCTCAAAAGAAAACATGTTTTCTGGTAATGCCTGCAAGTGCTCTGCTAACAGGAATTTTCAGGATCTGGATTATAATGGTTTCAACATGCTTTATTGATCTATATCTCTCCTGGAGTATGGCTAGAAGCAAGATGATCTGTTTTATATGATGTTTTGACTTCTTCCATGCTTAACAAACTTACAGGCATCACTGAACATATGGATGTCAGGGAAAAATAGATTTTTAAAAGTCTTCTGAAAAATGTATCTCCTGTAAAAGGTCATTGAACAGTAGTTAAATTATATACGGGGGTTGGGAATTAAGATTATGCACCTTTGGCTGTTCTCTTGCTTTGGAGAGAGTGAGAACAATTAATAAAGCAAAGAACTCATAGTATTTGCTCAGAAGGATACTCTCCAGTGCTATCTCTGAGATATGTTCAGTCATCTTAATGTACAAGCTATTTTCTCTTTTAAAAAATAGCTATGATTTGACCAAAAGGGTCAAACTCTGTCCCTACCGAAACCCTTTTGACCCAATTAACTTCAAGGCATTGTAAAGGGCATAAATCAGGAAAGAATTTGGCATTTACAAGCTGAACAGACAATGTTTAAATGCAGTGAGAGAAATGGTCCTGTGATTAACATTCATTTTGTTAATGCCATGATGTAAAAGGGTCATCTTGCCTATGGCCTTCTCCAGGCAGGCTTTTGCTCCCTGAGGAGGTCCTCAGCCAATTTACATGGATAAACAGTGTTCAGACAAACAAGGCCAGAATACAAAACCTGGTTGTCCTGACACCTGTGGCTTCCCCCTTTGCACAGCACTCTGGTCTCTGCATGCAGCCAGCAGTTTGGTCCACCTGTCTTTGGCTCAGAACTAATCCTTCAGTCTTAAGGGGACAAGCCACCCTGTTATATATGAATTTTGCTCCTTTTGTCCTATTTTTTTTTTGAGAAGATATAAAGGAATGAGAAATGACCAAGACCTCTCCAACAAATGCTTGCAAAACAAGAAAAATGGAGTGCAATGCACAGCAAAGTGTAGATCCAGACAGGGTGCAGCCAGTACAATCACACTTTACTTTGGCTGTGGTGCATGTGAGCTCTGAGTGCAGGGTCTGGCTGGAGCCCCTGTTTTCATGCAGCTCTGAATCCCAGTGGGTGACTGTTTCCACCACTCCCACCCTCCCTTCCCCTGCTGCTGAATTTCAAGAGGAAGGGAAGGGAGAGGAAGAGTGAATAGCATTAACATTCACCCCATCCCAGGCTCCAGAGCTGCATGAAAGCAGGGACTCTCACCAAACCCTGCCCTGATCAGCTCATAAGCTCGGATCTCACTGTTCATGTCAAGCTTTGATGGCAGCCTGCACTGACTGAGCCATCAGCTCAGAGATCAAATGGGTAGGCATGGCACAAGCAAAACAGTGGGGGTTGCCCCATTCCTGGATCTGCTACTTCACAGAGCAAATCAGGCTCTCAAGCAATACCATAAAAATGAGGAATGATTTTTCTCTGAATCCATATAACAGCAATCCTCTCAGTGAGGCTCTGGTAAGGAAAGCCTATGCTCCAAATACACAAAGAATATCTGCACCACCTCTAATCACAATTGGGCCACCGTGAAAATACACCCCTGCTCCACACATGCCAAATGCCAAAAAGCTGTAATCTAGCTGCGGTTAGACCAGCAGCACTAGGTGTACTAATCCTCACTTTAATTAGCCCACTCGAGACTTAAGAGCCTGAGACCTATGCTGGGCATGCCAAACAGTAGTAAAGTTATATTTTTTCAATCATACACAGAGTGGGAGCAAGTGAGCAGGGTGTGTTTTTCCTTAGAAAAGTCCAGACATGCCTGGAAGGCTACAACACTGGGGAGAGGGCAAAAAAGGAGCAATAAAAAGCAGAAGTGTCAGAGACTTTGAATGTGCATTATTGCTAGTTGATGGTAAGTGGTGTTGAGTGGCAGTATTAAGCTTCCACAGAGAAGTGGCTCAGTGGAATGAAGATGATGAACATGAAGAAGAATGGGGGAAATAGTACATACACATCTAAAACATACAAAACTGGTGTATCATTGGTCCTCTACTCACCAAAAGTGTTAAACAACTGATTATCTTCCTTCAGTTCTTACTATTTACCTCATCACCCAAAATAATGCAAAAAAAGAAAAAAAAAAACCTGTCTGGCCACTATCTATTTCAACTCCTGCTTTCCCAAACCACACAATATTTAGTTTTATGAATCTTTCTTACTAATTCAATCCAGAGACAGTGAATTTGGGATAATGAAATCATCCTGGCCCACATTTTTACTGTCTAGGAACAAGCTGTTAACTTTTTGCCCTCCAAAAAGATCACCAGAGGACTTTCAATGAGGAGGAGAAAATGAAAGATGACTTGAAAATTTGGAGGGAGAGTATTTTTGTGCAGAAAAACCAATCCTATCATTTTAGGATTCTGGACAGATTTTCTGATGCAAGGGACCAAGTAAATTCAATGATGAATCCAGGTCTGTGCAGACAGAATTTCACCAGGACAAACTCAGATGGCTACTGGCAACGTAATTATGACTGGAAGTGAATTTCTGGCGCGACAGGCCTAACACATAGCCTAGAATAGAATTTTACCCTTCACTTAAAGCACCTTAGAAGAAAAATATATTTCCTAGCAGGAAAATAGTAGGGTGTGATTCAGAGCAGGAAAAGCATATGTTGAATTTCTAGCAGGACAAAGTTTTGGATGGGTATAAATGCATTTCACCATGACTGCTGATCTTTGACTGTTTAAGTGCCCGCACTTTACATTTACTCAGGGCTCAAAAGAGAGCAAGAATCCAGAGGAACTCTGCTCCAGGACTTCCACCTCAGCAGGCACTGACTGCCAGCAAGTTCTCCTGCCCCTAGAAAAATCAGCATGTCTTACTGCTTCACCAAAGCAAGAAAGACAATACAAAGAATGAGAAAACAAAGTGAAAAGGGACAGAGGAGGAAAGGGATAGAAATTATTGACTCCCTTCCTACAGGAGTCACTCCTACTTTCCCACATACCCTCTAACTCAGGGGTGTCAAACTCATCTGGGCTTGTGGGCCAAATGAGTGGCATGGGGCCAGTCTGCAGGCCAGATTGGGTCCACTGACCCTCTCCCCCTCCCTCTTCTCTTCTCCCCTCCCCCAGTCCTTCTCCCAGAACACCTAATCCACCAGCCACTCCAGCCATTCTGGGACCTATTTTGTGTGGTGTGGATCCCAGAAGGGCTGGAACAGGTGCCATGCGCAGCACAGTCTGGGAGGAGCAGCAGGCCTGATGCATGCAGGGGCTTCCCTGGCCAGACTGTGCCCCATGCAACATCCACCCCAGCAGATCTGGGACTGTGCTGCATGTGTTGCCTGCTCCAGCCAGACCAGGACCCAAGCTTCCTGCCACGCCTGGGAGTGTAGTGTGCAGTGCGCAACCCAAAGCAGGCACCACGTGGTCTGGCTAGGATAGCCAGTGAGGCTTCTGTCCTGGTTGAACTATGCCTCACATGGCACCCATTCCAGCCGCTACATTATTCACTTCCAGACCACCTGGAACAGCCTCCAGATCAGGTATGCTGGGAAAGAGGGAGGAGGTTGGGAAGGTAGAGGGAAGGAGGTCCATGGGCCAGACCTTGCCCATGGACTGGACCCATGCCATGGGTGCATGCAATGTCCCATGTGAGTCTGATCAGCAAGGATTCGGGTTTTCTGTTTGACACAGAAAAACGTGGTAAAACACAGATCTTTTTCATGTTAAGGAGAAAAACCCAGATTTTCTACTTTAAAGAAGAAAAATGCAGGAAATGGTGGGTTTCCTCTTGTAGACTGGCAGAGTTCCAACCTGCAAGAAGCTGAGGGGAGCAGAAGGGCGATCAGGTAGCGGGCACTATGTGCATGTATGCATGCACATAGCCACCACGCAGCCTGGAGAGCAGCTCCCTGGGGGTGGGGATCAAGGCCCCCATAATGAGGGTAGGAGGGAGGGAGTTAGGCAGGGCTGGGGATGCTGCCCAGCTGGGGCAGTGCATGGGGCTTGGGGCCCAGGGCCGGAATGTGTGGCCGCAAGGCCTGGGCAGGGAGTAGGGCAGAGCCACATGTGGCTCATCCAGGGTGTGGGAGGGTCTGGCTCCTTGCCGCTGTGTGCATTCCCGGGGGCAGCATGGGGGGCATGTGACCCCCCCACCCCACCCCACCAGATTTGTATGTGACGTGGGGGTGGGCTGCCCACTGTGGGCTCAGGGCTCCCCGCCCCGCTGCCCTCCCCCCAGGGCCTCTGCAGCCCAGTGGGCAGGACCCAGTGTGGCAGGGCAAACCAGGGTGGGAAACTCAGTGCTGCTGCCACAAGCCCCGCACCACCATGGTGAGCTGCCCCCTGTCCACCTGGCAGCAGTGAGGGTGTCAGCACAAAGTTGTGCCAGGTGGGGTGCCTCACTGTGGTGGCACAGGGCTCGCAGTGGTTGCCCTGAGCTTCTCTGGCCAGCCCCATTCTGCTCTGCCATGCTGGATCTCACCCGCCTGTCCACAGAGGCCCCCAGAAGGAGGGCAGCAGGGCAAGGAGCCTGAGCCCATAGTGGGCATCCCACATTCACCCCTCCCCACAGGCTCCACTCTGGCCATGCCACCCATGGGGGAGGTGGAGCTGGGCTGCAGCAGCCACTGCTTCCTGCATGTGACAGCCAGGGCTCAGGCACCTTTATGGGGGGGGCAAGGAGCTGCAAACCTGGGTCCTTGGCCCCATAGCCCTGGCCAGGGGTGATGCATAGGGGGTGCACATGGGTGCATGTGCACCCCCTGAGCATTGTGGTGCACCCCTTGAAAAAAGGCACTGCTGACAGTGTTGGCGGCGCCTGTGGGCAGTACACAATCGCTGCTGGCCACTGCCACCAGCAGTGCCTGTGGGTGGTCGCCGACCCCTGGTCGGCGCTCACCCCCTGGCTCCTGACAGTGCTGGCGGCATCTGCGGGAGCTCCACGCTTACTGCCAATGGGCTCCTGCTGCCACACTCCCACTGCCACCAGCACAGCTGTGCTCCCTCAGCCACTGGGGGCATACACTGTTCATGGCCCTGGCAGCTGTGGACCCCCTCTGGCAGGGCTTGGGGGGTGGGAGTGAGGGGCACCAGCAAGGGTGGGGAAGCTGTGGGTGGGGAGTGAGGGGCAATGGCAGGGCTGGAGGACTGTGGATGAGGAGTGAGGGGCACCAGTAGGGCTTGGGGGGGGGCTGTGGGTAGGAAGTGAGGGGCACCAGCAGAGCCAGGGGCTGTGGCTTGGGAGTGAAGGGCAATGGCAGGGGGAGGGCACCAGTATATCAGCATCATGCTCAGCATCATGAAGCACTGGTGGGGGACAGCCACAGCTGGACTCCCATCCTGGTGAGCAAAGGGGGCAGGGCAGCTCTGATTTTCCATAATAAAAAACCCTAAATTAAATGCAAAAATGTATAAGTATTTAGAATTTATTTTATTATAATAATTGAAGAACTGGTAGGCTTCCAAATTGCTTTAAAATTGTAAATATGTCAATAAAACATTGTATTCAACTGATACCTATATGTATAGTGGAGTTTCATTTTAATCACAGAGAAATGTGGATTTAGGGGTTTTAATCAGAGAATTTGTGATTTTTTTTATCAGAGAAAACCAGGATCCCTGCTGATCAGATACACTGGCACTACCATAGGCCAGATGACAGGGTTCCACAGACTGGATCCAGCCAATTGGCCATATGTTTGATGCCCCTGTTCTAACTTTTCCCTTAAGCAATCTTAGATCTGTGTTGCAATACTGACAGTTTACTTCCTACTCTTTGCTCTATATCTGCCTTCAGTAGTTCCATCAGGTTAAGACAAAAGACCAATTTGTTTTTTCTTTTCTTTTGTACAGGAGATTTGGTGCTAGTAACAGGTGCCAGACTGTAGCCTTCTGCTTACCAACAGGAATGGGTCAGCCTGAGCACAAACTAAGGAGCTGAGTGGGCTTGGGCTGGGTTTGCTCCTCATGAAATTTGACAGATAATGTTGTTAGGTCCATTTCATGCAACTCCTAGTTTTCCATTTTCCTGGAGTTTGGGTGTTTGATGGAGCTCAATAATATGTAAATAAAACTTGCAATATTCATTAACCTCTTCATTGCTCACCTTCAGTTATCGAGGGTGTACAGCTAGCCCAAAGGTGGGCAACATGGCAGATCTGGCTGATGGCTGGACTCCATTTCCCAGAAGCCCTGGCCTGTGTAGCTGGGGCCAGTTTCCAAGGAGATCCCAGCAGCAGCCGCTCTGTGATAGTGCAGGGCCAGGGTTCCTGTGGAGACTGGCCCCAGCAGCGCTGGCAGGGTGCGCAGCAGGGCGGGGAGCTGCTCCAGGGTCTGGCTAATATCTTGCAGTGGGTGACAAAGTGATCCAGAGCCAGGGCAGAGCTGCAATCTGCAGCTCTGGACAGGGGTGTGCAGACAACAGCTTGCAGTTTTGCCCTGGCTCTGGACCACACTGTCACTGCTGCAAGATCCCAGCCTGGACCCGGAGCAGCTCCCCACCTTGCTGCATGCCCTGCCAGCGCTGCTGGGGCTGGTCTCCATGGAAACTCTGGCCCCGTACTATCACTGCACAGCTGCTGCTGGGGTCTCCCTGAAAATTGGCCCCAGCCACATGGGCAGAGGTTGCTGGGAAATAGAGTCCACTGCTGGCCAGATCCGGCCCATGGGCCAGACTTTGCCCACCCCTGAGCTAACCAAATCAGACCAGTGTAGAGTAGTGGTGTGGTTAAGGACGGCTGATTTTGTGGAATTGTTTGTGAAATGTGTATAGGAAAACACAATAGAAAAAGCATGATGCAGACTAAGCAGAAGCAGAGAAAACAAAGGAGCTTTAAAAAATAAGTATATATTCCTAGTAAGCTTAGGGGAGAGAGAAGATATAAGGAATAAAGAATGGAGAAAAGGGAGATAAAGGAATACAATGTCCACTCTTTCTCTCTGTTCTTCAGAGGATGGAGGCATCTAAAAAATGCTGTAGATACATCCTGCTCTGCTGTGGAATTATCGGTCTGTCATTAGGGCTGAAGTTGTTGAAGCAATAAATAATTAAGAACAATGGGAGATAACGGCCATTTTGAGGAGGACATTTTAACTGAGGGTAGCCTGTGGCCTCCGTCTCATTAAGAACAGTACATGGCAAGCCATTTAGAAAGAGTGCAGATCTCCATGCAATTATCTGAAAAGGATCATTTTATAGTCATTGCTGAAAGATTTGTGTGTTCTTAGAAAAACCCTGAAAAACATGCAGTAATTTTGACAAGGACACATTATGTTTTAAACACAAATAAAGGGGTGAATAGTTGCTTTAAGTTGTAAAAAAAGAAACCCTCAACCTTAACTACAACACTGCTAGTAGCACCTCTGAAATTCAGAGGTTAGTGTGTTTCCAGGCTCAGCCAGAAGCAGCAGTTTCATCATTTACTTTATCATATGCATTGACTCAATAAATACCTTTTACAAATGTATGCAGTTTTGAAGTACAGCCTACATTTATTTCAGAGTTTTTTTGGTGGAGGGAGGTTAGGTTTGAGGGAGGGGTATGTTTAGTAGATCTGTCCATGAGGCCTTTTTTTAGCTGTGAGACTGGAACACACACTAATGCCCCTGTGGGATGTGAGCAAATTGTCTTTCACTTCTGTATATGACATCAAGAATAATTAATTGCCTGAGAAGAGAATGAGAGCGGTAATCATGGATATCACTGTCATTTACCCCTGTCCTCCCTGCATTGTCTATGTCCAGCTCCTTCAGCATAACCTCCTGGTACCTGTTTTTCCTGTCCTTCCATTGCATCAGGATCCCTTCTTAAATCCACTTAAATTCCTTTACTCAGTTAGACTCACTAGTCAAATTTTGAACTGATATATATAAGTATATGGTAGAACAAATGCAAGTTATACCATAGTTAGGTGGGTGTAAATGTAAGTGCCTATCATAAGCTTCTTTGGCAATAGCAGCAATATCTTCACCAGTCAGTAATCAACTGAGTTGACTGATCTCTTTTTTTTCCCCCCAGTTACTGTATATTCCAGGTAGGTATTTTTAGGGCCAATTAAAACTAGCCACTGCAATCTTGTATCATTTTTAAGACAGAAAACTGCTGAAAGCAAAATAAAGAAGATATGTTGTAACTCTACCTTTTCCCTGCCATACCTGACTTTGACCATCTATTCTGACAAAAGCCCTGAATAACATTTATACTGAGAGGGAAAAGAGGAGGGCCCAGAGGCCCTGTATCTGGCCTCCTTTACTCTTATCAAGAGCTATAATTTTTGCACACCTGCCAAATGAAAATTCTCCTGGAATATGCTGTACTTACATACTAATTGGCCTTTCATCTGAGGAACTTAGAAATTTTTATTTATTAATTTGTATATTTATTTATTTTACAAACCATGGTGAACCAATACTGGAATTTTTGCCACAGGCAAAAAAGAGAAAATCCCAGTAGAAAGCCATTCCTTCAGCCCTGCAGCCCCTGCCTACTTCACTACCAATGCAGCCATTGTCATTCTGTGTGTTAAGACTTCCACAACTTGGTAACTTGCTTTTTCTGCTTTTAGAATTGCAGAGCTTAGCAAAATGCTCCCTGTGAAATCCCAAACTCCAGTGACAGGGCTGTTAATGAAAGGTCCACAGGTTCAGAAATATCTTGACTGGTTTTGCTTCTGTGTGCAAAACGTGCGTGGAGTTGCTGTTAAAGCTCACGAAGCCAGAAGGCTAGATCTTAAGCTGGTTCAAACTGGCAAAGTTCCAGGCAAAAAACTAATTTATGTATATTTGTATCAGCTGAGCATCAGGTCCAGAGCTGGTGAAATGAACTGGAGCTTGGCATCTCCATCCTTTGATTGAATTAGGACTTCTGCATGGACGCTCCATCCAAGAGCCCCATTCCTTCCCTCCACCACACCCAACACAAGAAATCATTAAATAACGTTCTTAAAGCTATAAGCTGCACCCAATTCCCTCCAAATTCCAGGCCTGTTGGTGAAAGGTTGAGTTAACTCCCAGAACATCAGATGCACTGTCAGGGACACTATTATTTTTAAATCAGGCACACATGGAGCTAAGAAGCATCAGGACTGAGACTGTTTTGCATCCTACTTCCTCTGTTTGTTTCTTCTTTCAACATTATTTTTATAGTGCTTTTTTTTTGTCCAGTTCAAAGAGAACCTGATCCCAAATGGAGCCTTTGGTCACTTCCAAAACATGCATAATAACAAAAACAGTACCAACTGCTATATATTTGAATAGTAGTTAATTGGAGGTTTAAAAGATTCTCAGCCTGTTTTTTTGCACCTTCCTCTGAACCATATGACTTGCAGTCATTCAGGCAGACAGCTTACTAGACCAAACTAGATCAGACAATTGGTCTGATCTGGTGTGCCAGTCCTATCTTCCAATTACTGCAATAGAGTTTAAACAGGAATAAATGTTAGTTGTCTGAGTTCATTCCAAGTAAGCCAGCCCGGTGCTGCATATATAAAAGTACTGAAGTACCTTCCCATCCAATCAAGTGAGTGTGAGAATATGGGATGTCTGAACAGAATTTCTGTAACCACAGATCTGACTCGGTGACTGTAGAAACACGGCTGGTAGAACAATGCAACCAAGAGTTCCACCATCCATATTCCAACTCAAGATGCACTTCTGTTACACTGCTCATTGTACTGAAGTAGAGATAATGATATGGTGAAAATTACTCCACATTACACAGGAGGTATGGAGGTCCCAGCAGAGTGGAAGCACCTGAGCAACACTTCTGCCAGAGATCATCATGAGTTCAGTGGAATTTCAAGCTTTTTGTGCTAGGGAAGCAAAGAAGCTGAAAAGTTACCTGAGCCTGAAACAGCCGAAGGTCATGTCCACACGAGCAATCATGCATCTGTTGTGGCATCTCAAAGTGCTCTGAGACATCACAACAGACACATGCTCACTTGTGTGGACGTGGCCCTTTGGCTGTTTTCTGCTCAGAGAACTTTTCAACTCCTTTGCTGTCCTAGCACAAAGAGCTTGAAAAGCACTTTGGCTAGGGACAGACATTACACATAAAGTGGTTTAAGTGATCAAGAACTGGTTTAAACCTGTAACAGAACAGACATTCAGTGCACATACACCAGTTTGAAAATGGCTGAAACCAGTTTGAGATAAATCTGGTTGAATGTATCAGACTTAACTAATTTGGGTCAAACTGGCTTATGGAATGTATGTCCCAGATCTTGTCCTGGTTTAACTTAAACCAGAGTCCCCCAGCATTGCAGCATCCTTTGCAACCCTGGGCTGGGCTCTATGTTCACCAGCAGGGCTGGCCCCATTCCTCTGCTCCCTAGTTGGAACTCTGACAGAGACTGCAGGCACAGCAAGGTCTGCCTGGCTTCCCTGTGCACGCCCCCCCTCCCCCCCCCCCCCATACTCCCTGCTCAAACAGGGATTCCCTCCTCTGGTCTCCCACAGCACAGACCATAGCCAGCATGTGGTATGCTAGCTAATGCTGAGAGGTGTCTGTGTAAGGCAGACAGGACAAAGACAGACAGGACAGGACAGTGCCCGCTTAGGGTTTTTGGAGCTAATCAACAGGTAGCTGGTAATGTCCCGCCGTTCCTTCCTTGGAAAAAATTATTTAAGAAGAGCTTGAACTAATGAGAAAGGTTTTTTGTTTTGCTTTGATGGGCTGATAAATGCTATCAACTCCCTGTGAAACTCCCTGCTGTATAACTCAATCCTGTGTAACTCCCTGCTGGCTATCTCACTGGTCAGGAGCAGCGAGGGGAACAGGGGGAAACCCACCTCTAATCAAAGCGTCCTGCCAGAGTTTGGCCATACCCCGCCTCAGCTCAGCACTGTGGAAAGGGAAGAGAGGGCTGCTCTAGCACCCACTGGGTTCTAGCATGAGCCACTGCAGGTATGTGCCTGCATTTCTTTAGTCCAGAGGAGATGTCTGTACAGTTGCAAACCGGTTTAGCCTAACCAGGTTAAACTAACCTGCAAAGATTGAATCAATTCAGGCTCAGTCTTTTTAAATGTCTGTCCCTAGACTTTGATATGCCACAGGAAACACACCACAAATAAAAAAATGTTCCCATGTGCAAATATGCAGCACAGACTCTTATATTTGATAGCAGGGAACCCCAGTATCAAAAGAAAACATGCCAGAAAAAAGCAGTTTACTTGTTCAACCAGAGAGGTCTCTCTCTCTGGAACTATCCAGAGACCACAGCCCATGATAAAAGATGGGCTTGTGAAGTACTAAAACTACAGAATGGGATGATATAGTTGAGGATTAGGATGATATAATTGGGGGTGGTCCTACTTTGAGTGCAGGGTTTGACTAAATGACCTCCTGAGGTCCCTTCCAGACCTAATTTTCTATTATTCCATGAACCCATGACACATTATGGCAGATATAGATTCACTGGAGCTGATCCACAATTAAATATTTTGATACATTTGAACAAACTGAAATGTTTCAACTAACCAAAAGTAAAAGTTTCATTTTAATATTCCTACTGGAAAATTGAAAAAAAAAAATCCTAAAAAAGACATTTTTTCTAGAAAAAAAAAATTTAATGCTAAATTCCTGCTGAGCTAAAAATGCAACATCTTAGGTACCTCTACAAGTGAGGTTTACTGCACAGTTGACTAATCAGCTGTGCAGTAAACATCTCAGCATCTACATGTGCACCCTCTATTAGGCTACAGTAAATTAATTTACTCCACATCAAAATAGTACTTATATATAAGTCCAGAGTAAAAAACTCCACAGCAGCATGTATGTAGATGCTCCCCAGCTGGCAGGGGCATGGGGGTGCTTCTGTGTGGGGCTGTGCGCCAGCTAGCCCCACACTGAAGCTCCCTTATTCCCCAGCCAGCCCTTCTGCAGCACGTCGAGTTAGGGGGAGCAGCCCCAGGCTGGCAGGCTGAGTCACTGGGGCCCCCTGCCAGCCTGGGTTGCTCTGCCCAGGCTCCACATGCTGCACCTAAATAAACTGTAGAGCATATGGCTCTGGAGTGAATTATTCCCAAGCACACATTCAAACAGCATACCTGGGAACAATTAACTCTAGATCAATAAGCTCCGCAGTTTATTCAGGTGCTGTAATTGCACATGTAGACGTACCCGCTGGTTGCATCTACATGTTCTATTAGCATGGAGCATATCATGCTAGAGTTTATTGCTCCTAGGCACTACATTTGAACACTCAGGATCGCAGCACATTGAGAAGGGTTGGAGCAGCCCCAGATGGGAGGGACCCAGGTAGTCAGCCTGCTACCCAGGGGCTGCTCTGACCTGACTCAACCTGCTACAGAGGGGCTGGTTGGGGCATGAGGGTGCTCCAGGGCAGGGCTAGCTGGCAGGCAGCCCTTGCACTGAAGCACCTTCATGTCCCAGCCAGCCCCATCAGCATCGACAGATGTATTGCTGCGCACTACAAAACCCCACCACAGGATAGCCTGTGGCAGAGTTCATTAGTTTCGTGAAGCCTAATAGGGCTGCATGTGTAGACTTTGAGACTTTACTGCAGAGCTAATTAGGCAGCTCCACAGTAAGCACCTCATGTAGATGCACCCTCTGTTAGCAGAAATAACTGCATGGGCCTGGAATAAAAAGTAAACCTGGGCAGGGATACATTAGCTCTCTCCAGAGTGGAGGCAGATTCTCTCATTATCAGAGGAATCAGGTATTTGCATGCATAACTTGTGCACAGGCTATGCATAACTGAACACATTTAATTTTGACAACCTGATCCTTGAAGAGCTCCTGGTCTGTTTGCCTGAGGACATAACACTAAGGACAGCATTATTTATTGTATTTAATAAAAGCACAACTCTAAGCATTTTTGAAAAGTTACTGATACTAATCTTGGGCTCTTTATACAGTACCATATCTGTTTCTTTCCAAACCATTTATGGATTGCTGCTAAATTTTTTCTTATAAAATAAAAATTTGTCAGGCCCGATATAGTTATCTTTGATAATTCTGTGTTAAAATCAATCTGACAAGATGACAGCAGAGTGTTTGGTATTTAAGATTTCATCTTCTTTCCTGCATTGTTATTCTTTTTCCCCTCTATCAGATCTGCTGTCAACTAATTCAATGCCTCCTGCCATTCTCATTCCCCACATACATCAGTGTATCAGTTGCATAAAGATCCTCTCCTTTCATGTGGAGGATGATCAAGCATTAAATACCTGACAAAGCATCTAGGGCTTGGTCAAAAGTTCACTGGCACCAGTAAAGACTGCTATTGACTTTGGTGGGTTTTGTATCAGCCCCAAAATATTTCTACTTAAAGCACTGGCTATTCATTGCCTTTTCTGGCCACGATGCAACATAATATCCAGGATTATTAGTTATAATTGTTTGCTGTAAATGGGGAACAGTGATAACCCATGGGACAGAATACAAGCAGATAGAAACCTACAACTCTCATAACCTCACTTTCAGCAATTACTAGAACAGCAAAGCAAGTATCTCTTTCCATTTTTCTGCCTAAGAAAAACTCACAAAAGATTTCAAAACAGGCTCAGGGGAAGCATTAAGGAAGGTAGCATTGTCCAGCAGAGCTATCATAATCCTAAAATTACTATTCTGATCTGGAATTCCAAGCAGCCTGACAGCGGACCTTACAGGAAACAATGATGATCATCAGGCAACAAATTTAAACTTCCATCTGAAAAGGATGAAACATAACCATCCAATTGCGCTTGCAGGTGCCACAAACCAAATGCTAACTACCATCCCCGAACTGCTGTCTGGAAACAGGTTTGCATTTCTTTGGCTGCACAGCATTTCTGGCTGCTGTTTAGCTTCTTCTAAAGCTGGGTTTGTCTCATTTGAAATTCTGATGCAAACAACAGCACTAGGACACAGCTCAACATTTCAGGGATCTGCCTCTAGCCATAATTAGAGTCTCACCTTTGTGCTCTGCACTTTTGAGGGTGGCAGTAGCTATAAGTTACCAGGGGTGGAAAAAAATATCAACAGCATTCTTAAAGGGGCACTAAAACAAACTACAAGTTTGCCCATTGACATTTTCCTCCTGGATAACTCAGGCCATGAGGTCAAAAAAATGGCTGACTAACAAGACAGCAAGCAGGAAAAAGGTTACTATTAATAATGCAACAGATGTGGACAAGTAATGTACAGAAAATGTACCAAGATCTGCGGAATGATACAGAGGTCATTCAAGAAATGACTAGTTGTTATTGGAGAAAAACAATTAACTGAGAAGGATGCAATCTTGTTGACTGAATGTCCTTCCTGTGTTCAATAGCTTTGGGTATGCATCCTTTGGATGCAGAGAATGTAAATTCATTAACTTTCACTTAAAAGGAAGCCAATGAGACTAACGACTCTAATGACTGATTAATACTCTGGTCTTGGTAGCTAACTTCAACTGAGGGATACATGACTCCCTCATTTGAACATGATAACTTTGAGGTTAAGAATCAAAGTTGAAAAATAAAGACGGTTGCGTTTGTGTCACCAGGACAGTACTACAAAATTCATGTTCTTCAGGACTGTGACAACCCACAACATAGAAGTTGACCCAATGTGACCCACACATTTTCTTTGCAAACCATGCTTGGCAATGCTGGCACACTGATTCAGTATTTGCCCTTTCTACTGATTGCACCAAAGTTGACCTTAAGAATGGTTTTATGATGGCAATTTTTTATCAGAGGTTGATCAGGGTCCACACTAGTTTCAATGACTGATAGCTTTAGAAAAGGTAGCAAAGGAGAAAAAAGACTTTATATCCCACTATCACTGGGTTCTGTGGGGCTTTGAGTCCCCTGCAATATTTGGTTAACAGCCAACCTAATAAATGAAACCTCTGTGATCTCCTCCAAGATAACACTGGATTTCAAGAACAGCTCTGAGCCTTTAGAACATTAGAATGAAAAAATATAAGATTGGAAAAGACATTAAGGGTTTTCTGGTCCAACTCCCTGAACAGATTCTGGATCCTCTATTTCTAAATCATTCCAGATAGAACACATAGAGTCTGAATCTTTTGGGGAGAGGTTATCTGAACACAGGTGCCCTATAGTATGAATGAATGCCCTAATATTTGGCATTAATTCTTGTAATACACTTCTTGTACTAAAGACCTTAAAGGTTTCAGAACTGTGTGAGCCTAGTCTCACAAACTGTATAAAGAGAGTTTGATTCTTCCATTCCATTCATAATTGGTAAGATCTATACTGTGCCTAGTTTAGGCATCATACTTTAAGAAAAAAGTGGACAGAGAATCTAAAAAGCAACAAAAATAAGAGGTTTAGAGTGCATAACTTGTTAGGATATGATAGAACATTTGGTATTACTTAGTCTATTTGGTATTATTCAGTCTAGAGAAATGAATACTGAAGGGCAATTTGATAACAAAAAATCTTTTATCATTTTTAGATTATTTTTTCTTATATCATCTTTGGAAGTGGTATGCAGACAGCTCCCACATGCAATTGTGAGTGCATTTGTAATGGTGGTAAAGGGAAATAGGTGCTGTTAATTAGCTTGCTTATTTGGAAATCTTTATTGTTAAGTTACAAAGACTTTGGCAACCTCTTGCCTTACTATGACAGATTCATGCCCAGAAAAACAGCCAACGGCAGTGTGTATGCCCTGTTCACCTGGTTGCAATACACCTTCCTCTTTTCACCTGCCATGACTTGCTGTTTCTAAAAAAATGAATATTCAGTTGTGGGGAGGTGGTGCCTGTGGTAACTCAGTGGACTTGGTGCAGTTGAGTCTGCACTGGACTTCTGTGGGGCTCCTATTTCCCTACACCCCACCCTTTCCACTCAGGTGTTGCTGTGGGACCTTGAAGGTGAACAGGGTCTCCACTTAGTTCTTTTACTTCCAGGTGCTACATGAGGGTCAAGCCTGCTTAGGACATCACCTGGGCCTCCTCTCCAAAAGACTGCAACAGAAACAGGTAACTAAACTTAAATTGCTCAGGCAAATTGGCTGGGCAGGCCATTGGTGCCTTAGTGTTAGTTGAGTGCCCCACTTGGGTAATTAACTTAGTCCAAAGCACCTTATAGTTTCATAGTAGCTAGGGTCAGGAGGGACCTGAACAGACCATCTAGCCTGACCCCCTGCCACAGGCAGGAATGAATGCTGGGTTCAACAAGACCCCAGCCAGGTGATCAGCCAACCTCCTCTTGAATATGACCAAGGTAGGGGTGAGGACCACTTCCCTGGGAAGTTGGTTCCAGATTTTGGCCACCCTAAGTATAAAATATTGCCTTCTGATCTCCAACCTAAACCTATTCTCCATCAGCTTATTACCATTGCCACCAGGTCCCCCCCTCAGCCTCCTCTTGCTGAGGCTGAAAAGGTTCAGGTCCCTCAGTCTCTCCTTGTACGGCCTGTCCTGCTGCCCTCTCACCAAGTGGGTAGCCCTCCTCTGAACCCTCTCCAGGCTGGCCACATCCCTCTTGAAGTTCGACGCCCAGTACTGGACACAGTACTCCAAATGCGGCCTGACCAAAGTCACATAGATGGGGAGTATCACCTCTCTGGACCGGCTTGAGATGCACCTTTGGATGCATGACAAGGTATGGCTGGCCTTGCTGGCTGCAGTCTGGCATTGGCAGCTCATGTTCATCTTAGAGTCAATAATGACTCCAAGATCCCTTTCTGCCTCTGTGCTTTCAAGAAGGGAACTCCCCAGCCTGTATGTATGCTGTGGATTCCTTCTCCCAAGGTGTAGCACCCTACATTTGTCTACGTTGAACCCCATCCTATTCTCATCTGCCCACTTTTGTAGTCTGTCTAAATCTAGTTGCAGCCTCTGTCTCCCTTCAAGTGTGTCCACCTCACCCCACATCTTAGTGTCATCAGTGAATTTGGACAGCGTGCTTTCCACCCCCTCGTCCAAGTCGCTCATGAAGATGTTAAACAGTGCAGGCCTGAGGAATGAGCCCTGGGGTACCCCACTGCTCACATCTCGCCAGGCTGACTACAACCTATCCACCACTACTCTCTGGGTGCGCCCCATTAGCCAATTTTTTACCCATCCAACTGTGTAGGCATCAATGCCGCAGTCGCTTAATTTATTGATGAGGATGGGGTGAGAGACAGTGTCAAAGGCCTTCTTAAAGTCTAGAAAGACTACATCCACAGAGACACCCTCATCCAAGGATTTAGTCACCTGGTCATAAAAGGCAACCAGGTTGGTCAGGCAGGACCTGTCTTTGATGAACCCATGCTGATTGCCCCTGAGCATGATCTCCCCTGCAGGCCCCCCACAGATGTGCTCCTTGATGATTCTCTCCAAGATCTTCCTGAGCACTGAGGTGAGGTTTACAGGCCTATAGTTACCTGGGTCCTCCCTCCTCCGTTCCTTGAAAATTGGGACCACATTAGCCAGTTTCCAAATCCCCCAGCACCTGGCCAGATAACCATGAATGCTCATAGAGCCGGGCCAAGGGCTCCGCAATGACTCCTGCCAACTCCCTCAACACCCTTGGGTGGAGGGCATCTGGACCTGCAGATTTAAAAATGCCTACCCCTTCCAGAAGATCCCTAACTACATCTATGCTGACTGAAGGCCTGACAGAACTATCCCTGAGATTGTCCTTACCTCTGATAGGTGGGATGTCCTGGTCCCTGTTCAACAAAACCTTGGGGCACCACTTCTAACTGCCACTGTTCAGGCTTTCTATGCCTGCAGGCAGGGTGCTTCTGGTTTGCAGGCTCCCCTTGCCTGTATCCTTCTCAGGGAGCTGTGCAGTTCAGGCTGGTCCAAGATGGCTCTGTGTGGGTCCCACACCCTGGATTGCCACTTTCTGGGACACTCCTGGCACAGTGATAGCCAGCTGTCTCTGCATAGCTCCTCCATCAGTTCACCTGCCTAGCTTCCCCACACCACCCAGTCCCTTCCCCACCTGACTTGTGCTGCTCCACGAGGGCCCCAGCATGGGCTGTGGCTTGGCGGCACCTATGGAGGTGAGATCCTTTGCTCCAGCAACGGGAAGAATGCACAGGTCCCCTCCTCGTGTCCCATGTCCACATACCCCTGTCCTTTCTCTTAAGCCTGTCTCTTAGCCCTCTTCCTCCAGGTCAATCAACATGTCTCTTTCTGGCCAGTGTGGGGCTGGCTAGTCAGATTACAGCTTGGCCACCTGGGTCCAGGCTGATCCAGAGCATCTGGGCACATGTCCCCTCAAGTGGAGCTGCATGCCTTTCTTATTCCCCAGGCGTATGCCTACCACCAGCTGGCCAGTAATTTGGCAGCTCAGGCAGGACCCTGTCACACTTACCAATACATGAAAGAAAAATAGTATCTGAATGCCACTGCATTCTATTTTGCCTATGTGAAAATGTACTTACAAGTCTCCTTGTATTCTTACCCATAGAACATACTAGATTGGAAACAATTTCAGCATATGCTTCTGGGGAGCACTCTGAAGTAAAAGAATTTATAAGAATAAAGAAATAGCACGGAATGTCTGTGGTAGAACACGGATCAGACCAAAGTCCAAGATCCAAATACCTGCAAATGTAGCTCCCAGCTTTATGACTTGAGTCCTTTTCTATGGTCTGTTCCTAAAGGAGCCCTTTTCTGCTCCCATGGAAAGCAATGACAAAAATATGGTTTACTTTAATTGGAGCGTGATCAGGACTGGAAGAAGCAACCGTAGCATAACTAAGGGTGGGAGAGCAAGGCACCAGCCTCAGATGCTAATTTGGTAGGTGCACAGGAACTGTACCCCCATCCTTGTTGAATCTACATCCCTGCAGCAGAAGCAGCCCCACAGCATTGCTCTTACTACAGCAGCTAGATGCAGATATACTACACTGCTGCTACAGAAGCAGCTGCTGAAGGCTTGTTTATGAGTCCCTGGCGCAGAAAGATTCATGTTATCCCCCCTTCCAAAACCCCCACCTCTTAAGTGCCCAGAAGCACCTCCCTGCCCCCCCCCCCACCCTTTCTCCTATAAGGTACAAAACCCTGCTTATTCTGTCAATCAGGGTGGTTTATTGTGTCTATCAGAACTATTAATGCCATAAACCCATTTTGATTATCACTGATGTTTTTGGAAAGCCAAACCCAGACTTTTATACATTCTTGGAGATGTAAATATTGGAGTAGAAGAAATGAGGCAGTTATATCTGTTTTTAAAGATAAAGTGTATGGAGAGCAACATGTTTAAGGACATTACCACTCATGAAATGAGAACATATGTCTATTAATATGAACTTGAACTCATGCATGTAAGATTTCACTGGCAAACTGTGTTACCTCTTAATCTCAATCACCCCACTCAAGATAATGAGCACAAATCAACCAGCATAATATTTCTTCTACCAACTCTGGAATATCAAGCATCCTCTTCAGTAGCACAAGGGACTGTATGATCAAGATAGAAATGAAGAGTTTTATATGAATGTATAAAATATATATAAAAATATGTATGCACGGGGTGTGTGTGTATTTTGACTTTGATTAATTTTCAGAACAATTAAGCCACAGCCTGGGAGCCCCTGAATCTCTAATAGTGAATATGCTTCACTGATTTTCTATGTAATCCATGGAACTGCAGCATGTTAAAATGTAAAATCCAAAATGATCTGAATTAGTGTTCCAAACCAGCAATAGTCTCAGCAGACTCAGTAGCCTGATAGCATGATGTCAGCAGGGAATGAGGAACAAAAAGCTAAAAAGGCTAATCCACCTTCCCAGCATGATAGGAAAAAATGTGTTGTATGCAGTTGTACACTGTGAGGTAAAGACAAAATTCATTTGTTGGAGACCTATTTTGATACTAAAAAGGCTATCTGTAGAAGGAAATAAGAGATAAAGAAACACTCAATTGATTCTTCCCAGGGTTTACATATGACTACAATTCCATCCAAAATCCCTTATTTTTAGGAATTTATAAGCATGGGGACACTAAGCCACAGAGGAAATTAAGAGGTGATTTTCAAAAGCTTTAAATGACTTGTCCCCTGAGACAATTAGATGTTCTCAAAAGTGCTAGCTGAGGAAAGACTCTGGAAGAGCTGGGAATAAAACCTAAATACAGGATCATTCATTCACTGAGACCATGAATGTTTTTCTGTCGATTTAGAAATGGCCAGCTCAGTCCTTTCAGCATACATTTAATGGAGCAGAGAAATCAGCTGGGAGTTAAAGGAGGCTCTTCATGACTTGAATATTTTGTTTTACTGCCAGCTCTATGCAGCAAGTTGAATATTAACAATGACAGAAGTCAAATTTTATCTGAGCATAAACAAGAAACGATGCAGATCTGAACTGTGTAGTGATTCCAACTTGTACCATGTGTTGCTTTTTTCCTACACCTCTCTCTCCCCCAAAGCTGATGCCCTGAGAGAGAGACAGAGAGAGGCAGAGAAAGACTGTGCAACTCCTATCTTTAAAGCACCTAACACAAATAATGTGACAAGGCACAAAGAACCTCCCACAACTTCATGAACACACATCTGTGTAAACTAATTTGAGCAATTGTTCTACAGTGGGGAAGGAAGAAAAAGGCGGGGAGCCCTGAGATGAATAGGGAAGAAGTCTGGTTCACATGGCAGCAGTCCATAGGGTACCACAGGAAGGGGCAGGATAGGTCAGGAATAGCCTCAGTTCTCATTCAGATTCTCACTGCTATTAGCATTAAGCCTCCATCTGGCCTGCAGTAAAATGCCACCAGCACCAGCCGCTCTTAAACTTCCAACAGTGTCGGCAGTGATTGAACGCAACCTGACAAGATAACCGATGGCTGCAGAGCCAGCAATGTTACACACTCCTTCAGCCTGATCCTGAATCATTCAAGCGAAAATTAACTTCCTTTCATCTGGCCACCAAAAAAAAAAGAAAGAAAGAAAAGCCCTCATGAGAAAATGAAGATCCTGCTAATGAGAGTGATTTGGGGTGGGTAGGGGTCGGGGTTCAATTGAAATAAATGTTTATTAGGGGAGGGGATTCAACCCTTTGTCACAAGGGAGAAAATACACTATTTGTGCTACCTACATCTGTGACACATGGGCAAAACAAAACAAAAAAAGAGGCAACAGAAGGATAGATTTCCCTGAAGGCTAGAAAATGTGTTCAGTTTTCCCACAAACAGCCTCCTTTCCCAGCACGGAAGTCCCATAGGGTTTACATTTCTCAGCATTTTCCTTATGATTGAGAACATGGTCTGTGGGTGGCAGCAGCAAGGCCCCAAGTAAGGTCAGTGTCAGGCAAGTGACAGTCTGTCTCTGCAAGAGAAATGATCATCTTATCAGCGATGTGCAGGCACTGCATACATTCAGACTCCTATTCTGTCCAGTCTATTCCACCCCTCTCCCTGTCTATACACTCCTACTGCATCTGTAAAAGCCAACAAAAACACTCTGAGGACCTGAAGTGCTTCTAGTTCTGCCTAGAGCAGCAGAGCTCCCCTGGCTGCTACCAACAGTCACCCATGCTTCTGCAAATCCTTCTTCTGATAGTCAGAGATGTGTGAAAATGGCATGTTATACCTTTGCATAACAGGTTCCTGATTAAAAATCATGCATCCTTTCTTAGGATGACCTCCAAAGGGAAAGTGGACCTGTGAGACTTGTTATCAGCGCACCTAGTCATTGAGGAATGTCAGTACCCTCAGAAGCTAAATGCATCCTTTTATTATCTTAAAGATTATCTTGCTTTTATAACACATGGACAATTTGGAGGATTTGAGTAATTGTTTCATAAACAGAAGCACTTTCTGTCCCTGTAATCCACTAACCAGGAAGAAAATTCAACCCACATAATAAACAAAGCATATTAAGTTGTTAGCTGTCATTACCAGAAAAAAGAGAGAGAGAGAGAAATTTAGTTATATAGAGAGAATTCAGAACAGAGTAACAAAACTGCCAACCCCAGACATGCAAAGATTATGAATCTGGGCCCCTCAAGCTTATCTTATAAAACATTACATTAAATATATATATTTTATTTGCTTCCAACTTTTTGACCCTTTGAGATGCACTCAGTTCACATTTTAATTTTCTCTCTGTGGCCATGAAGAAGCTCAACTCTTTGGGGACAGAGAGTAATGGAGTATTAATGAAAGATAAGATTCTCATCTAAATCCCATGCATTCAAGAGGTGGGACTTCAAGAAAAATTACAAATATTGAGAAACTCCAGGTAATACTTTAAGCCAGTGTTTTTCAGTCAGGGTGCCACGGCATCCTGGGGAGCCTTGAGATCCTTTCAAAGGTGCCATGGAGCGCCACACAATGTCAGCACCATTAAGTGTACAAACATGATTCACAAGAACAAACCAGAGATTTCAAATAGAAATCCACAGTGTTAAAAACGTTATGACCTGTTGGGATCTTTCTGGCTAGGGGCATACATTACCAAATATCCAAGTTTTCCATTCACAATGGAAAAATGCTGTAAAACCCAGATTTTCTCATTCCAAGGAGAAAAACCCAGATTTTCTGCTTTAAAAGAGAAAAATGTGGGTTAAGACAGGTTCCCCCCCTTGCGCTCTGGCAGTGCATAGGGCTTTGGACCTGGGGCCAGGCAGGGAGTGGGACAGGGCTGTGGGTGGCTCGTCCAGGGGTGGAGGGGATGGCTCCATAACACACTACATGCAAAAAATATTTTTGTTTTATAGATTTAGAAAGGACTTTTCCTTTTTAAGACTTTCACAATTGTATGTGGAGCCCTTTGGAATCTGCCATTTAAAACGTATCTTCATACACCCTCTCAGATTAACTTTTCAGCCAGTAATACATTGATGCTAATCAATAAGCTCAATAAAGATCACAGTCAACATGATTAAAATGGTCCATTAAGAGCTGTAAGTGCAGCTTATTAACAAATAGCAACACACTCATAAATGTTATTCACCCAGATAGTAATGAGCCTGAACTGTGATATTAAGCTCCTGATCCAAATTTTATTGTGATCTCTGGGATGTTTAATCAGATTTTTTTTCTTTTTGGCTTGGTCACGAGTATCAAGTGTTGGTATGACAACCTAATTGTTGTGTTCACAGAAAAGGGAAAAAAGTTATCTAGATTAACGAATATAAAATGTTCTAGTTTCTACCAACTAGAGCTGGCTGAAAAGCCAGGGACTCTGATTCAGGAGAAATTTCATTTTTTTCAAAATTGGCCTTGGTTTGAAACCATCCACTTCCAATAATTTTCCTCAAACTGGAAGCATCCCAGCCCCTGCAGCTGCTCAGTCATTCTTCTCAGTTGTACCAAGCTGCTTCAGGGGACTCCCAGGTTTGTGACCTCTCTAGACAGACTAACCCACAGGCTCTGGGGTGAGATTCCAGGACTTCCCGGCTCTGAGTCTCAGTTCATAACAGGAAAGTCCAAGAGCCGGGATTCTCCAGCTCGGGTCCCTAGAGTTTCCAGGATATGTGGGCTAGAGCCAGGAGTCAGCCATGGTTTAAATTGGGACTCCCAGGATTTTCATGCTCCATGCTCCACAATTTAGTGCCCAGAAGCTCTGTCATGGCTGACTGCCGTACAGCTGATGAATCCCTGGTTTCTGGATGAGTTTGGGATGACATCTCAAGTTTCTTTGTCCTTGTACAATACAGAATTCTCTGAGAAGTGAAAGAAAAGAATATACAGAGAAGTGAAAAGGGCACATGCAGGACGCAAAGTGTGGACCCATCAAAAAAACATGCGTCCGCTGATAATGGGACAAACACAAATAAGGACGTTTGGAAATCTAGTTATTGTTGGATGGGGAAAAATGAATGCTCTTGAAGCAGAGATTGATTAACAGAAATGGCTGCCAAATGGGTCGTGAAGGAACTCCTGTTGAGTCCTGCTGTTTTTCTTTCTTTTTGAAATGACAAGAGGTATTTCAGCATATCAGCAATCTAAGTCTCTTATGAATGCAGTTAGTGCTGGTAAAGTCAGATAGTAACCCATTTTAATTTGGTAAAGTAGGTAACTCTGGTAAGGTCCTTCCTACTATAAATAATACTTAGAAGTTATCTTAATACTGATGGAAGGCACGGTAGACCTGCACCCTATAGACTAACCGAATCAGAGACACAGAACATAAACTTTCATAAACAGCAGGATTAATTATCATCCACTGACAATGCTGCAGGACGGAGGGGTGATGGGATTAGATGGGATATTGCATCTATCTGGGAGCTGAAATGAGAGATTCATTAGATCCAAGATCTAAAATGCCCTGGCCAGCCTGGTAACAATATAAATATCCTGGTCAACTGCTGCCTAATTACTTCTGGAATTAGAGAAACTGCAATTTAAGCCTTCATTAGGTGTACAGTTTAGGAGATCAGGAATGCATGACTGAAATTCCTGGTCCTGACATCCCTTGTGCAACATGTTCTGTTATCTTTTGCTGGAAAATACCACAGTTTTGCATACAACACTCCCTGGAATATAATACACACCTTGCTGTTGAAAGGCGGAATAAAAGAAAAAAAATCATTCCTTCTAGTAAGTAAGTAGCAGCAGCTGGGTGGCTGAGCCTACTCATTGTTCTGCTCCCTGTGCATATATTACTTACAGTTTAACCTGAAGCAGCAGAAACTGCATTTACTGTATTTTTCACATATAACCTGCACTCAAATTTCCAGCAACTGTTCTTTAGGTAAAAGGTACAAGTTATATGACAGAAAATACAGTACGTTTATAGGCAAGCAACTCTAATTTTAAAATATTTATGGAATTATGCTGACCTTCATTGACTATGTGGGATCACTCATAAAACTGTCTGTTTAGGTGACCAGTCTGTAAACCTGGTAAATGAAGAACTCATCTCATGCCAAATGTACCAGTTCCACAGATGTACAGAGGAATAGATCTTCCTTCTCACAGGCTGCTGACATATAGCATTACCGTGGAGTTACCAATCAAGCCAGACTGTATAACCTTCTGAGAACAGGAAATCACTCCCAGTTCCAGAATGTTTATATATAATCAAGCTTCTTTAAATGGCAAAATGTCTTGATAGTGTAAAATGGTTTAGATCAAAGCCTGAGTGGAAAGGGGTTACCTGTCCTGCAAAAAATTTACCATCTATATCAGGATAAACCTGAAACTTCTGCCTGAGTCAGAGCAGGAATCTGAACTCTCTCAGGTAAATACCCTAATCACTGGACTATTAGAAGTCCCAGTCATAAAAAAAAAAAAAGAGAAGTCTATAATCTATTCTCTAGTGAGTCTCTCTCCCTCTGAAAAACAAATTCCATCCTTGATCTAATAAGCTATCAGCATTGCCATAAAGTATTTTAGCTTCAACAAATGCTGCTTTTTCTTTCTGACAAAAAACAGTTTGATATAAAATTCCCAAACTCCTCTAGTCTAGGTTGGAGGAACTCATCACTAATGACTCTGATGGTAATGAAGGGAAGGAATTTTTCACCAGTTTAAACAAGACAGCTTTTTTAGAGAGAACCTTCTCTAGGTAGTGTGCGATAGGTTAATATGATGACCTCAACTACTCAACTACTCTCGCATACTACAAAAGTGGAAATAGTATGCTTCAATTACATTGGTGATGCGTAGAGACTACACACAGGTGCATGTGCACCCCCTGAGATTGGCCATGCCCCCCCCCCCCCAAGAAGCACCGGCAGTGGGGATCGGCTGCTGGGGATGGCGGAAAGAAGAGAGGGCTAATGGGGCTCAGACCCCCCACATGCCAGGGCAACCCAGCTGCAGGCTGCTGCAGCAGGGGGAAAGGGTACACTGGGCTTGCAGCCAGACCAGCACAGCAGGCAGGTAGGTAAGGTTTCTTCTTCCTTTAGTTTCTGGGCTGCGGGAGAGATCAAGACCCCCACAGTGCAGGAGGGAGTGGGGTAGGGCTGAATCATTCTGCTCCGCTCCCTGCTGCACTGTGGGGATGGTCCCACAACCCGGCCCAGCCGGGGCCCCATTCACCGTGAATGGAGCCCTGCTGAACCAAGTTGTGGGACAAGTGGAGCCCAGTGGTTCCTGCAGAGTTCCAGTGCCGGGAAGCCAGAGGGGGCACATGGCACCCGCCAATCTTTGCATGGGGGAAGGGCGGGTTGCAGCTGTGAGAAGAGTTGGGCTTTGCCTGTTCTGGGCCTCACTGCAGCCTTTGACTGCAGCGCAGCACAGTGCCATGTGCCTTACTGCTCGGCCCGCCCAGTGGTGGGACACACATGGCGACGCGCTGCTTTCAAAGGTGTGGAGGCACAGAGCAGGCAGAGCCCAACTCACCTCACAGCTGCAGCCCACCCTTGCCCTGTGCAAAGATTGGGGGGGGGGCATGTGCCCCACTTGGCTTCCCAGCACTGTGACTCTGCAGGAGCCACCAGGCTCTTGCCAAGGATGACTTAGATGGGGCGGAGTAGGGGTCCTGGGGGCTCTGTCTCCTCCAGCCTGGCAGCACAGCCAAGGCTGGCCCCTCTTCAGCTCTGGACCCCCCAGGCAGTGCGGACTGGGGCCAGACCCAGGCCAGTGTGGGGAGGCAGCCAGGGCCAGTGCAGGGCTGGGAGGTGGTGAACACCAGCACCAGGAAATGACCCCTGGTGCAGGGGAAGGGGCAGCTGCACGGGTGCAGCAGACCCTGGCCCCAAGCCCAATCCCTGCCCGGTGCCAGCCCCAGCCTCACTTCACCTCTGCCATAGCCCTTTCCCCTCCCCCGCAGACCTTCACACAGGGGTGAAGCATGTGTGCGCATGTGCACGAGCTCAGCCCCCCCCCAATTTTTTTCTCTCTCCATCCCTGGCCCCCCAATTAGCAATCAGCTTCTGGGGGACCCCCTCCCCAGTCGGCAGTCAGCTGCTGATGCCCCTCCCCAATATTAGGAGACACCAGTTGTCCATGCTTAATTAGATAGATGCAAAAAGCTACATGGCTTATAAAGCTGAAACAAGTCCTCAGTGATGCCTGACTAACAAAGTCTATTATATCACTGAAGGGAGGGTAAAACCAGAAAAAACTGTTACAAAATATATTCTTGGAAAGAGAATTTCTTGGATAAAGAATATAAAGAATTTGACTAAAGAGGCAAAAAGTTGGAAAATCTGTTGAATGGCAACGATGAGGTTGTGAGGAGGTTTCCTTCGAATGACCCATGACTATTGTATGAATAAACTACAACTCCTTGCTTTTTCAGGTAGACTGCTATTATGACCAGACATTTATTTAATACCTTTTGTGATATTAAGAGTCCAAAAGACAATATCCTGTACTGGTAATGCGAGTGTCCCAATTGAATGATTTAATCTTTTTATGGATATAAAGCAATTTGAAAATTGAACATTCAAACCATTTTGGGAGAGGGTATTATGGAGACCAGAGTTATTATCCTGAAATTGAATGTGTGAACAAAGGCTGTATGAAGCTCAGGCCCCTGACAGACATTCAGTTAAGGATGCAATGGCATTTGATCCATAATCCCAACAACTGCGCCTCCTGCCACGTTACACGTGCATGGCAGGAGGCACTACTGTGGGATCAGAGGTCAAATCCAATTCATGTCATATTGCTGGTGCAAGGGAGCCTGGAATCATGATCGTGGGTTCTCCCTGCACTGGCAAGTAGCAAGCCAGACAGCTGACCATCGCCCTCAGCCTCAGGAGCAAATCCGAGCCAAGATGTAACAGGGAGTCAGAGGCTCCTGTTACTTTTAGGTAAAAAGCATGAGCAAAGAGTTCCCCAAATCAAGTGCCCCAAATCTCAACTTCGTTTTTCCTTTCATTCTATACTGCACTCACTGCGCAAACAGTCTTTAACATTTCATCATTAAATCCATAACAAAAGATTCCTTGAATACAAAAGAATACAGCTGTAAACTATCATTTATTTTCATCCATTATAAGCAATTTCTCAACTCCCATCATCTATGTATTTCAGAACATAGACAGATTCAGGTAAACCAATATTTGCATCTATTTCTGTAAGGTATTTTTTAATACTTTCTAGAGCAAGGAAGCTGATGTGTTTCAAATATTGTATCACGTTCATGAAACCATTATCAAGTTCTGAAATCTAATTCTGATTTGTAGGCCTGCACTAATACAATAAAAGCTCTCCATGGAACACTTCTGGCTCCCCCATACCCTGCTCCACACACATTTTAATCTGATTTTCTCAACCTGAATCAGCACTTTGTGAATAGGCTCTGAAACTACAACTCAGTAGGACACGGAAGTAGCAAAAGGCCAATAAATAACGGAAGGCAAATTTTGGTAGCAAAAACTGGTGTTAGGAAGCAGGAGGCTAACAGTAATTTGATTTAATATATACAAAATTCTAGGAACCTTATTGACAAACAATGTGTTGTAATTAAAGACTATTAACATAATGTGATATAACTATCAAAAAAGTCAGATCCTCTTGCCCCTTACAGTCCATTGGATTAGTGTGGTTAAGGCACACCACTTTCTATACCCAGCATCACTCAAAGGAGGCATATGCCTAGAATCAGATCCACAGCCATAGCCACCTTTAACATCCTAGAATTAAAAACCAGGTACTCATTTACAACTGGGGGCAGCCTTGGCATGAGTCTTAGAGCACAGCTTAAACTCACACCTCTGGAGCCAGAGAAAGATTCATTAATTTTTCTGCCACCACACCCCATATAATCTTCTAAAATCTAAGCATCTTCTAAAATGAAGTCAATTCCTGTACTTTTGGGGCACCATGAACTTTATTTATCTCTCATACCAATTTTCTGCTTCGGAAGTTAATAGTAGAATCAGAACCATTCTCTTCAAATGCAACAGGCTTAGTGGTGCAATATTATTACACTACACATACATTATCAAGAGGCATTTTGCTGACCAAAAAGGTCAAATACATCATGGTGACTTTTACATTTCTAGCTACTTCGATTTCAACCTGGCTCCTATAAAGTGAAATACCTATCCCATTTTTCTGCCCCAGAGTGTTATACTCAATAATTGTGTTTCCATCAACTGTTAATCTTTAAAAAAAATGCTCTCAGCCAGTTCACTGCCTGAATAGTTAATGATGATACCTTCAGAAATTTTAAACAGCGCTGAAAGGTTGAACATTGACGTGATTCCCTATTCTAATGAGGTCAACCAAGATGCTCTGTGTCTGGCTGCTGATCAGGGGCATGACCTTCACTGTGCATAGCAATCTTGTTCTTACATAGAGCATAAGACATGGTGACAGGTAATAATGCAGTGCATTAGGCCTCTGCACTCAGGCACTATATTTTTGGGAGTTTGTTCTATTCACCTCATCAGTTTCCTATGAGCCAAGGCCTGCTCTGCAGATACAGTACTGTTTTAAGTGCCAGAGAAACTGATAAAATATGTGTCATTAGTCTTTAATTTAAAGTACACAATATAACAAATTCTAATGGATCTTAAGTTGACAATTTATTCTATTGTCTATTTATTACAATAATTAGTTCTGAAATCCATGACCATGAGAGAGAACATCATGGTAATAAGACTTTTCAACATGACTGAACTGGAACTTGGAAGAGGGAACAATCAGCAAATAAATACTAATAAGTACTTAGCCTATGTGGTAGCCAGCTATCTTACTCTAAAGAAAAATGAATAGTCACCAGGACACTGGATTTCCATCATCTAGATATATTTTATCCTCAGCTTTCTCAAAACTAACTGTGAGCAGATGGAACCTCAGGTTTGGATACCAGCATTATAATTCCTCAACTAAGTCAAAATCTCGAATTAATTCTGAACAACACTGAACTCAAAAGAAGAAACTAAAATACATTCACAAGAAGACTGCACTAATTTTTTAAAGATGTCATGCAAAAGTAAATTAGGCTCAGCAGAGCCATCAGCTTATAAAGTAGTTATATTAAAAAGCAAAATACCAACAACAAAAAAAGGGATGTCTGAAGTAATAATGTCTTCTTTAGCCTTTTTCTTCAGGAACTTGGTTTTACTTTCACAATCAACTATTGTATTTACTCAAATACAACATGCACATGTTTCTAAAACTGGCTACTTGAAATGGGAACACGTCTTAAATGAGGAAGTGCAGGAATAAAGAGCCTGATCCTGTTGGAGCCAAATACTCCAACCCCTGTTCTCAAGTGGTGTTGACAGCAGTGGAGTCAGCAGGGGACTCACCCAGCTTGAAATAAGCTTCCCTTATTTCCTTGAAAAGAAGAGCCGGGAAGTCTGGCTCTAAGAGGATCAGGCACTGACTGACTTGTTTGTCAGGAACCCATTGGCTGGGCTGAACTGTCCAATCCCTCTTCTCTTCTCAAGCTAAAATGGATGAGCAGACAACATCTCCTGGATAGGACAGGACAGGACAAGATAGCTGCTGGCCGCCCACCCAGCTCAGCTTGAGAAAAAAAATGGGGGCTGAGGAATTCAGCAGAGCATGCTGCATCCTGCAGCGAGGGAGTTAACAAAGAAGTCACAAGTTGTCGCTCCCCATCTTATGCAGCTGCCTGTATTTTCTCTGCAAAAATACTCTATTTCCCAGTATTTCAAAGGAAAGATTTTTTTCCTTTTCATTCTACATTTCAAAAACAAGGTGCACATATTTTGGGTGCATGTGAGAAAATATGGTATATGTGAAAATTGGACTTTAAAAATTGTGGATAATGAATATCAATGATAATTGATAATTATTACATTTCCCAATTCCTATGTTAACTGTCCTACATATATTTAAATCTATGGACATGCAACAGAGTTTTAATTGGATTTCTCATGTGTTATATAAATCAGTGGATAACTGCAAATATATTTACTGAATTTGGTAACATGGTATGGCCTATACAATGTCATATTCCACATTATCCTAAAAAGCTTATCAAGCTAGCAGTATTAAAGAACACCAGCTTCCATAGCCAACAGCAAACAAAGAAGTGATGTTTGTGAGTAGCCTTCACATTGGTCTCTGGCTCCCCAAGCCTGAATGTCCAGGTACCTACCCATTTATTGCTGGGTTTTTCGGTGATAATCTACAGTGTGAATCCAGCGTGAGACTCAAAGTCATATTTCAGGAGTTACAGTTGGACACCTTAACTGCTCGGTTACCATACCTCTCATTGCTAAATTACTGTTAATTTGATAAGTTTAATTTACTCATTTTTTTCTAATTAAAATCTAGGTTTCAATCCACAAAGGCAGCCCCATCAGTAATAGTAGGGATCCATGCAAATCCTAGTACCCATTCTTGTGAACTGGACATTAGGATACATTGCCAAAGCTATTCTGTGAAAATCTGGTGCTGCAGAAGTCACTGGCAATGCTCCCAATGACTTGAATGGCAACTGGATTTCAATCAATGCATCCAGTTGTGGTGGATAGTTCAAGACAAATCAAATGGTAGTTTAATACAACATAGAACCAAACTGCCATAGAGAAGAGACAAATGTTCTATTTAGCCTAGTATCCTAGTAAAAAAATAAAGACTAACAGTAAATAGTACAGAAGAGGCAAAACACACAAAAATACCATCTATTAATTATACAATATGCTGGTAGGGAGATTAAATTAAGTCTGATAACATATTTCTTATGTGGTAAAATCTATTGATGTCAATGGAAATTTTGCCTACAAAAGGGCTTGAGGCTCAGGGACTATTCCCTATATCAAGTTGCTGATCATTATCCCCCCCCCCAAGCCTGATTAATAGCTTAGACACTAGCAAGAATGAAAAATTACAGTATAACTTTGAACACTGTAACAGTGAATTCTCTCTCGTGTGTCTTCTCCTTTTTATAAGCTAAACAAGCCATTTACAACAGGATTAGCCTGCTTCAGTGATTTCTATCAGTTAAAGAAATGTTGCATGAAAAAGTGTTTCTCTCTTTTAAATTTGTCGCCTTTTAATTTCAGCGTCCCCTTGTTCTTTTGTTATGGGAAAAAGCAAAAGCAAGCATCTGATTGGCCATCACTGTACTATTCATTTTTTATGTCTCAAACATATGTCTTTTTATAAGCATCTCCTTAACTAGGTCATCCTAGCCTTCTAAATGTCTCCTTGCTTGGTCACCCCTAATGCTTCTCATAATTTCCACTGCCCTTCTCCCGTTCCTTTCTCTTTCTACCATGTCTTTTCTGATGTAACATGAGTAGAGCTGAACACAACATTCATAGTTAGGAATACAATGTACCTTTTTGTTTAGATTATGTCACTTTAATATTTTTTTCTGTAAAGTTTTGTATACCCTTTTTAATACAGTCTAATAGTTCATTTGCTCTGACTGCTACTGAGAACTTTAAAATGTCTTCACTAAACAAATCTTTAATCACAGATGATACCACAGATATCACAAGTCAGAGTATTTTAGTGTAAATACTATTAAATGCATAGCATTGTGTGTCCTACAATGCACATCAGAACATTTTTAGATACTCTAAAGTTTTCAAAATTGCTGGCCAATGATTGTTTCCTTTGTTGTTCATCGCATAGTAGAGCCTATGGCCCTGACTGGCCATCACTGTACTATTCATTTTTTAATTGTGTTGAAATGTGTTTCAGCTTCCAAGGCACCAGCATAATCAAAATAAGGTATACATTATTCCTTCTAAGTGCACTGCAACCTGAGGTTCGGATGCTGCAAACATTCATTCAGGCACATGCAGGTATTTATTCACATGAATTAAGTTATACATGCGCACATGGACGACATATAGTTCTGCTTAACAACTACCAATTATCTTGCTATATCAGCATGTGGATTCCATTCTATCTTCTGTCATTACTGAACTGAAAGAGTAAATTCACAACATTTCCTAAATCTTTGATAATTTCTAGCATACTCCAGCTTCTTTCTCTTGCCACATTTATTCCTCTCACCCCACCAAAATACAAAATGATGTTTCTTTCACTGACTTCATTCAGGTTGGATGGAATTGCTGATACTCTCTTAGGAAAGGCTAGGATCTAAAATGACCTGGATAAATTGGAAAAATAGTCCAAAATCAATCAGATAAACTTCAACAAGGCGAAGTCCAAGTCCTGCACTTGGGATGGAATAATTGCACGCACAAATACAGACCGCAGAATGACTAGGCTGCAGTATTGCAAAGAAGGGCCTGGGAATTACAGTGGACCGTGAGCTAAATGTGAGCTAACAATGTGCTCTTGTTGCAAAGAAGAAAATCCAACAGTATACTGGGTTGTATTAACAGAAGTGACTCCAGCAAATCAAGAATCGAGTGATGCTTCCTCTCTACTCAGCACTGGTGAGGCCTTACTTAGAGTACTATGTCCAGTTTTGGGCACCGCATTTCAAGAAAGATGTGGACAGATTGGAAAGAATCCAATGGAGAGTGACAAAAATTATTTGAAGTCTGGGAAACATAATTATGAGGAAAGGCTGAAAGAACAAGGATTATTTAATCTGGAAGATTGAAGGCTGAGGGTGAGGGATTTGATAACAGCCTTCAAATACCTTTAAGGTAATTACGAAGAGGATGGCAGTAGACTTCTCTCTGTGACTGTAGGTGACAGGACTAGAAGCAGTGGTCACAACTGCAGTAGTTTCATAGTTGGTAGGGTCGGAAGGGACCTGAGTAGATCATCAAGTCCAACCCTCTACCATGGGTAGGAAAGAATGCTGGGGTCAAACGACCCCGGTAAGGTGTCTGTCTAGCCTCCTTTTGAAGACCCCCAGGGTAGAAGCAAGCACCACTTCCCTTGGATGTGGGTTCCAGATCCTAGCTGCCCTGACTGTGAAGTAGTGCCTCCTGATATCTAGCTTGAATCTACTCTCCATCAACTTATGACCATTATTCCTTGTTACTCCCAGTAGTGATCGGGGGAACAGGGACTCTCCCATTGCCTGCTGGTCTCCTTTGGCCAGTTTACAGATGGCCACCAGATCCCCTCTCAGCCTTCTCTTGTGGAGGCTGAACAGGTTCAGGTACCATAGCCTCTCCTCGTAGGGCCTGCCCTGCTGCCCCCTGATCATGTGAGTGGCCCTCCTCTGGACCCTCTTGATGCTATCCACATCCCTCCTAAAGTGTGGCGCCCAGAACTAGACACAGTACTCCAACTGCGGCCTGACCAACGTCATATAGAGGGGGAGGATCACCTCCTTGGACCTGCCTGTGATGCATCTATCCATGTGTGACAAGGTGCGGCTAGCTTTCCTGACTGCATCCCCACATTGGCAGCCCATGTTCATCTTGGAGTCTATAATGACTCCAAGATCCTTTTCTGCCTCTGTGCTGATGAAAAGGGAGTTCCCCAGCCTGTAGGTATGCTGCTGGTTCTTCCTCCCTAGGTGCAGTACCCTGCACTTGTCAGTATTGAATTCCATCTTATTCTCATCCACCCACCCCTGTAACCTGTCCAGATCCAACTGCAGCCTGTCCCTTCCTTCTAGCATGCCCACTTCTCCCCACATCTTAGTGTCATCTGCGAATTTGAACAAGGTGCTTTTCACCCCCTCATCCAAGTCACTGATGAAGATGTTGAACAGTGCAGGCCTGAGGACCGAGCCCTGGGGGACCACACTGCCCACATCTCTCCAGATCGAAAATGACCTGCCCACCACCACTCTCTGGGTACGGCCCTCCAGCCAATTGGTGACCCATCTGACTGTGTAGGCATTGACACCACAATCTCCTAATTTTGTAATGAGAATGGGGTGAGAGACAGTGTCAAAGGCCTTCCTAAAGTCCAGAAAGACTACGTCCACCATGACACCTGCATTCAAGGATTTTGTGACCTGGACATAGAAGGCCACCAGGTTGGTCTGACAGGACCTGCCTCTAATGAACCCATGTTGGTTGCCCCTAAACATACACTCCCCTGCTTGCCCCTTGCAGATGTGCACCTGGATAATTTTCTCAAAGAGCTTCCCCAGGATCGAGGTAAGACTAACAGGCCTATAATTTCCTGGGTCCTCCTTCCTCACTTTTTTGAAAATGGGGCCCACATTGGCCCTTTTCCAGTCCTCTGGCACCTCGCCAGAGCACCACAAATGTTCGTAAAGCTGCACCAGGGGTCCCGCAATGACCTCTGCTAATTCCCTCAGCACTCTGGGGTGGAGATCATCAGGACCTGCTGATTTGAACACGTCCAGTCCCACCAGAAGTTCCCCAACTAGGTCCTCTCTGACCCTGGGCCTGGCTGTGCCTCCCCTGGGACCATCAGGGATCCTGGTGGGAGGGATGACCTGGTCCCTGCTCAGAAAAATGGAGGTAAAGAAATTGTCAAATAGGTTAGCTTTGTCATCTGGTGAGACCACCAGATTTCCTAGCGTGTCCTGCAGATGCCCCATGTTACCCGGAACCTTCTATTTAACCCCTATGTATTTAAGAAAGGATTTCTTGTTATCCTTGATCCGGGTTGCTAGTCCCAGTTCCATCTCCACCTTGGCCTTCCTAACAGTCCCGTACAATCCCGAGCAATGAGGTATAGTCGTCCCTGGTGATGGACCCTCCCTTCCATTGGGTGTGTGCCTCCTTCTTAGCTTTGAGATGTTTCTGGATGCTTTTGGTTAGCCATGGGGCTTCTGAGCACTCTTGCTCCCTTTGATCCGTGTTGGGATTGCCACTCTTTGGGCTTGAAGGATTGTCTCCTTCAGAAACGACCACTCTTCTTGGACTCCCAACTCCCCTCCCCTCCAGGACCTCAGTGCCTCCCTGACTAGTCTCCTTTGCTCAATGAAATCCACCCTCCTCAAGTCCAGGGCTGCTGTCTTTCTGCAGGCCTTTGCCACCCTCCACTGGATGGTGAATTCCAATAGGCGATGATCACTATCGCCCAGGTGATCAAACACCCGCAGTCCTCTCACCAGGTCATCACTTGTGGCCAGGACCAGGTCTAACAAGGCATTCTCCTGGTGGGACTGTGCACCTCCTCAGTTAGATGGAGGTCCTGTAACACAGCTAGACCTGGCTGACTGCTCTTCCCAGCAAATGTCCGAATAAGTTAGGTCACCCATGATGACCACATCCTTTGACTTAACTGCCTCCGCGAGCTGACCTGAGAATTCCCAGTCTAGCTCTTCTCTCTGGTTGGGTGGTCTGTAGTAGATCCCCACCATTAAATCCCTTTCCCCCCAACCCCCTTGTATACGGACCCAGAGCACTTCAGTTTGCCCCTCCTCTGACCTAGCACTGCTCGTTGAGGATGTGAATTGTTCTTTGACATAGAGCACCAAACCCCCAGCTTTCCTCTTTGTTCTATCCCTCCTGTACAACCTATAGCCCTTGATGTTCGCTGCCCAGTCCTGCATTGGATCCCACCACATTTCAGTGAGCCCCACTATGTCTGGGTTTATGTTAGCTAGCAGGAGGGCAAATTCCTCCTGCTTGTTCCCCAAGCTATGAGCATTAGTGTATAGACATTTAAGGCCTCCTGAAGGTATATGAACTGCCCCCCTAATCCCAGAACTATCCGGGTCTCTTACCTGGGTATTTCTTGTGCTCGTCATCAGTCTTGGCTGGGCTGTTCTTGTAGGAGACACTTGGTTTGGTGTTCTGAGGCTCCCTCCGACCTCATCCTCCCCTTCCCCCAACAAGCCTAGTTTAAAGCCCGCTGAAGGAGATCAGCCAACCTGAAAGAGAACACATACTTACCTTTGGGGGAGAAGTGAAGCCCATCCCACCCAAGCATGTCTCTCATCTAGAGAGACATGTAGAGGACATTTAGATTACAGATTAAGAGCTTTCTGACTATGAGAGTGGTGAATCATTGGAACAGACTACCTAGAGAAATTATGGAATCTCCATCCCCAGAAATGAACAAGAACAGGTTAGGCAGACACTTGTCTGGGATGATTGAGTCAGGAATGAACCTGCCTTGAGCAGAGACCTGCACTAGATGACCTCATGACGTCCCTTCCAGACCTACCTTCCTATGATCTTGTGATTGCTTCTCTGCCTCAAAGTATTTATTGCTCTCAAAGATTAGAAGAGTGAAGGGTAACCTCATATTTTTCTTTTAACTATACAGAATGATGCTTTTAGCTTACCTATCTTTAATGTAATGTGTTTAGCTTTATACAGTCTTTTGATATCTATAGCCCTACATAGATATAAATACGGCTATATAGACACTATATATAAACACATGTGTACATTTTATCATCATTGCTTCTCCTAGGAATTAGAAGTGGCTTGCTGCTCTCTGCTTTTTATTGCATTACTCTACTGTTGTTTCATAAGCTTCTTGAAGCTGGGACCGTCTCTTTGTTATGTTTATGGAGCACCTAATATAACAGTTTTGAGCCATTTACGTTATGCCACAATAAAAGCAGCAAATAACAGCATACTTTGGGGAAATGGCATGATAACAGATACTTGAAATGCATTTCAGCTTCACAAAGTTTTGGGTGTTGAAGAGGTTGTTTGGGGTTTGTTTGCACACTAGTAACTTTAAAATATCTGATCACAGCAGAGCTAAACATGGCATCATGTTTTCCAGGTACAGCACAATTGCAGACAATCAAAGGTGAATCAATTAAAGTCATAGCGCTTGCAGTGGTAGAACCCCAGCTATGAATTCCTTACAAGAACATACCACAGTGAACTCAATAGATTTAGTCTATTTTGTCTGCATATGAACACACTAGTTTTTCAGGAAGATGTCTCCAAAAGTAATACCCTATAATAACAGCACTATTGAAAAAAAAAACAACTAAACAATCAAAAAAAATCACACACCTTGCTTATAAACCTCAGAGACAAATATTCTGTTAGGGACTCTGGTATTACCTATTTTCTACAATACCTGCCTACATAAGTGATGATTTAGAAATACCACAGATAAATAATAGTGAATAATATGGTGCAAATGGAAGTCAAACATACAGACAGAAATAATTAATATCTTTAGGAGTTAATGAACAGCAAATGCCCATGAAGGAAAACCATTTATAATTAGGTTGCTTAGACCTATTGGAAAGTAATAGGATTATTCATGTTTTAAGTTTATTTGTGTTTAAGTGCCTTCCCAGATCAGGTTAAGATTTGTGCTATGGTTTTTCAGGAGAGAAAGCATCAAACATCCCATTATATATCATTCACTGAGTCAGAACCAAAACAACAAACAACCTACAAAACATCAGGACAAAAAACCTGTAAGCTGTCCAATGGGAGAGCAGCAGAAACAGTAACTGCAGCATCTCATATCTGCACACTGTTCAGGCAACCATCTGTATGGACCCATTTTTTTAAGCTTAAAAATGCCAGGATGAAAATCAGCATTTTTAAACGTTTTTGCATTTCTTCAAACATAGGGAAATAAAATCACAAAGCAATTAAATTGAACAAGTTTGAGGGATTTGGTGGGGCAGGAGTATTTTAAATATTGAATTTTATTGACCTTTAGTGTTTTATATAGAAAATTCACAAACACACATTTTGGAAATGGCTAGGTGGTCATTTTAAAGAATTTTTTTTTTTAAGTTATGAGAAGTTTGTAAAACAATAGATCCTCAGGGAGGGTTTTTTGTAAACCAAGTATGGTGACCAGGCAGGTATGAAGCATAACAACACGTCTCCTTGTGGTTTTCTGTAACTGCAGCCTATTTTTTCCCCATAAATATTCATAATTCTGCTGAAGCCCCCATTGGATATGTAAAGGGAAGTCTGGTTTGTGTGCGAAAAAAAAATAAGATTCAGATCCCAATAAGGGCAAAAAGATTCTAATAGAGATAATATGTATAGCAGATGCCTTTTGCATGACACTGCTCTATACCTGTTTCTGAAAAGTAAAAAAAAATTTTTTTTTCAAAATAACAGAAAAATAAATGACTATTGAATCTACTAAAGTCTAACTATTACAAAAGAAAACAGAGTCGTAATTTTTACCCTTAAGTATCTGGCAGAGAGGAGGTTTCAAAAGCATGTGGTGTTGATCTAATTCTGTGCTCTAATTCAAGGGGGTGGTGGGACGGGAGGAGAAAGAAGAAATTACTACAGATTTCCAAAGAAGCATGATAAGTCTTCGGTGCTTTTGACCTTCCCATCTTCTAGACACAGAAGCTTACAAATAAACATTCAATTATAACACCTTTACTACTAGCAAATGGAAATAAAAAACAAGAACATGGAAAAGAATAAGGTTAATTTCCAGGCCAGTCAGACAACAGGTTCACTTGCAGACAGTTCTGACCAGGTGACACATTTTCTTTGGAACACAAATTCAGCAATTTGCAAGAAATGATTTTATGGTGGACAATCAGAAACACCTACCTCCCAATCCTGTGCATGCACCAAAGCCTTCCTGGGCCATCCAACTTTTTTTTCAATGACAGCAGAGATTGGAACGAGCCCTTTTCATAAAATGTCCATTAGGAGACAGTCATCCTGTTGATTAACCACATGCCAGAGAGGAACATCAGGAAGTAGAAGTCAAACATTCAGGAGTTAAAAAGAAATAAAGCAGGAGGGAAAAGCTGTGGAACCCAGAGGAGGCAAAGAGCAGAGTCCATTGTAGGTAATGCTATACACATCTGAAGTGTTCTTTCTACCAAGTATTCAAATACTACATAAAAGAGAAATAAGATAACCAGCATTCAAGCACTACATTAAAGGGAAATAAGAAAATAAGACTTAAATAACTTTATAGTATATATTTTTACTTACTCTTGCAAAGGGGCTGACCTGATTTGATGAAGACAGTAGGAGTGGGAGTCTTCATTCTCTACCCTTAGAAATACAACTCAGTAAATCTGTTCTATAACTCACACAGTATGCAATTAGTCAGTAACAGGCCAGTACTCCCTACTTCACCAACATTTAAATGACAAAATGAATAAATCTATATTATTCATTTGGACTAACAAAAATAGAAAGTATCTTACAATACCATTGAAAGAAACCACTGTTGCATAATATCTCCTGCTTTGAAATCAATAACTTTGCTTTGCTTTGGCTTTTATGTAGCAGCAGGAGACCATTACCCTGTGACAATGTTCTTCCATTTACATCACCTCTTTAAAAAGTAGAAAGAACTCCTTTGGCAGGACTTTACCAGGAAATATTGATTTAACATGGGGGGGGAAACCCTGACTCTTTCACTATTTACAATCGGCCCTAACCAACCAACTAACAGGAGCAGTAAAGCAGTATAATGCTTCTCCAGGGTGACTTATTTTAATGAAGTGCCATATTATAGACTAAAAATCTTTTGTGAAGTTAGAGTGTGGCCAGTGTTTGCTCCTAAATAGCCTCTTTGAATAATTAGGATTTGCAATGTGCAAAACACAATCCAATTAACTGAGATAAGTCCATGTGATTAAAGTCAGACTGACAGTATTCCTCTCATAGTTCATCAGTAGCTTTACTAAGTAGGACATGGCTGAGCAGGGTTATCTGACCTTGCCTCAGCCAGTTTAGATTACATTTTACTCCTCTGAATTCTAAATTACCCTCACTACTTGCTTGCTTCTGTTCTGTACTGCTTACTATTTTTTAAGCTTTTTTATTTTGTTCCTTTGTAAAGCCCGGCCAGAAGCCATCAACAATCATCAAGTCCCCAGTTTTCATGATGCCCTAGAAAAGAGGATGAAGGGAGAAAACACTGGAAATATAAAGAGCTGCTTTCAACAGGCATGTTTTTCCCCTTGTTCTTTAAGTTTACTACAGTATTAAAATCTTCACAAAATGTTTATCCGTCTGTCTAGAAGCAGTTCAGAGATTTTTCCGACCATCTCTTCTCACAAATTGTAAAGACAATGGCAAGTAGTGTTGTGAATGTTGCTCAGCAGCATTTTACTAATAACAACAGAGAAGCTGCAGCATGTAGGACAACATCAGTGATTCAGTCTCTGATGTTGTAATCCTGATCCAAAGGTCCTTTACAGCTGTTCGATTGTTGATCATCAAGTTGATGACACATTGTGCTTTAGCACATAACAGCAAAGACCATGAGAAGGTCTTCCCTGTTACGTGCTATAACTGGGGAGCAATATTCTGCAGCAGAATATTGCTCCCCAGTCTGGAACAAAAGCATGAACACAAAGATTATCGATACACAGTTAAATGCAGCTATGTGGATTATATCAGGAGTGCTAATAAGTACGCCACTGCCATGGCTTCCAGTCCTAGCAAACATTGCTCCCCCACAGTTCCACTGTGACGCCGCATGCATGAGGGACTACCATAAGGCCATTGGTAACCCAAACCTCCCAACCAACAAGAACATCACAATGCTACTACCAAGTAGGCTCAAATCTAGAAAACCCTTCTGAAAATGCTCCAAGAAGCTGTATGATGATAACAAGGGCATTGAAGAACAATGGAGGGAAGCCTGAGCAAATACCAAACTGCCACAAAAATATCTCATCAGCAACCCTACGATCCCCCAGCCAGGATTTGACCTACTGAGAAAGATTTGGTCCTCTCTGAATCACATCCAGACACTTCATGGAAAATATGGCCACCTACTCCATAAATGGAAAATCAAAGAGAGTCCGTGTTGCAATTGTGGTGCAATTTTTCAGATGGCGCAACACATTGTGAATGAGTGCCCAATTAGATAATTTAATGGCAATCTAAAATCAACCCATGCAGCTATCCCTGAAGCAGTCAAATGGTTATCAAATTTAGATATTAATCTATTAAGATTGCAATCCTAAAATGTAATATGAAAGAGAGAGACAGAGTAGTTCATTCTTGGGAGAAACATCCAGCAGGTGATAAATCCAGTCATTTACTGTCTCACTATGCTATGTGTTAAGGTTGTTCTTTCCAGACTGTTTTATGGAGATGACTGCTGTATTTGTTATCAGTGAAGTCAAGGGGAAAGACACTACCATTAAGTAGAACAAAAGAAAAGGGTGTACCTGGTAAAGTTTTCCCCATAACTCTGCAGCTGTTTGCCTTACAATGACTCTGACAAAGTTTAAGACTCAAGGATAAAGTAAATACTTGCCTGAAGGCAATGAAAAGTAAATGGTTTCCATAATACAACAGTCTTCTGTTGGAAGGACTTCTAGGAACTCTAAACTATTATAAAAATACTGTCAGATTAAATTTTACTGGGGATAATGCAGTACTTCATGGGTTAGGCATCACATAGAATCCTGAAGCTTTGTTACATACAGCACTTACTGTTGAAAGAACAAAATAACTGTTTTTCACACCAATTTCTAGCTTAGCATCAAAATTCTGGTCCATATATTTATATAGCGTGACAGTCATGGCTTGTAAACAAGAATATTGAATGAAAACTAATTGCACATATTTCATTTTTTTTCAGGCAGCATGATTTTTTTTAAACTGGCACTTAAAAGAATCTGGTGGTCCTGTCAAGGTTATGCAAATCCCACATCAATCTGTTAGCTTCAAGATGTTTAGTAAGCATTTTCGAAAGTAAAAGCCATGCACCACACTCGCTCTATTCCTCTCCCCTTCTTCCGTCTGCTCCTCTGTTACTTCCCCCTCCTTGTGTTTCAATATTTTAGCTCTTTGGCATCCAACTGCCAATTAGGACAAACTCCATGTGGATTTAGTAGCTTGGCCAGCATCTAAATTAACTAAGTTAACTCAATTAACCAGGTTAATTTTCACTTGTGTCCTAGATCAAGATAGATTTCTAGATGTAAAGGACCTCATGTTAACTTGCTGCTCTGCTCTAAGATTTCCTTTAATACCCAAACCTTTCTGTATTCCTTGGTGCAGAAATCACAGAATCATAAAAAATTAGGGTTGAAAGGGACCTCAGGAGGTCATCTAATCCAACCCCTGCTCAAAGCAGCACCAGCCCCAACTAGATCATCCCAGCCAAAGCTTTGTCTAGCTGGGTCTTAAAAACTTCCAAGGGTGGAGATTCCTCCACCTCTCTGGGTAACCTGTTCCACTGTTGTACTATCCTCCTCATAGGAATATTTTTCCTAATATCTAACCTAAACTTCCTTTGCTGCAGCTTGAGACCACTGTTCCTTATTCTGTCATCTGCCACCACTGATACAGTCTAGCTCCATCTTCTTTGTAACCACCCTTCAGGTAGTTGAAGACTGTTATTTAATCCTCCCTCAGTTTTCTCTTCTCCAGACTATATAAACCCAGTTCCCTCAGCCTCTCCTCATAAATCATGTGCCCCAACTCCCTAAACATTTTTGCTACCCTCTCATGGCCTCTATCCAGTTTGTCCACATCCTGTCTTTAGTGGGGGGGCCCAGAGCTAGACACAGTACTCCAGATGTGGATCCACCAGTGGCACACAGAGAGGAATAATCACTTCCCGCAATCTACTGGAAACGCTCCTACTAATTCAGCCCAGCATGCTGTTAGCCGTCTTCACAACAAGGGCACACTGTTGGCTCATATTCAACTTATTGCCCGTTGTAACCCCCAGGACATTTTGTGCAGAGCACCTGCTCAGCCAGTCAGTCCACAGTCTGTGGCATGGGATTGTTCTGTCCTAAATTCAGGACCTTGCACGTATCCCTATTGAACTTCATGATATTTATTTTGGTCCAATCCTCCATTTTTTCTAAGTCTCTAAACTCTAGCCCTACCCTTCAACATATCTACTAGTCTCCACAGCTTGGTGTCATCTGCAAACTTGCTGAGGGTGCAATCCACCCCATCTTACAGATCATTGATGAACACACTGAACAAACCTAGCCCAAGGGCTGATCTCTGGGGCACTCCATGTGGTACCAGCTGCTAATTAGACATCAAGTCATTGATTACTACCCTCTAAGCCTGACAATCCAGCCAGTTTTCTATCCACTTTATAGTCCATTCATCCACCCATACTTCTTTACCTTGCTTGCAAGAAAGTTGTGGGAGACCATATCAAAAGCCTTGCTAAGGTTCAAGGTATATCATGTCCACTGCTCTCTCCACATCCACAGAGGCAGTCATCTTGTCATAGATGCATAGGCAACCAGCTCAGTGGCAGGAGGTGGGCAGAGCTGGCACTGCCCTCCAATCAGCTCCGCCAGCCCCACGGAGTGCAGCCTGACAGCAAAAGCAGGGAGAGCCAGGAGATGGTTCAAAGCTGCTCCAGCTGGGCTGCATGGGAAATGGGCTCAGCTGGAAACGGTTTCCGCACCTGCTCTCAGTGGACCAGGCAGGGTAGGGGAATCCAGAAAGAGAAGGGAAGAGGAGGAGTCTTATGTACTTTGGGGAATTTTCTAACGTCTCCAAAGGTTCCTGTGGCATAATCCAGTCTGAAAAGGGATGAAGTTGAACCACTGCACCCTCTGTGGATATCCCTAACAACTAGTAATAACTTGCTCCTTACATGGCATTTAACGCATACAATATACCAATCAGAAATTACAACTGTGTGTGAAAGTGACTGTACAGTGAAGAACTCCACCCCTTGAACACAGCCTGAAAAGGACAAGCACATGAACTCAGGAGCAAGGAAGAGATTGCTCCTTCCATCTACCCTTGTGATACAAATCACCTAAGAGATGAGAACACTCCCCACATAGCACCATTGGGTCTGGTAATATACATAGGAACAAATGTAGCAAATAAAGCAAATATTTGGAGACTACCAGAGTTATTTAATACAATCATGATAAGTTTGCATGAAAATGCAAGAAAAGAACTGCATGAACAAGCCTTTAGAAGTCAAAGGTAAGCCAGGTGTCAATCCAGTGCAAACGGGAGTTCATTTTCAACAGGCCCACTGAGAATATACTGCACTGCCCAGGATGATATAATGAATCCTAGCTAACCCAAATTGCTCAAACAAATTATTGAAAAGTAATCCTTTTAAAATTTTCCTTCCTCCTTTCTCCTGGAATTTAATTTCATACAAATGTAATGCTTTTAAAATATCTTCTTGGTGCAAGAAGAGCCCTCCTTCCCCTCCCCCCCCCCAATATCCCTGCCTTAAAACTTGCACCAAAAAACCTTAGTAGATGTTCATACCTATTGATCTCATAGGAAATGAATGAGTACTTGCATATTATATCACCAGAAAACTTCCATTCAAAGATGTGCTATAATTCAAGCACAGGAATAATTTATGTCATTCCTTAAATTGAGAGAGCCCTGCCAAAAGTCTTCCACTTGACTGGAAACATTTTAAGTGACAAACACGGCCTGGTCTGGAGTAAATTCTAACCACAATGTTATTCAGTAATGTTGTCTTACAACACATTACTCTGTGTGCATGTGTGTATCATTGCCATATGTTACATGATAGTCTCTACATATGGTATCGTTCTTAGAAGAAACTTGGAGTGTGTGTAATAATTAACATAATTAATTATTGTTATGGGTATTCATAGCCTTTCTGTTAGAACAGCCTTGTAAATTATATGGTAAGGGCATCTAGAGAGTTAGATAAGCACATGTTTTAAAGTTCATATTAACCTAAAAAAATAAATGATGCCATGAAAATTTTCCAGAAAAAATTGACAAGTTCAACTGTGAGTTTAGGGACCTAAAAAAATGAATATTTCATCCATCAAGAAAAACTCTCTCTCAGTAAACCTTCTTCCAGGTGTTCATATACAATAAACTGTTAGTAGAACTGTATGAAATGTAGCTATTTTACTCCCCAAGTGTTTAAAATGAACATTTTCCTCTGTTTCAGGCCATATGAGTTCAGCATCCCTTAGAGCTTCAGAATCTTAGAAATAACTGAGATAGCCGGCTGTATCTGCCAAGTTTCTCTGGCTTCTGTTCCACTTTTTCCACCCATGTTTAACAAGATTTCACTGCAATGTCATAAAAGAGCCCGTGTTCACTCAAAAGGTTTTTGAAACCTCCTACAAAACTTATAATGACATTTCATGATAAGGCAGGTTTATGTTTTCAGTTTTGTTGTAAATATTTCTCACAATCCTCATAATTAGTTCAGAAAAGGTTTAAGTTATATTGATCACTCTCAAAAGAATCTAAGGCTCAGTCAACATTTTCATTCCCGAACAGCAAATTAATAATTATGCAGGAGGTCAGACTAAATGATCTTAAGGTCCCTTCTGGCCTTCAAATCCATACAGTCTATGAATAAAACACCAACATAGTTGGTTTCTGTTTGAAAGGGTGACATTTCAGTTTGAGTGTTGCTTAAAAATTTCAACTGAAAATACAACCCCCTTTCGTCACTTGCTATGAGTCTCTTGAATCTCTGATGTTAAAAAAGATTAGAGGATATCCAAGAGGGGGCCTTGCCGACATCTCTATAGTCTGACCTCCTGAATTCTTCTGTTTTCAGTGGTAGTCAGTGGCCTTCAGAGCTTCTGCCCTAAGAAGGTTTGTGCACAGAGGAAACAAAACAAAAGTCCTCAAAAGGAAAAAGAAAAATCATCTGTGTATTAGATTCTGTTTCTTGCAGCATGAGACAGTCAGCCTTCCAAGGAAACAACATTTTCTCTTGGTCACGGTGTTCTTTTTTAAACTCTTTTCTATTTGAAACATATGTATTGCAGCAGGCTTAATGTATGATTATCCTGTTTTCTTCCCTTTCCAAGTGTGGATTAATTATGTTTTGCACTAAATAGAAAACACAGTAAATGGGGACGGGGAGGGCAAGTAATGGGGTGGGGGCAAAGGAGTCAGGGTGCATCTCACATATAGTCTAAGTGCCAGATCTAATAAAAGATAGAGAGAGGATTTTGGCAGAATGTAGGCATTCAAGAACAAAACTCCAATCCTCAAGGGTATGCTTGGCTGGAAGCACTTAAAATCTAGGTACCCTACTTTTGTTTTTAGAATTCCCCTGATACTTTGGTAGCTGTCTCATGCTTACACTTGATTAGGAACAAGAAATTTGGTATGACTCTTCCTAAGACTATCAAGGGTCCCATCTACTCTCAAAGCACATCTACCACAGAGGTGGTATCAGGCTCCACGTTTTCTTTGAAAAACATTGTAGTTGTTGTGGTGCCCACCATCCTGAGGCAGTCCTGACATGAAGAAGTCTCAGAGCCTGAGACCAGATCCATCGGACAGAGAAACAACTCTGGCCTACACCTCTCATCTAAGTACTGAAGAACTCCCACTTTGTCAGCGCATTTCTTTTTTTTTTCTTCCTAATTTGAATAAAAGTTTAGTTTTTGTGGCTCTTATCAAGAAAATAATGGACGCAGTCTTTCACTGAGAATGCAACTGAAATCTATCCATTCATTTTCTTGTGTGCTACAGCGTGAGATATTAGCTGTATACACAGTGCTGTGGCAAGGAAGTTTGGCACCCAGTGCAAAGCCCACAGCAGCAGCCCACCCTCACCCCATGGACAGATCTGGGGGGCACACACCCTCCCCCCATGCTTGCCCAAGAGTGCATGCAGTGGTTGGAGCCACCCTCAACCCGTCCCCATGCCCCGCCAAAGGAGCCTCTCATGGCTCTGTCCAGCACCCTGCCCTGGCTGGGAAGAGCCTGTTGGTGCCCCTTTGGTATCTGGGGTGCTCGCCCTGCTTACCACCCTTTGCTATGGCACTGTGTATACATAAAATTAATTTAAATCCTTTTTAAATAAAAGAAACAAGGGGCCAGGTGGTCCTTACCTGTTAAGGCACAAAACTGGATGTCAAGATTCTGAGGTTTTATTTCCAGCATGTCTGTTGACCTCCACTGAAGAACATGATTTGGGATTCATACATATTATATATGTAATACTCACATACACTTGGGATTGTTTGTGGTAAAGTATGAGCTGGGTCTATGTTGCTGTGTATACTTTGCCTCCTCTAGGGTTGAAAGAGAACTACTGATTGTGTCCAGGCCTTTGTCTTAAGATTCCCTCCAAGGGACCTGTGAAACCAGTTTGATGACTCTGGCCACTTCACCCAGAGTGCTGACCACCTTTCAAATGACTGGTCTGCATTAGCAGTGTTCAAATAATGCCTGCTTCTGGTTGGGACCAAGTGATGAGGTCAGAAAAGTTATTTAAGGATCAGGCCACCTGGGCTGGCTCTCATCTTCCTCCTGGGGCTGCTGAAGTCTGAAAGCTGAATTGTGAGCCAGAAAAGCCTGCTTTGCATGGAGCGGTTTCCCCCCACTCTTCAGTGAACAAGCAAACTGAAGGTATGTGAAGGGAAAGTCTCAAGTACAGGGTGAGAAAGTCTCAGGGTCTGAGACCCGTGTGTTCTCCCTCTTCTTTCCCCTTTTGTTTTTCTGGGTTTTGAGTGGGATGATGCTGGCGGGTGGGGGGGGGCATCAATCCCTGCAGCAAACTAGCCAAGGTTAGATGCTGGCAGTTTTGCTGGCATGCTCTAGGACAGGACTGAGTGCCTGGCACATCTTAGTTGCTGCTGCAACTTCTCTTGGGGTCAGCATAGCTGTGTCACTGAATACCAGCTGCATGTCTTGCTGGCAGTTTTGGCCACACATGCACTAAGCGGGATGATGCCATGAGTGCATTCTTCCCTAGCACAGGCTGATGGGAAACAGGGTCCTGGAAGTTCACTGGCCCCTGTGTTGGGGGTTGTAGTATCTCAGGATGGTGGTATAGCTGGGACTATCTGTCCAGGCTGCAGCCATACGCCAGGGCCCTTTTTGTTCTTTTACGGCTGTTGCATTTCAGCCCACCTGTGTGGGACTGAAACCCAGCCATATGTTTGGCTGGCAGGTTTGGGACTTCTTGTTGTTTAGCCAGGGTGCATAGGCCCTCAGGGTGCATAGGCCTGGCCAGCTTTTTGCTGCCCAGTCCAGGCCCAGTGAAATAGGCTGGGGCTTTATTTTGTCCCTTTTGCAGTTTATGCCCTACGTTAGGCACTAGTTGTAGTTCAGACCCAAACCAAGACAGGCCTGGCCCCCCCTTTTTGTTGTTTGTTCAGGCCCTGGTGCAGGACAGGCCTGAGCCCCTCTTTTATTGTTTTACAGCTGTTATGCCTCAGCATAGCTGTATTACTGAGCCCCACTGTACATTTGCTGCAAGTCTAGGCCTGGTTTGGGGCCTGGCACATGTTGTTGCTTTTGTGGCTCTGTGTCCTGCCCACACAGTGTGGTTGGTGCTGGTTGCTGGTCAGGCTCTCTTGCTGTTTGGCTGGCTGTTCTTTGGGTTCTCTTGCAGTTTCCTGCCTCAGCAGAGCTGGGATTACAACTAAAAACTTTGGGGTGCAATATGCTGATGAACACTGCAGTTAACCCCTCAGGGAACATCCAGACAAGTGCGCACATGCCTCTTGCAGTGTCCCAAACCAGTTTGAGACACTGCAAGAGGCACACTGGGAACAAAAAAAAAATTTTCTCCACACTGCATATTTGCAGCGTGGGCTCATACCTGGAGATCCACATACCAAAAAATACCCCAGCGGGAAAAAGCGGGGTAGGGCACGGTCCCAGACCATGCCCTGAGGCAACCAGAGGCTTGGGTCCTCCACAGAGATGCTCTGGTGGCCAGCCAGAGCATCTCTATGGCTGCCTCTTGCCCCAGTGCTGCAGCACGCTGTCTGCCCATGCAGGGCCAATAGTGGTGCAGGCTGCTGCAAACTGGACCCAGACTATGTTCCAGATAAGTAGAGGGTAGGAGGGGTGGGGTTGGGGGGGCAATGAGGGTGAGGGAGACCATGGGGGGCACAGCTCAGGAGGGGTGGGTCCCCCACCCACCCCCCGTATGGCCTCAGCGCCCCGTAGTTCACTGGCATGAGCAGCAGCAATCGGAGTACTCGGGGCCTCATGGCACAGCCCCCCTGCATGGTGCAGGGCAGCAGGGGGCAGCATGCTTGGCACCGTCCACCTAGCATCCGCACTGCCTCTGCTGCATTGTGCAAGTGCAGCCCAGCTTGGTGAGGCGCCATGAACTTTCAGTTTTAAAATTATAGTTACTCGTTTACTTTTTCTTTATTCTTTGTAATAATAATATGCTTATGCTTTCAGCTGGAAACATGCAATCACCAAAACTAAATGGGGCCCTTGTTACTGCTGGCAGGTCTCAGCAGAAGGGTTATATATATTGTATGCTTTATAACCATCAGGAATTCATGAAAGTATTTCCAAATATTTAGTAAATGTTGAGTATGTTATTTATTATTCTGTCTCATCTTCTGTTGGAAGGTGATATCTGATGCCATAGGAAAGAAGAAGAATCTTCTTATACAGCACCTAGGAAACTGGGGTTAAGACCAAGAGTTGAGACTGGGATGACAAGTCTGGATGGGTGACAGTAGGGCTAACTCAGCAAAGACTAGGTTTGGAAATGATATATCTGAGAAGTGGAGCATGAAGCATGCTAGCGAAGGATGGGGCTGGTGTGCAAGAAAGAGCACTGGGACATGGTGGACAGGGAACACAGATGAGATAAAAGAGGTCACAAACGGAAAGAAATAAGAAAAAGGCCCGTGCTCACAAGAAAACACTCCCCCTGCGAAGCTAGAAATGCAATCCAGAATTCCTGAGTTTTACTATTCCTTTTCTATCAGTACCTTATCCCTTCTATTGCTGGTTCACAGAGAGGATAAAAATGCACTACTGCTTCAGTTACTCTGTCCAGCTCTACACATTGTGATACCTATATGGATCAATACAATGACATAGGATAGGATTTCCATTTTCTATGTTTGCTTTAAAAAAAAAAAAAAAACAACAAAAGCCTACATTAAAAATCACATTGAAATAACAATGAAATTTGAAATAACATTATTAAGATCCAAATCCAGGCACTTTAAGTCAGAAAATTCCAGATGTCATGAGCAAAAAGATAATATATTAAGTAAAAACTGTATCATAATACAAGGCAGCCAAATTAGAGATTGCACCAGCAACCTTAATTCTAGCATGTCATAATTTCTGTGTTTGATTTTTTACCCTTAAAATGTTTTTGACACAGATTTTATGCATGTGCATTCAAAGTCTAGTTTCAGCACCTAAACACAATCTATACCAGCAGCAATGAAAGACATGAAAGCAACAGCCAGTCTCTGCTTTGACTCTAACCTCCCACCATGTTTGATGTTAAAGTCCCGGACATTTCAATGCAGTACTCCCCAGGATTAATCCAACTCACTTAAATCCATGGCCTCACCTGGCTTATTTTAGTGAAAAGGCTTGCATCATGCCTGAGGTTCATGAACACTCAAGGACCTACATAAAAAAGCAGCAATCCTCTAAGTCTCTGTAGAGATACTGGGCCTTCCTGTCAGTCCAATCTCCTTTTATAATGCAAATTCACAGGAAAATGAGACGTGATCCCAAATTCTGACTAAATGACTGGAAGAACCAACTAACCTTGTTTACACTCCACCTCCAAAGCTTCCTCCCCACTCCCTCAACACCTACCTTTGCTCAGGATCCAGAGCCCAGCACTCTCACTCAAGAGTTAAGGGCTCTGGGTCCTGAGGGGATGCTGGGGGAGAGGGAGGAGGCAGATTTGACAGTGGATGGTGGGGGGGCACAGTTCTAGTACGTGCTCTGAAAACTGCTTGTGTGTTTTACAATTAAACAGTTATTATCTCAGCATTCCTCAACCTGTGGGTCGCGACCCAAAAGTGGATCACAAGAATATATGAAAGGCTCATGAACAAACTTTCAAAATAGATCAACAAACTTTAAACATGGATTCATAGATTTCATAGACATTAGGGCTGGAAGGAGCCTCAGGAGATCATCGATTCCATCAATCCTCCTTTAAAAGATAAAAACATGGTAAATTGTGGCTTTTCCCTTGCAGGCTGGCAGAGTTCCAACCTGCTTGGGGCCCCCCTGTCCCACACACTGGTAGGCTGGGGCCTGGGAGTGGGGGGCATTGGCTCGGGACTGGCCATCGGTGTTTACAAATAGGTCCTGGTATAAAAAAAGGTTGAGAACCAGTGCATTAGATAAAATACCTAAAAAGTCAGCAGAACAGGGTCTGAAACCCAAGACTGCACACTCTGTAACCACTAGGCTACAGAACCATACTTATTCTAGCTCTTAGTCTCTGGCCCAAGAAGTGTTTTCCCCTTGTTTGGAACCATTTCTTCATTTGGAACAGAAAACCTCCGGCATCCACCAAATAGCATACAGCCTGGTGGCTAAAGCACTCTCAGGGAAGTGGGAGATAGGAGTTTGACCCACAACAGAGGAAGAAACTGAACCTGAGTATCGTAGCCAGTTAGTACTCTACCCAAAGAGCTAGAGCCGGGGGTCGCAAAACCACTCTCTTTGGGCCATATTATAAATGAAAGCTGACACCACCACAGCAAATCATACAAAGCCTGAGAATACTTTGTGTCTTGAGTCCTTCAAGGGAAGAGCATCTAGTTTTGAACTATACCTAGACATAAAACAGGAGCTAAGCTGGTCATCACTGTTGAGACGGAAACACTTTCTAGGCACATACAAAAACTGAACATTAGGCATCTAATGACCTTTAATGTTAAAAACAGAGGCACTTATGCAGTTTAGATATCTAGGGGGAGGCAGCAGTAAGATTTTTTTTCCAGAATTACATTTTTGGTTTTAGGCATTTAATTCCTTTTATGGATCTGGCATTCAGTGCCAAAAACCCATTAACGGCCCTGAACCTTCACTGACTCTAGCTATTTTCTACAGCCCCTGAAGTGAGAGGCCTACTCAAAATACAGCAGATGGAGGGAAATTAGCCTGTGGAAAATTCTAGAAAGAAGCAGGTGCAGTATACCTATTAACCAGGAAAGCGAATAGCAACTTGAGACAATCTGAGTTTCCGACTCAAAAATCCTCAGACTTTATGGATGGCCTGTGCTCGTTCAAGTGACACGCAAGCAAATCTCAGTTAGGAAAAGATTGATCTTAACTGCTGAAAAAATGCCGTAATTATTTGGAGTGTGTCTGCCAGTTAGGCAAAATTAACAGAGATGCAGCACTAATCTCCAGAAAGTAATAAATGGAACTGTCCAGTCGCATTTTTATTTAGGCAGCCAGCAATCCTGCTCTACAAGCTCTTAACGGGATTTTAAAGTGTCTTCTCAGCATGTTGCCATACACATTTTGTCTCACATCCAGAACAGCTGACTGGTATAGTTTATCTTGGGTAAGTCACACCAAACCATTTAAGGGTACTTCTTACACGGAGTGCAGGCCAAAGAATATAATAGATTCTGAACGTGGATGTGCGCCAATTTGAGTATTATTATTTTAAAAAGCTCTTAGCTTTCTCCTTTCATGTCTGTACTGTTGATTTAATAATTTCAGTGACTGTTTTGATCAGTGACCCAAAGCATATGCAGCAAACTGAGTGGTGGCTAAAAATGTACAGTATGGAGCTGGAGGCACTGGAAGGATTAGACAAATATCTTTCCACATAAAACATTTTTCCATAAAAAAAGAGGGGAAGTGATCTGAAAAGAAATGCTACAGTCAGCACTAGGCACCAGTCCATTAGCTCAGTCTTGAAGAATTGCATCAGCATTCCAGCTTACAGGGAGAAAAAAAAATCATCCAGGTCTGTGGGGGGAAAAAATCAAGTAAAAAGGAAGGGTACATTATCTCTTGCAAATAATGCTAGAAATGTATGGGTGTCTTCACCTTGCAAAATACTTTAAAGCAAACTCTAGGGTACCAGGTTCCTCTTTCTCCATGAGAAAGAAAATCTTTTGTTTCATTAATTTGCTTAATATCTTGTTCTAACAGTGATGCATACAATCAAGTTACAGGTGAAATTGTTTCTACTAATTAGAAGAAAGAAAAAGCAGAGGTCCTTGTAAGACACCACACTATTTTGTTATATACCATATTACAAAAATATTGGCATCCTTCTTTCCAGAGCCTGGGAAAGCTGGAATGTGTGCAAAGGTATTTTATTCTTGTCAAATACGTAACTATGAGATACCACAATACATAGATACTATTTCTGAAACTTTTTAGATGAACAACAAACACTTCAGTTACTTCCATATAACCCATTCTATTACTATAGATTTTTTGGTAACATCCCACAAGAGGCCTACTCATCAGATCTTGAAACTAAACAAACTCTAGTACCCAAAATCCATGTGCACCCTAAGATGTGGGGGTCATTGTGAATAACCAACTAAATGAATTGCTACTGTGATGCTTTGACCAAAAGGGTAAGAAAGACCTTTGGATGTAGTGACAGAGGAGTATCAAACAGGATGAGTGAATGGCTATGGCCAGACATAACTTTAAGCCATTTCAAAAGGGGAGGGTGAATTGCTGCTCAAGAACAATTCCAATAACCTGTCCTAATCTCTTCAAAACTGCATACTCCCAAAGCAGGATAATGGAGCTAAATTGCTATGCCTTTAACCCTGAATGAAACAGGGTTATGACTACAGAAGCATGCAAGTGTAAAGTTAGATCAGAACACGTCGTACCAATATCAAATAATAAGTATTATGCATAACTATTATGTCTGTCCACACCCAGATTTTACTAATATTGTACTTAGCACTGGTGTGACTGTTACTAGAAAATCGTGTCCAGTTCTGGTACCCACAATTCAAGAAGGATGATAAAATTAGAGACAGTCCAGAGATGAGTATAGACCCACTTCTTTAGCAGGCTTACTTCATGTATTATAAGGCTTGTTTGCATTGTTGCACCTTTCCTGGGTGCAAAAAATGTAAGCTGCACCAATATACGTCACTTTTTATCATACTGATGCAATGAATGTGCACTAGGCTTTTACACCAGCAAAGCTGCACTGATGAGAACCATTTGTAGGGTTTGCACAATATATCTACATCAGCAAATAAGGTAGCTGTAAGATTATTGACCAATGTGCATCGCCATACATTTCATTCAAGCCATTAAGATCCCCCTTTCTTTGAGCTGCAGCATCCTCAGGAGAATGGCAGGAATAATCCTGCTGACTCCTTCGTCCAAAACACCCTAGGGCACACATACAGGAGATCTGTTTCTACAACCCTGTAGTACAGAACAGCCTCCCCTGAGGGCCCATTTGGCATGGCTGCCTGGTACAAGGTGGGGAGTACATCCTTGTAATGCTGCCATGTTTTCAGTTTGGGTCATGTTCCATGAATCAGAGAGGCAAGGCTCTTCAAATTGAGTGGATTTCAAAATCTGCCAAAAAACATAGCATCAGTTCATAAAAGAACATGTAAGTTGGTGAATGCTAAAATAACAAACAACAACAAAAGAGCAGTCGGGATCTAATTTTAATGATCACTGTTGAAAACAACCCAGAATTTTCTTTTATCAATATTCAAGTTTGAGAGCTTAGTTTCTCCTTGTATGACCTTGACTTTGCTGCTGTGTTGGTGAAGCAACAACACTGCATTTCAAAGAGACACCAATTAACTGTCAGGCTAGTATTGTAATCACTTTTAAAACTGTAAATTATAAAAGAAGTAGCATTTTGACTACAGGATAAATAATAATCCTCTGCTGCTTCATTCTCTTTCACCACATCCTTCAACTGCCCTTATTAATTCAGAGGTCACTTGTGTAGGGAAATAGTATAGTCTAATGCTCAGTGAGACTGGAGAGAACAGAATCAGGAGAACTCTATTGACCCTACTCCCACCTTTCTTTGTGGCTATCAGCAGTCCTTTAACCTTTCTGAGCATTAGTTAACCCAACTCTTGAATTAAACTAATACACTCCGACCTAGAGATCCTCAGATAAAAAGTGCTATAGAAGTCGGGTTTAAAAAAAACCCCACCAAAACACTAAACCTTTCCCATTCCTCATAAATTGAGCTTTTCTCACATTAACTGCTGCCTGATCTTTAAATAAGAGGAAATATATATTTGAGATGACAGGAATGGAAGGGTTACCAAATTAAAAACATGTCCCCACATTATTTTAAGGTTCCTGAATTGTTCTTTATGTCCCTCAGCTTAATACTTCTTCCCCAAACATGAAAGTTAGCACATCAAGAACTGTATTTTCCAAAACATCATCCTACATTAATGTTGATGTGGCTAAAAAAATCAAGAAGCTTTCAATAATCTTATAAACTTTGAACCCCCGTAGGTCCATGAATTTTTAAGCAGAGCTCCCCCTTGAAGTTTGCTTTTAAAGAACAAAGTACCATATGGCCCATTAGAGCTCACAGAAAGAAGGGAAATATTGAATATGGTAACTACCAGCTACTCTGTTTCAAAAATTAAATAGGATGCAAATGTTTGTTTCTGCATAGACTACTTCAAGTTAATTCTATACAGGGTAAACAATTTAAAATAAAATTCACTTACTAAAATATTACCCATTCTGCTAGCTGTCATTTAGCAAGTCTGTAAATCTTTATAAACTTGTAAGTTAAAAAAAAACATACAGCTTGTTTTTGAAGCTGGAAGAGCTCCAAGTACCATTAAGGAGCCTATCCATCACAATTGAAATAATCTGAACAAATCATGCTAAACTTTGCATTGTTTAAAACAAAATTTAAATGAATTTGTGAGTGCAAGTACAATCTGATATTCTTCCTACGTAATGTAACATTCTGTTTCAAGCACAGCATTCAAAATAAGGATTGCTGCACAGTAAATAAAAAAGATATTTTTTCCCGCCTCAATGTTTAATCTTCAATTGAGACAGTTGTCTTTTAAGCCTTTTCATAAATAATATTATTTTTTTTATAATCAGCATTTTTGGGACCAGTTTGACTAGCCAATTCAGCTATTTAAATGGAATTGATTGGTTAAAAATCCAAATGTATAACTCCAGCTATAACTCTCCAATTCCAAAAGTCCTTGTTGCTAAGAATTGATATTCCACTCTGCCAATGCACCATTCCCTCACATGGTCTCCAGTGAAAAGCTAGATAATGGGTGTCCAACCTTTTACTTTACAGAATTGCAATATCTGTGTCAAATGCCCAGTCAAATACCAGGTGACATAACTGTGTGAACTCAACACATGAAACACTAAAAAGACATCAAAATAGATCACTACACATCAAATACTGTTAAATATAATGTTATAAATAAATGTTCTGACACAGAGCCAAAATATCACATAGATCATTTGGGTAGTTCCACCTGCTCCTACTACTATAGTATCTGTGCACTTTAAACAGATAATGGATTTGGTTTCACAATATCCCTGTGAATATTATTATTCCCATTTTAGAAATGGAGAACTAAGGCAGAAGGAGATGAAGAAGGAATTTCTGATGGATAACTGAAATGTGGGTCTTTGAGTATCGACCCTTCAACGGGCATGTCTACACGAGATGTCACCTCACCATACGAAAGAGCTACAGTAATGTAGCTCATCGCTACAGCAATGTAGCATTGATGGGCACTAACCATGATGCCGCTGCTACATAGCCACAGCAACAAGTTAAAGCAAGTATTGAATGACTGTGTCTTCCCAACTGCACAGTCAGGGGCACATGTAGATGTGCCCGGTGATGATCCCAGCTGAAGCATACACTGAATTTTGGTTCTGGAGTTCCAGTCCATGAAAAAATTTTCCCCTCCCAAACACATTGGTAACTCTTGTTTTGGATCATAACATTAATCCATGAGATCTTTATGGTGCCATGCATATTTACTGTATAACATATGCTATAATTTTTATATACGTTAGTCAGCACAGAATTATAGTCCCCCATATTACATCTAGTCTATAATTGTCTTTGCTTTAATATCTTGTTAGTAAACTCATACAATTTTCCAAGTACTATCAAGAAAATACGTGCTCAGGGAGCCTTCATCATATACTAAAAGTTACTCTAGTATTTAATTCTACATTTTGTAATATATTCTCCAACTCATGTCTCTTGAAAAAAGATCAGTATAGAGATAGTAATTTGAATTAATAAAATAAAATTTACCCTATATAATCAGATAATTTATTTGACCTGACTGATGTAAATTTTTTTTTATTTCAAAAAGAAATAAAAAGTACAATTACTCCTGATTGTGAAGGATGACATAACCATTGTTCCCAAGGTGAGAAGAATCCTTAATATGTTTGAGAGGAAAAAAATTTGAGAAGTTATAGCCAAAGTCTAAATGTAAGACAGTTCAAAAAAGTGTCCTTATTACAGATTTTGTACACTGACTACAGTTTTTTACTTGTAAGTACGGATATACTTTTTCATAATATTGTGTGTATACATCAATAATTCTAAATATAAAGCAACTCCAGTCTAGGACACTATGTGCTAGAAGTGTAGGACACTATGTTCCGTTTAGGGTAGCATTTCTCCCACTATTAACTCTGAATGGTATTGGGACAAACTTCCAGTATTGTTTTTGTTCAAAATTTTGTAACCATAAGGGACTTCAAGGACTCTTAAAATTGAAGGCCAATGGATTTTTCAAAACAGTCCATGTCTTCTCCATTTTTACTTTTCCTGCTGAATAACACTACTTTGAAAGAATACAGTGCTTTCATATGTGCTCCTAGCTGGAGATAAAATGCAGCCCAGAGAAAAAAACTGAAGCACTGACTGCATCTACATGAGACAGTGGCTGCGCAGTAGCCCAAGACTACTGCTCAGTAGCATCACGTGGCAGGAACCATGATGTGACGCTACTGCACAGTAATTTCGGGCTACTGCACAGTCAGCATCACAAAAAAGCTGTTCTTCAGCGCTACTGCGCAGTAATTCAGGTTACTGCACAGTCATTTAGTACTGTTTATACAAGTATTAAATGACTACACAGTAATAACTGCACAGTCAGTGTCTCATGTAGACGCAGCCACTAAGATAAAAAGAAATTATTTTTATAACTAAGCTGTATTTCTGAGCAGTGATAAGACATTCCATGAACTGTAGGCACATTTTGTGAGACTTACTGAACTTCTCAAAAGAAGGAATTTAAGGTCATTCACATTCTGACTTTGTGGCTCAGAAGATTACTTGAAATATGCCAAGGAGATTACCTGAGAAGTATAACTAAGTGATTATATAATTGTTCCTGTGTTTTGTAGGGCAATAATATTATTAAAACTAACTTACTTATGTGGTTACTAAGTAGAAAGAACTACATATTTCTTCACAACTACCTTAACTCTGACCCATACTAAATAGCATCTTTTCACCAGTAAGCTCACAATCTAAGTAAAAAATACATGCCAAACCCCTGTCTTAAATGCATAAAAATAAAGGCCTATTTCCTTGTTTTCTATAGTTATCTAACCACATCTCACTCTCCACTTATTAATAACCTAAGCAAACACTTAGTTTAGCATGAATATTCTCACTAATTACAAGGGGACTAATGTGATTAACGTTAAATACCTAAGTGGAACAAGATTTGAAGTTTCTTATAAACTGATGATGGTGATATTTAAGAAATAAAATATTATTGCTAATAATAATAATAATAATGATAATACTGTATATACTTTCTAACAAGGTTGTTTGGGTGAATCTGATATCTTTTATTAGACCAACTTAAATAGTTGGAAACATTTTCCAACTATTTAAGTTGGTCTAATAAAAGATATCAGATTCACCCAAACAACCTTGTCTGCCTATATCCTTAGACCAACACGACTACAACCTACAACCCTGTATACTTTCTGAACCCTTTCTGGACCTTTCCTTTTCTACTGAAATCTGAGCATTTGTAGAGGGATACATTCTCAGCTGTTTTTCTCCCTTCCTCAGTCAGCTCTAGTATCTTTAAGTAGAATTATGTAACTTACATTAGCAGGTATATCATCTCCCATGCTGCCCTTAAAAATGCAATATCTAGACACAAGATGTAAGACAATTTTTTTCATATAGGTCCAACATGTAAGAAAATGCTATTTATGTTTCCTAGAGTATATGTATAGTTCAAAGTGACATAGAGTAGTAGTACTGAGAAGTTGGACTACCGCTTACTTATTTTCCAAACACACTGGGTGCTTCTATACATGCATTTACACTGGCACAAATTTACTCTGGTGTAAGCTACTCTGGAGTAAGGGGTTTTGGACAGGTGTCTACACATAATGGATTAGGGAGAAGATTTGTACCCAGTTCCATGAAGCCCTGCAATGGGCCCCTGCCACCACCAGAGTGAGCTCCAGGCCCCTCCTGGCTGCTAGCCCAGGGGCTGTCAGGGAGCACCAAGCCAGAAGACAGCTGTCTCCTGGCCCTAGGGGGGCTGCCTGCTCCTGGGGCAGAGACAATGTCCCTCTGCCCCAGCAGCAGGGAGCTTCTGGACCTGGCTCCCCGATCAGGGGCACAGGGCTTGAAAAGAGCTGCAGGGGAAGAGCAGGTCCCAGCTCCCTGCCTCAATCCACCAGTGGGACAGCTAGCAACAAACTAGCTGCTAGTTGCCCCACTAGCAGATTGAGGCAGAGAGTTGAAACTTACCCCACCCCTGCAGCTCTTTCCAAGCCCCATGCCTTGATCACCCAATCAGGGCACAGGGCTGGGACCTGACCCTGACGAGGAAAATTCCCAGCCAGCCCTGGGCTGCGCAATAAAGTCTGCATGTGCAGCCTGGAGCTGGCTGAGAACTGCCTGGAACAGGACAATCCCCAGCCATCTCCAGGCTTCATGTACTTCCCTGTGCAGCCTGGGCTTAGCTGGAAACTGTCCCAGTCAGGGGCAGGTCCCGGCCAGCTCTGCGACTGTGGAGCTGGGGCAGGGAACAGACTCTCCTGCACCTGCCAGCAGGGAGCTCCCAGTGCCTGCTCTACAGTTGCAGGACTCAAGCTGAGAGCCCCTTATCTCCCAGCCCCCGACTCCTCTGTCACGATGGCAGAGTGGGAGCTGGAAGATAAGATTGTCTCAGTCCCCACTCCCTGATTGTGCTCTGGGAGCAAGGGGCTTGGAGCTCCCTGCTTCCAGGGCATGGGACATAGTCCCCACGTGGGCTCCTGTGGCAGGACTTTCCCCAGCAGCAGGCAGCTCCCAGGGGCAGGGAGCTATCTCCAGCCCCCTGAAGGACAGCTGACCAGGAACAGATATTACTCCTGGTCAGGCATCTACATGAGTGCTACGGCACCATTACTAATCCTGAGTAAATTTGCTACTTGCATTTCCAGGTAGTAAATTTACTCAGAATTACGGAGGTTTATTCGAAGTATGCATGTGCACATGTAGAAGCACATTGTTTGTTTTGCAGTAAACTATACTAATGCAAAGTTAAGCATCTCGTGTAGGCACGCCCACTCAGTTCATATCTTGAAAAAATACTGTGTGAATTTTAATGACCAAAACTGGTTAGGTTCTCTACATTGCATCTCATTCGAAGACAGCAACCTTTACGAGTAGATTACACACAAAACAATGCTGGGATAGTGAGTCAGTGCATCTCAATTATGTTATCTTCTGAGTGATCTCTTCTGTAATACCCAGGCCCAGGCAAATGCTAGTCCAACCTAGTTTAATGTAGGAGACCTGATGAAATCACTACAAGTAAATATTGAGGACAATGCCTATCAGATTCTAAACATGTGAAAATAGAATATACCCATTTTTTCCTACAAGAGTTGATAACTTCTATTTAATCAAAAATGAGTTACTTAAGTTCTTGTTTGAATTAGAACCAAAAGCTAGCAATAAACTTTGCTGAATGAAGCAGGTCAGGTGTGTATCTATGTGTTACCCCCTTGATGGTGCGGAACATGGAGGGATGTGATGTCTCTGCTTTCCCCGCCCAAGTCCTGGGTCTGTCTCGGTGGGGAAAAGCATCCTGAGTAAGTCTGGCTGAGCAGGCAAGACAGAGTTTTCCCTGCCCAGCCAGACCTGCAGGTCTACCTGAGCAGAGAAAGCATGGCAGAGGTCAACCACAATAAATCAGCAGTCTATTAGCCCCTTTTGTCACACCACTGATTTTTCTGTCATGTGGCATAACAAAGGGTATCAATGTCTATTTGCTTAACATTTGTGCTGCCATAGAAGATTTTATGGAAGCACAAATGAAACGTCAGGTGACGTCTGTTTCCACCCTAAAATAAAAATCTGCTTATGAGGCTGAGGCCCTAAGCAAGAGATGTAATTAGCTTTTCAATGGTGTTTTCCAGGAATTCCATTAAGCAGGTAGTTCTTTGCAGAAAAAAGAAGCCATTATGAAATAATCTACTTTTCAGATAATCCCTCATTTTAACTTAGATATTTTGGATTTCCATTGTAGGGTCTGAATTCAAAGAAGCAATGCCAAAGACCTCTCAGCTTTGCAAAACAATACAAAGAATACACTGATCATAAATTCTCTTTTGGATGAGGGTATCCAAAAATAGGTAATGTTCTTATGTGTTTTACAGAACAATTGTTATGTTTGGATACCTTCATGCCCAGTGAAGTCAAGTGAAGCAAAACTGAGTTGCCAGGTATGTTACATCGTTCTTCTTCTTCTAGTTAAACTGCATATATAAACTGAAAATAAAACAGGAACTGCTGTGTGCATTTCATGGATACATGTGGAAAAGTATATAAAGTTGACATGTTCCAATGCGTAATTCCCTACCACTTAAGTCACAAGGCTGTATTGCTATAGATGGTACTGATGGGACCAATCCTGCCATTCTTAAAGCTGTTCTACTTTTTTCCTGGTAAAGGTCTAGTATTATCATCATACATTGTCCACACACACATACTGTATGGATTCTAGCACAATCCAAACCTTGTGTCAGTTGACTACCTCAGCCAGCAACATGAAGGCTCAATCTACATTCAGTTGTCAACCCAGTGCCTGGAAAACATTGTATTACTTGTGTCAGTACAAACAGTAATCCAGTTACAACCCCACCGGGCCCCTGTTCCTGCAGCAAACAATTCCTATCACAAACTGGATATCTGCTGTCCAGAGGGTTACAGTACCCATTTAGGAGGGGAAAGCCACTTTCCTTTTGAAAGTAACAAGTGTAACAGAAATTTCTCTTTTCCTGATAGCCCAGATTTGTGAGGTACGTAGTCTCATGTAGAGAGATAGACAACCATTTAAATCTTAGGCTCCTAACTGGAGGAGAATCATATCTTTGGGATTCCCAATAGGGGGTGTTAGACCAGCCCAGGAAAAAGAGCACAATACAGCCACCAGGTCTGGTGACTTTATTGTTCTGAGAAGGGACCCAAAACTAAAACTAAACATGTTGTCTGGGGAGACACACAGGCTAGGGACAGACATTCAAAAAGCCTGAGCCTGAATTGATTCAATCTTTACAGGTTAGTCTAACCTGGTTGGCTGAACCGGTTTGTAACCACACAGACATCCCTTTTGCACTGAAAAAATGCTGGCACATGCCTGCAGTGGCTCAGGCTAGAAGCTGGGGGGCACTAAAACAGCCCTCCCTTCCCTTCCACAGCCTGAGCTGAGGGGGGCATGGGCAGTTCCTAGCAGGATGCTCTGATTAGGGAGGGCATCCTCCCTAGTCCCTCCCCCCCCCGCCCCGCCTTGATAACAGAGCATTTATCAGCTTGGTTATCAGCATTTAGCACCCCATAAGAAAACACAGCCTTGCTCAGAAACAAAGCCTTGCTCATTAGTTCAAGCTCTTCTTAACAGCTTTTTTCCAAAGGAAGGAATGCAAGGACATTACCAGCTGACCTGGTGATTAGCTCCAAAAAGCCCTAAGCTGATACTGTCCTGTCTACCTGTTCCAATGAAATTGGAGACATACACACAGACACCTCTCAGCATTAGCTAGCATACCACATGCTGGCTATGGCCCATGCTGTGGAGAGAGGAGGAAGGTTCTCTGCTTGAGCAGTGGTGGGGTGGGAGGGAGCATGGGGAAGCTGGGGAGACCCTGCTGTGTCTGCAAGTCTCTGCCAGACCTGCAGCCAGGGAGCAGAAGGGAGGGGCCAGCCCTGCAGTGGAGCAGAGAGCCCCGCCCAGTCCAGAGAACATGTGGGGATGCTGGGGGAGTCTGGTTTAACTGAAACCAGGAGGGGGTCTGAGACAGACATTGCATAAACTGTTTGGCACAAATCAGTTAAGTCTGATACTACATTCAGCCAGGTTTATCTCAAACCAGTTTCAGCCATTTTCAGACTGGTTTATGTGCACAGAATGTCTATTCTGTTACAGGTTTAAACCAGTTTCTGATCATTTAAACCAGTTTATGTGTAATGTTTGTCCCTAGCCACAATGTTAAAGCATTTTATTTATAGGTCTAGGCATATCACAGATTTTCATACCCACTTAGGATAATGCAGTGAGGGTACCATGGTGGTAGTACCACAGGAAAGAGATAAAAAAGGACTGTCCCCCATCCAATGTGGTAAGGCATCATATGCTAAATGCAGTGGAAATAAGGCAAAGTGCATAAAAATATCAACTGATGTCATAAATCTCTTTCCTTCTTTAAATATATGTTCTCATGCTCTAGTTCAAGTCCTTTCCTTTTGTGCTTGTGATAGTTCATGGAAAGGTACCAATGCTGTTGCTAAATAAGGCAGAAATGTATTATGACAGTAAAGTAATCCTAAAAAGGAATGTAATTGTGCAACATTTTCTGGTGGTGATGTTTGAAGGACTGCTGTCTCTTTCTCTGGTGATTTCCTTAAACATGGAGCATCAACAGTATGCCCAAGATATTCAGTGGGGTGTATGAAAAACTTACATTTGTCCCCAAGCACTTCCATGTCCATGTTTTTTTAGATGCTACAGGACAGCATCCAACTTCCAAAAATGGTATTCATCATCATTCCCTGTAACTAGGATATCATCCAAAAAGCACTGCACTCCTTTCAAGCCTTCTAATGCTTCATCAATGTCTTCTAAATTTGATCACTGTGTGTTACTGCAACAAACCAATCTTGTAAGGCACCACAACTCCTGTCTAAACTTTCAGTGCTCTGACAACTTCTTTAAAAGAGCCACAAACTGTGACTTCCTACTCTCTGAGTTTCCTGGTGGAACTGGTAGCATTCTACAATCACTGATGGAATCATGGAGATGTCCACACTTGAGCTTCCTCTGCTTATACTGTGCATACACCTTTGTTTAGTACCAGTTTGCTACTCAAATTGATCTTGTCCACTTTCCTGCTGTTTTTACAGGTCTAACCATATGCTTGTCTGAAGATGGATAATACAAAAGAAGATCTCCTCCTCATCACTAAAAATATTATATCTTTCTGACTCCACAGTGCTGAGGTTTAGACTAGCCCAGCAAAACACAGCTGTGAAGGTTTGTGACTATTGTTCTGAGCAGGGATCCAAACTGAAAGAAAACATGGTACATAATCAGGCATACAATTTTACATCTTACACTGCATAGCAAGAATGACAGAGATCTTGGATCCCCTCAGCCTATGGACAGAAGAGTTTGTGCAAACCTAACCAAAGGATAACTATAGGAACACGGATGTTTAGGAAGATATTGAAAAGGCATCCAGACCAATGGCAGAGGGGACAAAAAAAAAACATTATTGGCAAAAGTGAAGGGTCTGCTACAGGCCTAGCACATGGCAAAAGAGCAACAAAGAAAGTCGGGAGGCACAAGACCTTCTATGGAGGTCTGTAAGCCATGCTTGGGAAGGACCCCACCTCTACCCACAATTTCTTACTGTAGACACCTCATGGAAAGCAGAAGATGCAATTTTCATGCCCACAAACAGGAAGAGAAGGAGGCGGCAGATGCTGATGTTCATCTAGGCTCCACTTCAGAAAGCCAAGCATTTTTTAAGTGCATAAGGACTGGAGCCAGGATCAGAAGAATCGAAACAAAAGAATGGAGATAGGGAAGAGGAGCTCAGATAAAAGTAATACTGCCTGGTGTTTTAAATTCAAGGTTTCTTCTTTTTTTCTGATGAGCCCCATTTAAAAATGGTGCCCTTTCCACTGCCTGAGGACAAATGAACAGGTCTTCAAAAGATGCTGCTTTATTTTACAAATATGTACTAGTAGTAAAATAAGATAAAATTAGAACCAACGGGTAGAATTTTAATTGTGAAAGCCATTTTATTCCAAACAAATTAAAAACAAATGACCTGCACACCAGAGCATAGTAAGCAAACAACTCTTAAAAGCTTTCAAGTGTCTATTTAGCTTAAGGCTGTGTGTTGCCCAATGACTTTTTATTTATTTATTTATTTTTCAGAGAAAGCTTTGCAAAGGTGTGAACATGTTAAAGCCAGGTCTGACCACTCACGTAGGTTCCTAGCCAAGATACAGGACCTCCATCTAACTCACGAGGTGCATAGCCCCACCAGGGGAGACACCTTGTTGGACCTGGTGCTGGCCACAGGCAACAACCTCATAAGGGGGCTGTGGGTGCTCGACTACCTGGGCAACAGCGATCATCGCCTGCTGGAATTCACCATCCAGCGCAAGATGGCAAAAGCCTGCAGCAAGGCAGCAGTCCTGGACTTCAAGAGGGTGGATTTCAATGAGGTAAGAAGAATAGTTGGGGAAGTACTGAGGTCCCGGAGGGGAGGGGAGGGGAGTCGGGTGTCCAAGAAGAGTGGTCGTTCCTTAAGTAGACGATCCTCCATGCCCAAAGGGAGGTAATCCCAACAAGGATCAAAGGGGGCAAGAGGGCGCAAAAGCCCCCATGGCTCACCAAAAGCATATGGGAACGTCTCCTAGCTAAAAGGGAAGTGTACACCCAATGGAAGGGAGGGGCTATCACCAGGGAGGACTATACCTCGGTTGCTCGGGGCTGGAGAGGGGCGGTCAGGAAGGCTAAGGAGGAGATGGAACTAGGACTAGCTACCCGGATCAAGGACAACAAGAAGTCCTTTTTTAAATACATAGGGGGCAAAAAGAAGGTACCGGGTAACATGGGGCCTCTGCAAGACACGCTAGGAAATCTGGTTGTCGCACCAGATCACAAGGCTAACTTATTTAACGATTTCTTTGCCTCCATTTTCCTGAGCAGGGAGCAGATCAGCCCGTCCACCGGGACCCCCTCAGGCCCCAGGGGAGGCGCACCCAGGCCTCAGGTCAGTGAGGATCTAGTCAGGGAACTTCTGGAGGGACTGGATGCATTTAAATCAGCTGGTTCTGATGACCTCCACCCCAGAGCGCTGAGGGAATTAGCAGAGGTCATTGCGGGACCCCTGGCACGGCTTTACAAGCACTTGTGGTGCTCTGGTGTGTTTCCAGAGGCCTGGAAAAGGGCCAATGTGGTTGCCATTTTCAAAAAAGGGAGGAAGGAGGACCCAGGAAACTATAGGCCAGTTAGTCTTACCTCGATCCTGAGTAAGATTTTTCAGAGAATTATCCTGGCGCATGTCCATGAGGGGCCAGCAGGGGAGGTTATGCTTAGGGGCAACCAACATGGGTTCATTAGAGGCAGGTCCTGTCAGACCAACCTCGTGGCCTTCTATGACCAGGTCACAAAATCCTTAGATGCAGGGGTAGCAGTGGACGTAGTCTTTCTGGACTTCAGGAAGGCCTTCGACACTGTCTCTCACCCCATTCTCATTAAAAAACTAGGGGACTATGGCATTGACACCTACACAGTCAGATGGGTCACTAACTGGCTGGAGGGCCACACCCAGAGAGTGGTGGTGGATGGGTCATTTTCAACCTGGAGGGATGTGGACAGTGGGGTCCCCCAGGGCTCGGTCCTCAGGCCCGCACTGTTCAACATCTTCATCAGTGACTTGGACGAGGGAGTAAAAAGCACCCTTTTCAAATTTGCTGCTGACACTAAGATGTGGGGGATGTGGGCACACTAGAAGGGAGGAATAGGCTGCAATTGGACCTAGACAGGTTACAGGGGTGGGCAGATGAGAACAGGATAGGTTTCAACACTGACAAGTGCAAGGTGCTTCACCTAGGGAGGAAGAACCAGCAGCACACATACAGGTTGGGGAACTCCCTTCTTATCAGTGCAGAGGCAGAAAAGGACCTTGGAATCATTATTGATGCCAAAATGAACATGGACCAACAGTGTGGGGACGCGGTCAGGAAGGCCAACCACACCTTGTCATGCATCCACAGATGCATCTCAAGCAGCTCCAAGGAGGTGATCCTCCCCCTCTATGCGGCACTGGTCAGGCCACAGTTGAAGTACTACATCCAGTTCTGGGCGCCACACTTTAGGAGGGATGTGGACAGCATGGAGAGGGATTGTTAGGGTCCAAAGGAGGGCCACCCACATAATCAGAAGGCAGCAGGGCAGGCCCTACAAGGAGAGGCTAAGGGACCTGAACCTGTTCAGCCTCCACAAGAGAAGGCTGAGAGGGGATCTAGTGGCCTGTTACAAACTAGTCAGAGGAGACCAGCAGGCAATGGGAGAGTCCCTGTTCCCCAGAGCACTACCAGGAGTGACTAGAAATAATGGTCACAAGCTGGCAGAGGGTAGATTTAGACTAGACATCAGGAGGCGCTACTTCACAGTCAGGGCGGCTAAGACCTGGAACCAACTTTCAAGCGAAGTGGTGCTGGCTCCTACCCTGGGGGTCTTTAAGAGGAGGCTAGATGAACACCTAGTGATGATGAGTACTTTTTCCTGCCATGGCAGGGGGTCAGACTTGATGATCTGCTCAGGTCCCTTCCGACCCTACCAACTATGAAACTATAAAACAGTATCCCAGATGAAACCCAAATGGATCACACTGAGGTATGGGTGGCTGACATAGGTACAGGTGGCATTCTTGGATCGGGACCTATCCTTTTTATCCTTGTGGACAAGCCCTGAAGTATATTCTAACAGATACTCTTAGATCCATTATAAGTTTTCTAAGTACAGCCCTCTTTTTTCTCCCACCACAATAAGATATTCTCCCATCCCATGTTCAACCAACACCAGTTCTATAAACACCAGCCATCACATAGGTCAAAATGACCCTAAGCTGCCTGCAGCATCTACCTTCTCTGCATCTTTTCCACCCTCAACAGCTATATATTTGTTATAAGCACTAAACACCTCTAATGAGGTTACACAGTTCACCGCAGTGAATGAGATTACACAATTCACCACCATTTATGGTAGTGAGCTTACTGAAGCCCCACGCAATGTACCACAACTGCAGCCCACAGCAGTCCAGAAAGTCTGGTCCTTTAAATAAGTTCTTCAAAAAATTTCAAAAGTTCTGACTAAAGAAACATAAAGGAACTGATACGCCCTCTGAGCTTCCCAATTACGCTGGGGTGGCACACAGAAAGCATGGGGATTGGAGGGACAACACATGGGAAACAACAGAGGAGGTAAATGCAGTCAACTTCCTTCATAGCCCAGAGACAATACCATATTCAGAGACCTTTAAACCTCTCCCACACCAAGGCACCTGAATTTTAACCACCCTAAACCCATTTCCATGGAACACAAGAAAAACAATGATCATACATATGCAAACATTTGAGTATTTTGGCTCTGTACATAGTCCTCAATAGCCAAAAAGTGCACTTTTACTATTTTCCACCCTCAGCTGAACATCTTCCCAAAAGTTTCTAGTAACTACCTTTGTGTCTAGCTGTTCAGATTGTGCAGGCAGTCTGTCCATTCCCACCTGAAACCCAGCTAGCAATCTGTCTCTCTTAGCTTCACAAACTTTGTACAATGCACAGCATGCAGCAGCAATAGGTATATGACTCCCCTAACCCCAGCCAAATCACAGAATTATCATCAGTCCCCCTTCAAATGACCAAAAGCACATAAGGCAAGTATCTACCTGAGTCAGAAATGAATCTCTTTGGTCCTGTGGTGTCCAGTATAAGACTAAATGAACTGGGACAGCACAGAGTAGGATCCTTTAGAGTTCTTACTGGCATTTCAACATTATTAATATGAACACGTATTTGGGAAAGAATATCCCCACTTCATCTGTGCTCCTAAAGAGGCAAGCATCATGCATTTACTCCAGCCAGCCAAAATTAATGCAACTGAAATATTTCAAGTGATCCACTAGGACCTGCATCACCACAGAAGAAGTAAATCTATTAACACACATTTGAGTAAGGTAGGAGGGAGGAACAGAACTGGAAATATATATCTGATCTATTGGCTTACTCCAGTTTGGGAAGCTCATTGTTTTAAAGCCCTCCTGCACATTGCCTAGTCACCATTCTTCACAGCAGGATACACTTTACACAACTGTATGACAACTGCCCCTGCCCTGAATTTTCCAGCTCTGAACTAGTTTCCCCCTGTTGTAAATAGTACAATACAGGGTCATATCAGTGGTCCATCTAGCCTGGTATCCTGTCTACAACAGTGACAAATAGTAGATACTTCAAAGGAAAAGGATATGAATAGGTGGGTATGACTAGAGTGATTCATCTCCCATCATATACTCCCTGGCATCAACCAACATTGGTTTCAAGATATGAGAAGATACATCCCTGATTTAATATTTAATAGCTCCAAATGACCTGTCCTCTATGAATTTGTCCAATCTCTGATGGAATCTGGCTATACTATCTGCCTTTACACCCTCCTATGACAATTAACTTAACTACATACTGGACTTTTCTACACAAGAAGTTTACTATGGCATAGACTAATTAGCGCCACAGTAAACATTGTGCATCTACATGTGCACCCCTCTTAGGCTGGAGTAAATTAACTACCTCTGCAGCAGGAGTTAACTATTCTGCTACAAAGTTTTTTTTACTCCACAGCAGCAGATGTGTAGATATTGCCCCTGTTTAGCTGGGGCACAAGGGCATGCCAGCACCCTTGTGCCCCAGCCAACCCCTCTGCAGCATGTTGAGCTGGTGGGGAGCAGCCATAGGCTGGCAGGCTGATTCCCAGACCCCCCTGCCAGCCAGGGCTGCCCCAACCCACCACAATTTGCTGTGATCCCCAGTGCACATTCAAATGGTACACCCAGGATCAATAAGCTCTGGAATGTATTGCTTCACATTAATTGCACTTGTAGATATGCCCACTGTGTAAAAAAGTACTTCCTCTTATTTGTTTTAAATCTGCCTCCTAATAATTTCAGTGTGTTCCCACTAGTTCTTGTATTCTCAGACATGGCGAATAAGTTCCCTAATCACCTTATCCACATCCTTCATGATTTTTAGACATCTATCACATTACATCCTCCTTCCTCTAGCCTTCTCTTTTCCAGACTTAAGAGCCTTTGCCTTTTATGTCTCGATTGGTACAGCAACTACTCCATACCTCTACTACCCTTCCCTAAGCTTTTTATAATTCCAATACATTAATTTAAGATATGGAGCCCAGAAGTGCACACAGTATTCAAGATGTGGGCATGCCACAAACTTATGCAGTGGCATAATGATATTTTCCATTCCATTCTTGATGATCCCTAACATTGTATTGGTTTTCTGGTCACCACTGCACACTGAGATAACATTTTTAGAGATCTACAAGGACTCTAATAGCACTCAGAGGGCACACTTTTTATTAATGCACCTGAATAAACTCTAGTGAATTTCACACCAGAGTCAGCTGTTTCCTGGAAGCAGCATCTTCATGTGCATCTGGGACCACATCAATTTAAGCCAGAGTGGAGCAGCCCCAGGGTACCAGGGAGTACAGGGGTCAGCCCCAGGCTCCAGGTGGTGGCAGCAGGCAGCAGGGGTGGGGGAGGTTGGCTGGGGCACAAGGGTGCTACAGTGTGGGGCTAGGGGCTAGCCCCTGCACTGTAGCATCCCAGCCCCAGTCACAGTTTACACATACGTTTTTGTGCATGTAATTACTCCACTTAGGATAGTACTTGTCTCAGGTAGTACTAGCCTATAGCAGAGTTAATTAGTTTACTGCATCCTAAAACAGGCACATGTGTAGACTGTGATGCTTTACTTCAAGCTAATTAGTCAACTCAGCAGTAAAGCGCACATGTAGATGCACCCATCAACTCCAAGCTTCCCTAGCATGATTCCGCCACATGCTTTCCCACTGCCAAAGCCATCATGGTGCTTCAGCACCAGAAGATTGGAGTGCATTCAGCACATGATTTCAGGAACTTGGCATTTGTCATTCAGAAGATCTGCAGCCACTGGTATGATCCTTTCACTGTACGTTACAGTGCAATTCCATCACTCAGTACTCATTTGTCAAGCCCAGCTACGCAACTCCAGGATGTTCTATTTGCCACTGAATACCTGCAACAGCTAATATTCTTATACACTCTCTGAATTATCCACTCGTTCTTCTCAAAAATTCCTCCATCAGACAACTAGTTGTTATTGTGGTCATGGTAGTCTGAATCCTGAAAATGCACTGTCTGTCTTTAAGAAAGACAGAAATAAATATCTTTGGTTAAATGTGGAATGATATAGAAAACATTATGGAAAAAGAAAAGACTTCAATCAACATAATTTCTTTAATGTTCTACCAGCATCCCACAGTGCGCTGCAGAAATGTCACCATAGCCTATGCTGTTGCAAGGTGATGCAGGGATGTTATAATGCCTACTTGTTCTAGATATGGTGAGGACATATATCATGTGTGTACACAAATGCACACATTCTAGTAACATAGCAGTGTGGACAGTTGTAAGCTGAAAAAACTCAGGATAGCACAGCTTTCTAATGAAGACATGGTCATACTTACAGTGGAATTAATTCAAAGCAATAAACTCCAGAGCAGTTTGAGTCAGAGTAAACTACTCCTGGGCACAATGTCTACACGTGTGCCCAGGACAGCAGCAATTTGAGGCATGGAGGAGCAGTTTACACTAGAGCTATTCATGCCCTGCTCTGCCCTGGGCTCTGGGTGGCAGCATTGAGCAACAGAGGAGCAGGCTGGGGCACAAGGATGCTGAAAGTGTGGGACCATGTGGCTAGGCGGCAGGCAAGAGTCTGGACCACTGCTGGCTGAGCCGACCAGACACAATGTATACCCACAGACAGCATCTACACATGCATTTAATCGCAGTAAATCACTGCATAAGCTAGTACAGTCCCTGATAGTTCTATTTTAGTAAATTAGTTTATTGTGGCCTAATACCATCACACGTGTAGACAGTGACGCTTTACTCTGCAGCTAATTAGTCTACTCCGCAGTAAAGCACACATGTAGATGCAGCCACTGAATAACAGCTTACTCTGCAATTAGCCCCAATGGCTTTAGTAGGATTTATTGAGGAATAATATTTTATTCTATGTGGGCAAGGGTGGCAGAATGAGATACAATATAAATGACAACCAGCAGGCACAGCAGCAGATAGCACAGGAAGGTATTGCATTACAATTACTCATGATAATAAACACTAAGCACAGGAATAAGTGACCTCCAGACCTTGCTTCTTTCTACAGAGATAAAAGCAACCCCACACCTCTACAGCACTATATAAATTATAATAAATAAAAGGTGAAGAAGCTCAGCAAAGTTTCTGCCTGCTGGTTAGAAATACAACCACTGCATCCCCAGTCGGTTTTGTAGAGAAAACACAGAAGACTTAAAGTCACTCCACTTTAAAAGTATGCTGGCTCCCACATCATTCCTTCTTTGAAGCTTCCACTCCAAAGGGGAATCAAAGAAGGCAGCATATTTTATAGTTGCAGGTCTAACTCTGTTCCTTTGAAAGCTTTTAAAAGGCACACACAGATTAGTAGTTTTAGAAAAGGGCTGCTTGGGAGTAGAACATCACCTGCAAACACTGCTGGAACAGCCTGAGGTAAAGCAGAGTAGGGCCTACAGAGGTGGAGAGGAACAGGCAATTTACCACTTACAAGATTAAAAGGTTGTTTGTGTTGTTATGCTACTAAAAAGTCTGTCAGTACTCACAAAGCTCTTTATGAGACAAAATTCAAGATGGGGCTGAGCCACAAGGCTTAGAACTAGCTTTCAAGTGTCTCAAGAGAGGCCCTAGATCTGAAGGCTTGGTTTAGTTTATTAAAAAAAAAACAGAAGCCATTTGCCAACTTTGAATCCCATCCATTGCACTGCAGCACAATCCAGATCTGATTGTTGATGTTCAAGGGAAGTCCAGAATCTGAACTCTTCCCTAGAAAAAAAATGGCAAAAACATCAATTTTGCACAAGAATTGAATCTTAACAGAATCAGTTTTCTCATTTGGAAGCACTAATTAGGGCAGTCACATCTGACAACGTCTGGACAACAGGACATTCCCAGCCAACATGCCCTCTTTTAAGAAATGAAATATTTTTCAAATAAAAAGTTGATTCTAAAACTATTTTAACTATGGATGATGTCAGGGCCATAAGCAGAAATGCCTAGATAACAGCATAGCCACTCTCATACACAAATCTGACCTATCTACTTCAGGATGTCAACAGAGCTTGACGCATCATGTTGTGAGTGGTTCTAAAAAGCTGTTTTTGAGAGTATAAATCAGGACTAAAATGCTTTAAAAAGTATCTGGGAATCTGGTATTGACCTATATCTTTTGGCATCTATGAAACACACATGGAAATACATATTCAGTGATTTCTAATGTACACGGGTTGTGAAATCCCCGCTTTTAATGAGAGTCATGTTAGAGACCATAGCCAATAGAGGTGATAAAAAATAGAAAAAGACTAAAGTACTACAGGTTCAAACTTGATGTGCAATCTGAGCTTTTGCCCTGACAATATCAAACATTAGCTCTTCAAGGCGCTGCGAAACCACAAAGGCTAATCACCTGACATCAGATATTAAAAACACCTTTTAACAGATGACCTACTTAGGAACATATTTATAGCCACAACACAAGGAAATTCTTTGTCTCAGATTCTTGTTGCAGAAATTAAGTCCAATGTTCATTATGATTTTCTGGCATGTAAAACCTGTTACATATTAAGGGATATATTTCACTTGAAGCATATTAGATCTTATCATTTTTTTAAGGTTACTCAATACATGGCTTTTGCTTTAATGGAAAATATGGGAGCCCTCCAATGGTCAAAAAAATAGTAAGACCTCTGTTGAGACATGGATGAAGGGCAATGAATAAAGCACAGTATTCATCATGTGTAAAATGGCAATCTCAATGAATTCAAAAAAGCCATGATAAGTTATACAAGCTGAGGATCTGATCCATAACACTTATACTGAACTAAGGGAGTGAAGGTTTTTTGGGGGTAAATGTGATATGTTTTATTAGACCAACTAAAAAAAAATTGGTTGGAAAAATTGTTCTTTAAAAGCTTTCAGACACAAACACCCTTCTTCAGGCATAGGGAGAGTCTGCTGTTGTTATGTGTTCTCCTGGATGGAATAGAAGCCAATATGCAAAGTGCAGGTCTGTGAAAATGCAAATGCCTGGCAGTGAGGATCAGAGGCGATGGGAGACAATAGGTGTAAAACAGGTGGGGCAGGGGGGAGGGAGGAATATTGACCTGGTGATAAAATGTAGCTGGTGAAATGCAGACAGGTTACCTGGGGTTATCAGAGGGCAGGCAGGTTATAATGTGCCATAAATCCAATGTCTATATTTAGTCCATGATTTTTTGTATCCAGCAGATTTATGATCTGAAGTTCGCAGGCTCATCTACAAAAGGTGTTCTGTAAATTCCCTTTGAGGATTAGTTTAGCACTGAGAGATTGGAGAGAGTGGCTGTCTTGTGAGAAGTGCACCCACAGGTAGTTGGGTATTTTTGTCTTTGATAGATTTTTGGTGTGCATTCATTCTGGTGTGCAGTTGTTGTTCAGTTTCTCCTACATATTTTCCATCAGGACATTTAGTGCACTAGATGAGATATATTCTATTTCTGGAGGTGCAGGTGTAAGATCCAGGAATGGTGATGGCTTTGTTGTGGGGTGTAGTTAGTGTAGGAGTGGTACAGATATGTTGGCAGGTTTTACATTTCTTGTCCTGGCATGGTCTGGTTCCCAGGACAAGAAATGTAAAACCTGCCAACATATCCCACAACCTGCCAACCACTCCCACAATAAAATATGATGGAGAAATATGTAGAAGCCAAACGACAACTGTGTACCAGAATGAATGCACACCAAAAATCTATCAAAGGCAAGAATGTGCAATTCCCTGTGGGGGCACACTTCTCACAAGACAACCACTCTCTCTCCAATCTCTCAATTCTAATCCTCAAAGGGAATTTGTAAAACACCTTTCATAGATGAGCCTATTAGTATTAGCATTAGTATTAGTGTTAGTATTCTTTTAGCTGATAAAGTTTTTTATGTTAAACTAACGTTTTTGTTCTTTGAGTACCTTTAGCTCTTACTAGTAGTTGATACCAGGCACAAGGCAAGCTGGAATCTATGAGATGAAACCACAGTCATGGAACAGCAAAATTAGGAGAGTAATGAAATGTAATTTCAATAGAATAAAATGCAGAGGCCACCTGCAGAATTAAATGGATTTATAAACTTGTATACGTGCTTTTAACTTGGAGACAACTGGGCAGTTCTTCCCAGGTGGTAGCAGTGCATTGGGCAGTGGCCACAGGGAGGATGACAGTAGCAGCCAAAAATTAGCAGTGGTGGCTGCTATTTTTGTGCGTCTCCTTAGTAGGCACCTAAGGCTCTTGCCACTCCCCTGTTCCTACCCTTTAGTTACACTACTTTTTTAACTCTTACTTTCTGTATCCACTCCAAGTGTGCTATAAGCCATTACTCACCCATGCTCTGTTTTTGATATTTGCTACATTCACTACAGCTCCAGTTGAGCTCATTTTACATTAATGTTGTATAAAAATAGATTGCCCCCAAATCTGTGCACAGGACGAGGGCAGCTGCAGGCCACTGCAGGCTGGGGCTGGGGCAGCACTGGGCTATTCCCGGCAGGATTGTTGGGCCAGGCTGAGCTGGGAGTGAGAGTTGGGGTAGGCTATGGCAAATTCTAGAGTGCCCCTCCCGTGGCCCCATTCCCAATGCCACTGCCGCCTGCCCTGAGTGCAGCCCAGTCCAGTCCCCCACCAGGAAGAGGCCGGAGCCACCCCAGTCCCAGCCTGCCCTGCCCCGTGCACACATCAGATCCAGGGGCACGTGCCTTCCCGGGGTGCATGCAGTGGCAGGAGTCCCCCCCCCCCCCCACATGCTGCCCACATGAGTTACTCATGGCTCTGTCCCGCCCTCTGCCCAGCTGTGCAGCGCCTGCCCTAGCCCCACTCCCTCCCTCACTGCAGGGCCCTATGGCAGCAGGGCTATGGGGGTGGGCTGCAGCCACTTCAGAATTCATGGAAGCCACTGCTGCCCGCCCCAAGCGCAGCCAGGCCCAACCCCTGCTGGGAAGAGCGCAGTGCCACCCCAGCCCTAGCCCACAGCTGCAGCCCGTCCTGCCCCACGCACAGATCTGGAGGCATGCCCCACCCTGGCTGGGCAGCCCCTGCCCCAGCCTCACTCCCTCCCCCACCAGTGGGGCAGCCCACCTCGTTCTGCATGCAGATCCGGGGGCACGCACCCCCATGCCTGCAGGGGGTTCATTCAGTGGCAGGAGCCACCCGCCCTCCCCACGCCCCCAGATGAGCCACTCACAGCTCTGTTCCACGTCCCACCCCAGCAATGCAGTGCCTGCCCCAACCCCACTCCCTCCCTCTGTGGGGGCCTCAATCTGCCCCACCCCTTAAAGGAAAAATACAAAGGGGTACAGGAGCTGAAATTCTCAGTCAGAAGGGGTACACTTATTTTAAAAGGTTGAAAACCCCTGAGCAAGACTATCATTTTTCAGGCCATTTCACAAAGACAAGACTTTCCCATTCTAAATACAGAAATCCAGAGAGCCGGATCCTCTTTGTAACTGAATAACTGAAAAATACAGAGCAATGACTGTAAAAAAGATGAGAGGGGTAATGGGGCCCTTTGTCAGGCAAATGGTCATTGGTGGTTATATGGGAGATGGAGATAAACTGTTTTCTGTGGCCACAGGGAACAGGACAAAGAGAGATGCTCTTAAATGGAACCAAAGGAAATTTAAGTGGGATATTAGGAAGAACTTTCTCACTATGAGTATGGTTAAGCATTGAAACAAGTTAGAGAGAGGTTGTAGAATCTCCATCCTTGGACTTTTTAAGAGCTGGTAAGACAAACACCTGAGTGAGGTGAGTTAGTCAGGACTGATCCTCCCATTAGCAGGTGGTTGGATTAGATGACCCCCTGATGTCCCTTCCAACCTTACTATTCTATGATTCTATTAATTTTATGGGGAAGCCTGTGCACCTTTTTTAACTGATTTAAAGAGTCAACACAAAAGCTAAACTGGCCTGTTAACTGTCCAAAAGAAGACCTCATCTTTTGCCTATTGAAAAAATGAAACAGTAAGGGACACACTTTGAAAAGACTAATGTTGTAAGAATACAAAAAAAAATGATGATGCTTAGTACCTAAACTGAAAGAGGACCCCCAAATACAAACCATAGCATATCAAAGAGGCAGAAGCAGAAGCATATTCTTTCATATTCCTTTCATGTAAACAAGTTTCCTGGTTTAGCATGACAAAACTGTCTTATTGGATATGATAAAACTGTATGATATTTGGTATGTTACTCTGTTTCTTGAATTTTCTAATGCACTACGTAACAGATAGGCCTCGATAAGCCTTGATAGGAAGTTTTAAAGTATTGTAAATTATAACTCACAATATAAAAGAGTAGCTCATCCTTGGATCTGGAACTTAATATAGTCATTAACTTGTAAGTACAGGTCTCAGGAATGAAATTAAAAGTAACTTTTTTTCATGATACAGAAAAATATGGAAGGGCATTATGTGTTTTGCAACATGCTTTATCACGTCAGAAGCTTATAAGCATCTTTTCATTTCTCTTTTTTTCTTGTCTTTGCTTCTGCTTCCTGACCTTCTTTTCCCCCACCTATGCCCTTCCCATTTTTCCCCAACTGTTTTTTCTCTTTTTTCCTTCTTTTAATTTGCCTCTCCTTTTTTTCTCTGCTCCTTTCCTAAATCTTCAATCACTTCTATATAATCAATCATTCTGATTTTGCATCTCTGGTTTGGAATAAAGCAGCAAAGAAAAATGAAGCAAACAAGTGGGGGGGCGGTTTCTCTCTCTCTGCCAGCACAGACAGGAATAGATGAAAAAGGAGTTGCAGGAAACTTCCCCAAGTAAATGTTTACATCCCCACTTGAACACACTATAGAATAATCCAGATCTCAAAAGTTTAGATGTAGAACCTAGCCTCCCCAAAGTTCAGAAATTCAAACTAGTCATCCAATTCAGGGCCATTTTTCACATTTAAGTGTTTTGGTGAAACACTTGTGGGATTTCTATGAAAAGAACAAATCTTCCAGATTTAAACTAATTGTCCTAAAGTACACGGTTCTCCATCAGGACACAACAAGTTAATGATGGAATGATAAAGTCTTGAGCTTGTTAATGTTTTTATTTAATTGATTCAGTCTCATGGGTACAACCAATTACAAAAAAAAAAAAAAAAAACCATTAAAAATAGTGTGGATGAGTTAACAGGGAATGAGGGCTTACCCCGTATTATCTACTCCATCTTATTGGCCATCTGCTAACTCTTATCCCATCACAGCTAGGGACAGAAGTTGCACATAAAGGGCACATCCAGATGAGCACGCATGTGTGCTCTGTGGTACCTCAAAGGTTTTTGAGGCATTGCAAAATGTACACAGCACACATCAAAAGGTTCTCCACACTGCAGCATGGAGCCAAGATTAGATAGCAGGAAATCCCGGTACCTAAAAAAATGCTCCAAAAAATAATGGGGTGGCACATGTGGCTGCAGTGTGTACCACTCAAAACTGGAGCCTGGCCAGCCAGAGGCAAACACTGACTAAAGGCTAGGCCCTGGGTGCCTAGATCGCCACCACTGCAGCCCTGAAAGGCCCCCAGAACCTCACCTAAGGCTGCTGGAGCCAGCCCAGCTGCTGGCTACAGCCTTTCCCTACCCCACCAACAGCAATCTGCTGCATGCCAAAGCACATGTGCAGGGGCATTCCCTGGGGACAAGTAGCAGCAGTACAACTTTGTGCCACTGCTATTTATCCCTTGGAAAATGCACAAGTGCACTCATCTGGACACACCCAAACTGGTTTAAGTGATCAGCTTTGGCCACCAAACACTGAATGTCAGTTCAGTCCATTATCGGCCCGACCTATGCAGCATAGAAAAACCTGCAAAGAGTGAATTGATTCTGCCTCAGGCTTTTTGAACCTCTGCACTTAGTCCATGAGTGGAAACTGTTTATCTGAGGGCTAAATAGCTCTGATTTAGCTTGGGAGTAAGTGTGGGCAAATGGACAGTAAAGCCATATTGCAGTCTTGCTCATCACCTGACAAAAACTAACACCTAATTTTTAACATTGCTTCCATTATTTCTATTAATATTTTAACCCAATGTGTTGATTCATGCTCCACTCCCTCCTGAATCCATCTGTACTTCCACAAAAGAGCTGAGAAATCACTATATCATCATCTGAATCATAGATCATCATATCTATATGAAGGAAGGAGAGTGGAAGTTATTTTCATCTTGTTGGTCATTGAACCTGAAAACTCAACACATTAACCAAGCTCATTTACCATAAATTCTCATAAATTGTCATATGTTTCCTTTAGAAACATACTATTACCAGTGTTCTCACTGAACCTTATGGTGAAAATAGGATGTGGATAGATTGTTATATTGTTCAAGCTGATGTATAACTATGTCTTTAAATTAAGGAACTGATGCAAATTAAACCAGAGAAAAGCATTCCCACACACACAGACACACAAAATAATCCTATGACCACCTAGCCTACTCTTAATATAGCTGCTAAATAATAAATAAATAAATATAACAACATGCATAGGCTATTATGTGACACTTTTTATGTATATAACAAAGTAAACTCAAATAGTATAAATAAAAGCAATGATCGGTGAACACTTTGTACACAAGATTAGACTGGGAAGTGATGGACACGAACAGAAACTGCTACCGGGTAATACTTCAAGCCAGTGGTTGTCAACTGGCAGTACGTGTACCCCTAGGGGTACTTAAAAGAAAACAGTGGAGAAAGGCACTATACAGCCAGGGAGGGGTGGGGGATGGAGCCACAAATGGATCATCCGGGGGGTGCCTGGTACAGGGAAGGTGAGGCAGCTCCTGCCACTGCATGCACCCTAGGAGGGCAGGGGGGGGCATGCCCCGAGATTTGCACATAGGGCAAGGGCAAGTTGCGGGCCACTACAGGCCCTAGTAGGGCCGGGGAAGCGCCAAGTTGCTCCTGGTGGGGGTGTTGGGCCGGGCTGCACTGGGAGCAGAGGTTGGGGGGGACTGTGGTGAATTCTGGAGTGGTTGCAGCCCCTCCTGCAGCCCTCCCCCCCCCCCCCCCAGCACCACTGCTGCCCACCTCAAGCGCAGCCCAGCCCCCCGCTGGGAAGAGCGCAGCACTGTCCTGGCCCCAGCCTGTCCTGCCTTGTGCACAGATCCAGAGGCACATGCCCCCCATCCCTCCCAGGGTGCGTGCAGCGGCGGGAGCTGCCCCCCCCGACAACCCGTGGACGAGCCACTCACAGCTCCATCCCATGCTCTGCCCAGCTTGCAGGGCCTGCTCCAGCCCAAGCCCCAGCCCCACTCCTTCCCTCACTGCAGGAGCCTAAGGGAGCAGGGCTACAAGGGGGAGGGGCTTCAGTCACTCCAGAATTCATTGTAGTCCCCCCAATCCCTCCTCTCCCAGTGCCACAGCTACCCACCCCAAGCACAGCCTAGCCTAGCACCCACTGGGAAGAGCCCAGTGCCACCCCAGCCCCAACCCGCAGCCGCAGTCACAGCCCACCCTGCCCCATGTGCACATCCAGGGGCACACACCCTCCATGCCTTCCCGGGGGTGCACATAGTGGCGGGAGCCACCCCAGCCCCACTCCCTACCCCACCACTGGGGCAGTCCACCTCACCCCATGCACAGATCCAGGGACACACACCCCAATGCCTTCTGGGGTGCACACAGTGGTGGGAGCCATCCCCCCTCCCCCATACTAGGGGATCTAGCTGGGATCGTCTAGACCCAGCACTCTTTCCTGCTTATGCAGGGGGTCGGACTCAATGATCTATTGAGGTCCCTTCTGACCCTAACATCTATGAATCTATACCCCAGACAAGGCATTCGCAGCTCCATTCCACATCCCGTCCCGGCTGTGCAGCACCGGCCCCAGCCCCACTCCCTTCCTCAACATGGGGGCTTCAATCTGCACCCCACCCCCTGTTTAAAACAAGAAAAAAATATAAAGGGGTATAGGAGCTGAAACTCTGTCAGAAGGGGTGCACTCTAAGGGGTACACTTAAAAAAAGTTAAAAACCCCTGCTTTAAGCCAACAAAATTTAATGTCCAAACTGGATTTTGTCTGTCATTACAGTATACCTTTGTGAAACAAATATATCTTTGTGAAAAAGTATTATGAGATATTTAATGAAATTAAATCATTAGGACCTTGAGTGTAGGTCTCCTGCACCAGCTACAAAGGGGCGCCAGTACAATAGCCCTGCCAGCATGCAAATGAAAATGGTTTTTCACCGCAAGTTCAAAGTAACATTTTTGGCAATGGTTGTAATTCCAATGAGTGAATGTGATAATGAAATCTTAGTCAAGGTCCTCCTGAGTGTAGTGGTCCTTAAGGCTAGCACAATAAAGGCCAACCAATTTTGCAGTTGACAGCACACGAAGGAGCTAGCATCACACGTTTCTTTCTTTTGCTGACCCATGTAGAGCTGGGTCAGCTCAGGGCAGCCAACTGACCCAGAATATAGATCAGTTTGACTCCAGAACAGACTCATGACTCTAGAGCTATTGCAAGTCTCTGCCAGCGCACCCCATTTACAACAGTGCCAAGGGATTAATTATTGGCCTTTTTTTTACCTATTAAAAGTAGGAAAAGGAGAGAAAATATAAAGTCAGCTGATTCATCTTGAAACAATCTTTAGTAGGACTGCATTATCTAGCTAGTTAAGATTGATCAGAAGCTTCAAAAATACACTGTATAATCTTCAAAATAACCTGAAGAATCCAACCCATCAAAAAGAACATAAGCACAAATTTCAAACATAGAAGTAGTCTCATTGACTTCAAGTGTAAAAGTTCAAAGTTGCACACAAACTAGTGTGCCTTCCTATATCAGGTTCCAAGTGAATAGTCTTCAGAAGGGCTTCCACTTACTGTTCATTTCAAGATGGGGAGGATAAGTGAATTATGCTTATGCATTACAAAATGAGAATCTGTCTTGGTCTAAACACTATGGAGATTTTAGATATAGTCAGATTCCCACTGACAGAATTGTACGGAACCAACAATAGGAAACACAAAATGATCTAAAGCTTTCCGTGTGCAAACCTGGACATGCATCCCTGCTGCCCAGACAACTTAGCAACGGACCTCAAATCCCCTCTAGGATACTGAGAGAGAGAGATGTTGGAAGAGTGAGCCCTTTCGTCCCTGCAGTCCAGCTGTGAAAACTGTCCAGAAATCCTACTACGATGGTTGTTTTAATCTTGTTCCAACCCCTTTGCTCCCAGCTGCATGCAGCCCAGAAAGCCTGTGTAACTTCATTAAGCTTCAGAAATCCTTTATTGTGCTTCCTACAGGGTTGTTGCAGCCCAGTGTTTTTCCTTTGAAGACACACATTAGAATCCCTTCTCTTTGCTGTTTTATTGCTTGAATAAAAGGCTTTCTTTGTCTGGGGCAAGTATTTTTACAACCATAAAGTCCCCCCCTCCCTTTTTTTTTTTTTGCAAAGCATCTTCACAGTTTATCAGCAATCATACTGACCTATGAGATTTGGTGCTATTAAACAAAACAAACTCTTGGTATGTTCTCAGAATACTCTGCAAGTCTCTTACATTCTCTTGAAAAAAAAAACATATACAGAGAAATTACTTGTCATTTTATTACCAATATCTGTTGTTCACTGCTCTGTAACCAAATGTCAAAAAAATAATTTCCCCCAAATACAAACCATAACGATGTGTGGCTAGTGCTTAGCAACACTAAACAGGAAAGGGGCCCTTGGGGCATCTAGTCCAGTGCTGTGCATTCAAAGGCATTCCTTTGCCCAAAGAATCCTTTCTGGAAGCTGTCCCTCACATCTACAAGGCACGGTAGTCAAAGTATCAAGAACATCCTATAACATACCATACGGAAAAGCAAGTGAGATGTAGACACTGGCAATGCCTTGACACTGAAACAACAGGGAAATAGTTGGTTATTATAGTCTCAGGTCCTCAAAGGTCCTTGAATAAAAGACCAGGTGCCATCCTGTGAAGTCAGTCAAAAATTCCTACAATCCAGACCAATCTGATTTATGAGAAAACTTCCTTTGAGAACCCAAATTTCATAATTGGTACAACCGTGAACATCAGAGCAAGATCTTGTAGCCAGATCCTGTTCTAAGCAACAAAAAGAACATCAGCTCATCCTATCCAAGAACCCCCAGCCTTAGTTGTAGCCAGCATCCCAGTGCTTCAAATGAAAGCAAACATCTCCCCCCAGATCAGTACCATTCATAAAAGGAAAAAATATCTTTCCTGTCCTCTACTTGTGATCAGCAAAAGTCCTGAAGCATGAGATTATCAGACATCTTCCACACTACAAGACAATTACAGTATTTATTTGAATATAAGATGACCCCAATATAAGACAATCCCCCCCCAAATAATTAGATTCTATATAAGAAAAAATGATAGGGTTTTTAAAATAATTTTCCAGGCATAAGAATCTAATTATTGGGGGTTTGCCTTGAATTTGTCCCCCTTCCTTTCGCTATAGCAGGAAAAATAAATCTTGGGGATCACATGGCCCCCTTCCCCTCTGTCCCTTCCCCAACTTCTTCCTCCTGTAGCTCCTTCCCCCCAACCCTTACTATCAGACCCTGCTCTCCCTGAGCACATGGAAGTAAGGAGTAAATTTGAAACACTGACTTTGAACTAAGCATGCCTGTAGCAATTTACATATGGGCAGATCACTATGGGTACCCATAAAATAAGTGCATCCAGAATTGATGTATTTTACCTTTTTAGAAACTGCAGCATTTTTAGCACGTGTATTCCATAAACATATTTTTAAGCAGCATTTTTGTATCTACTTATATATAGTACAAACAATGCCCAATATTAGTCCAAAGCCAAAAAGCTCATGATTTACCATACAGCTTATTAGGCTGGGACCCAGCAGAGTCGACAGCATTTCAAGCCATGGTGACCCCATAGGTCAGCATTGCACGGTATGTATGTGTACTCCAAATACCACCCCACTCCCCACAAAGGATCCACATGGTAATTAGCCTGCCACTCATGACTGGAACTGGGTGTTCTTTTCACAAATCCTGGGATCCTCCAAAAACTGATATGCAGATGAGGCACGGGGCAACCTGATCTGGCTCTACCTCATGGATGGCAGGGCCATGCTAATCATGCAGCAGGCTGAGAAAGGGGGTGGCAGAGAGATTCTGGGTAACCTGTTTAGAGCCATGTTCAGTGATGTCTCCCAGACACTGAAGGCTGGTAAAGAAACAAGAATCAATGAATATAGGAAAGGCACAGCTTAACTGTGGGAATGGAGAGGAAGTAAAAATGTATGTGTCCCAGGGACACCGAGGCTATAGGGAAACCCCAGCCCAAAACCAACGAAAAGGGAAGCACGTACTTACCCCTTGCAGGAGCCGAGGACAGTGTCACAACCAAATTAATCAGTGCCCATGTCACTAGCAAGAGATGCACACAGCAGTCAATTAAGGGTTAAAGAAATCTCTGTCCAGAAGTTCCTGAGAAAAAAAAAAAAATCCAAGCAAGAAACTTAAATTTATGCCCACGTCACTAGCAAGAAACGAAACTTAGGCGTGATTTATGATTGGTCAGAGTAAAAGGGGATAGCCCTGTCATAAATCCCTGCAACTGGTCAAGAAGCAAGCTCAAACCCCTCTCACGTATCGGACAGGAAACCTGACCCACTACCTTGTAACCTGATAGCAACCTAAGAGCACAAAGAACTGCTGCTTGCCAGATAATTAAAGATTCCATTTAGCAGTTCATCATTGGGTATCTCTGAGAGACACCTCTGTCTATAAATAGTTTAGCAACTTTCACCCAAGTCGGAGAAACTCTGAAAGACCTCTGCGGGAATCTCTTTGGAGAAACCTAGGATCATCATCAGAGTAAATTGACACTCTGATCAGCTGTCAATAGCTTCCCGTCAGCGTAATATTGACGTATCAAAGCCCTGCAGGCACGATAGCTCGTTCCCGGCACCACGTCTGTCATCATTAGCTATAACCCAAAACTATACGCTTGATCATAATCGTTGTATCGTTAGCTGTAACCTGAGACCATACGCTTAATTATAACCGCTATAACTGAAAAAACTGCAACGGAACAAAGGCTCAGCATGCGTCGCGCGTCACTATCTGGACGACGTAAGTAAACAATCTCCTGTAACCAACACGCATCTGTACCTGGTTAATTCCACCCCATCCATCACTACCCGCCTGTCAGGTAAAAGTTTTACTGCTCCGGTGGGGGGGGTCAGCAAGCAGCTGCCGGCGTTGCTCTGATCTCCGACATGGCATCACGAACAGGATCAAGGGAAAATGTAATGAAGATAGAATTAATTAAGAACTGTCCCTAGCGCAGTGGGGGGTGCCGCGTGGATAACGCGAATAAATTATGAACCCACATCGTTTATCACCAAGCAGACAGAGAGGAAACGGAATGCATCAGCGGCTACTTCTCACTAAAAGGGGAAGGGGAGATCACCAAGGACTGGGCAACAGTCCTAACCCCTGGGGCGTTTAGCTGCATTATAGGTAGCGACCGGGTCCTATACAGGCCACGGGAAGAAACAAAAACAATCTCTCTGGCTCAAGTAAAACCGGCAGGCTCAATAAATCCAACTCCTGCCCAAAAATGCGCCCGCTATATACGCCATGTACAGGAGGGCGGGGAGCCGACGCCGACTAACAAGTTTAATTACCCAACTCTGGCGCTTGGATCGCGTGGCCATAAACTCCTAACCCAACTCTGCGAAAGTTTGGAAACTGAGGGCCGCACTGCGACAAAATGGGCGGGTGCAAAGTAGAACAAAAAAAGATGATAAATGTGCTATTCCGTGCCTTTACGGGTGTGTTGCGGAAAAATGCAGACTTGGAGGCCCAGCTAGCCATGGTTGAAAAAGCGGCCGCGAACGCAGCAACAAAAAAAATTCCTAAGCCACCGCCCAAAAATGGCGCCGAGAAAAAAATAAGCTGCCCGGAGAACCCGAAAAAAAAGGGCAGAGCCACAGAAGAACAGGCAGGACTCCACCTAGCAAGCCCGCCCCCTGAGGTGACATCGCTCCCAACGGCCCCACCTCCGTACCGCAGAAAGGGGGCAACGAGCGAAAATTTATATCCGACCCTCCCACCAAATACAGCAACAACTACAACAGCCACTCACCCTGTAACAATAACCAAGCAAGTAACCAACCCACAAGGTACAACCACCACCGCCACCCTTAAAGTCATCGAAGCATGCGTGGAAATTTACGGAGAAGAGAACACCATCACCCTTCGCCTCCTCCTCAACCTGCTCGCTACTCAGCCAGCAAAAAATCTTTTAAATCAACTTCCACAACTACAAGCCTTGTGGAGTCAGTAGCTACAAACCCAGCCAACATATCAAACCACCTTACTACATACCCGGTCGGGCACCAAGGGCCAAAACATTCCCAATTCGACTCACAAAAAAAATCGAAACTGCCACCCCAAAGGACGCCGAAAAAAAGAGCCATGTTTAGCTTCCTCCTAAACCACTCCGCGCTTACCAAGCAACGACTACACGTCCTAAGAGATGCGGAACAACAACAACTGGCACATATACTAGGCTACCAACTTCGACCGATCCCACCAACCGGTCCGGGCCCCGGAGGCACCCACACCTAACAGCGCACTCTGAATAACACCGCAGCCTGCCCCAACAAGCAACTACTCAAAGGGGGCATCAACATCTTAAAAATCCCCGGTCTCAAAGCACTCAAATTAAAAAAATAAGTGTTACAAGCTCTTCCAATCTCCGTTTCAAAAATAGATCAGCACAAACCCACACTTCGCAACACATCTACATGGCGCTACAAGCCAATTCCAACGAAAGGGCCCCTGTGAGAAGCCCTTGTCACCCTTCTACAATGACTCGAGCAGCAAAAATACATAAAACCAGTGGCCGCCAGTACTCCACACTCCAAACAAACTAATTGTCATGAACCCAGTTACTGCTCTCGTTTTATATTTTTCAGGTCCAGCAGTGAGCGCAACAGCCATATACAACAGCAGCCCGTCACAAAAGCCACTGAAACACTGGGCCGCTCTGACCTGGCACGCACCAAACCACCACAGGGGCGTCTATCGTGCTGATCCTGTTAAATGCTGTTGTCGCCTCAGCGCCTCCTCCGGACCCTAAACCCTCCAACTCGATCCTGTCTCTCCTGTTGGTTTGGACCAACATCACCGGGTCCGATAAAGAGTCGGAACTCACTACATGCCTACGCCTTCCTCTTTGGGAAAACTCTTCTTAGTTAATACATTTACTAACCCCGCTTATTACCTTGTGCCGGCCATTAATTGCAATAGCCGTAGTTGTGTGTTTAGGTTGTTGTATCTTACAGCTCATAAAGAAACGCCTAATAAAGCTTTCTGCTTTTGTATATATCCACTTGCCAGAAGAAAAACCCAATTATGACGAATGTAACGACGAAGGCGAGCTGTAGCCTAAAGTAAGTGGTCACTTGCTGTGCCATGGGCAAGGGGGCATGTCACAACCAAATTAATCAGTGCCCATGTCACTAGCAAGAGATGCACACAGCAGTCAATTAAGGGTTAAAGAAATCTCTGTCCAGAAGTTCCTGAGAAAAAAAAAAAAATCCAAGCAAGAAACTTAAATTTATGCCCACGTCACTAGCAAGAAACGAAACTTAGGCGTGATTTATGATTGGTCAGAGTAAAAGGGGATAGCCCTGTCATAAATCCCTGCAATTGGTCAAGAAGCAAGCTCAAACCCCTCTCACGTATCGGACGGGAAACCTGACCCACTACCTTATAACCTGATAGCAACCTAAGAGCACAAAGAACTGCTGCTTGCCAGATAATTAAAGATTCCATTTAGCAGTTCATCATTGGGTATCTCTGAGAGACACCTCTGTCTATAAATAGTTTAGCAACTTCCGCCCAAGTCGGAAAAACTCTGAAAGACCTCTGCGGGAATCTCTAAGGAGAAACCTAAGATCATCATCAGAGTAAATTGACATTCTAATCAGCTGTCAATAGCTTCCCATCAGCGTAATATTAATGTATCAAAGCCCTACAGGCACGATAGCTCGTTCCCGGCGCCACGTCCGTCATCGTTAGCTATAACCCAAAACTGTACGCTTGATCGTAATCGTTGTATCGTTAGCTGTAACCTGAGACCATACACTTAATTATAATTGCTATAACTGAAAAAACTGCAATGGAACAAAGGCTCAGCCTACGTCGTGCGTCACTATCTGGACGACATAAGTAAACAATCTCCTGTAACCAACATGCGTCTGTACCTGGTTAATTCCACCCCATCCATCACTACCCGCCTGTCAGGTAAAAGTTTTACTGCTCCGGTGGGGGGGGTCAGCAAGCGGCTGCTGGCGGCTGCTCTAATCTCCGACAGACAGCAGAGGAGAGCACGCCGGGAAATCACCCGTGCATTTTGTTAGCCGCGCTCACATCCAGCTGAGAGCAGGTGACGTCAGCGAGAGACGCCACCCAGCGGGAATAAAGTGTGGCCCCTGCAACAGCGCCGAGAGGCTGCAGGAGACAACGGAGCCTGAGGTCATAAGCAGGCACTCACGGGGTTTCTCTGCCTTGGGCAGGGAAAGCTGCAGCAGCTCCGGGAGCGGCGAAAGCTGCAGCTACGAGAATGCCAGCTGCGGAGCCGGCGAGAGAGCCGGTAGGAGAGCGGGGGAGGGAACCGGCTGCGGAGCAGGTGGAAGAGCCGGCTGGGATGCCGGTGCAAGAACCGGTGCAAGAGCCGGCTGGGAAGCCGGTGAAGGAACCGGTGGGAGAGCCGGCTGGGACGCCAGTGAAAGAACCAGTGGGAGAGCTGGCTGGGACGCCGGTGCAAGAGCCGGCAGGGAAGCCGGTAAAGGAACCGGTGAGAGAGCCGGCAGGGAAGCCGAGGAGGAAGCCCGCAGGGGCAACAGGACCTCGGGTCTCATAGTCCTCGGACCGGAGTCCAGCTTAAGACATCGAGTCAAGCTGGTCGGGGATGAGGGAAGAGACAAGGGAAGAGACAAGACCCATGACCGAAGGTGGTGTTGGCCGGGGTGTAGGGAAGGTTGGAGCCCCGTGAGTGCCTGCTGAAGGTGTGATGGCACTGGAGGCTGCGGCGAGGGGGAACCCCACCACTGAGGGTCCAGATAATGCCATGGCTGGTGAGTTTCGGGGATCTGCCACCATCACCCGGGGCACCCTCTGGGGGCCACCCGCAGGACCGGGGCAGACCCAGTCAGCCACCCGAGCCAAAGCAGCCTGAGAATGCCTTTTGGAACAGCGGCAGGCACAGTATTCAATGTAGTGGCTCACCATGACTTGAAAAAGGCTCTGAGAGCAATGGGCACTGCCATATATCTTATTCAGATAGGCTGCATTTACCTTTCCATGTGTTAGATTCCTATCGGTATGTTTGCCCAACATGGTCCGTGTCTTTTATAGTCATATTCAGTGTTGGCTGAATTTAATTAATTTCATAGTTGGTTTCTATTACTGAACACATGCTGGTTTGGGCAGTAGTTTAATGATAGACAATGTATTTAATGAAGTTTCCTTGTATGCAAATATAACATAAAAAGCTCTTTTCCCCATGCTGATTGGGGGGAAAACCTCATCTTATAGTTGCGTAAATATAGTGCTTCTATACTTCCAGTTGGGAACTTATAATACATAATTCCACAACTCATATACTGGCCAGTGAGCCAGAACTACTGGTCCTACCATGGCACCCCTTCCATAAAAAAATTAGTTCAATCATAAAACAATACCTTTGCTTCAAAGGCTGTTCCAAAACTTACTCCTCAGATCACTAGAAATCATTTTCTAATTTCCACTTTAAAATTATCTATAACTAGCTTATCCATAACCTAAAAAGTTTTTCTTATAATCACCCCACACAGGTATTTCTCCATCTCACCTTGTTAAATTAACAAGCCAACCTCCTTTAACTCTCTTAATATAAGAATGTTTTCCATTCCCTTAACTGTATTAAGAGGCCTTCTTTAAACCCAATAATTTAAGTTTCATCTTGTAATCCATGATAACATATTAGATAACAAGAACATACATATTCTTGTATACTTGTCTTCTGAATTTGAGGTTAGCCTCACTGTACCAACCTTTCAGCAACTGGTAATAACAGGAGGGGTTCACTTAGTGCCTCTAGTAGATTAATACGTTTTTCACAAAAGATGATGAATCCTTTCTGCACCATTCTGAAGATGACAACAGTTTATCCTGAACACTATTTCCTACATGGCAGAGCAAAAACATATTTCTGCCCCTCTTCAGTGGAATTTGCTTTACTTACAACAAAAAGAAAAAGTGTTGTGTGTATAAGATGGCTCTTTCAATGAACAATTGACCAAGAAACTGTAAAGCTTTAAATTACCAACTTCAGTGAACAGGAAACAAAAGTTTCTGGTATAAACATTATTTGGAACATAGCTGTGACAGATCCAGAGCTGGTTCTTTCACCAGTGCTTTATAGTATTGTTTGTTGTCAACATCATAAAGGACAAAATGTCAAAGAGATACCAGTACAATATAAGGGCTTGTCCATACAAAGGTTATTCACCTTAACGTGAGAAGCACTGAAGCAAAAGCTTTGATATAACTGTTTCAATTGAAATGTTCCTAAACTGTGAGCTTTTACTTTAGCCTGAATCATTGCTTCCACATGCAGATGAGTTCCCCCCAAAAACTCACTCAGCATTGTGAGTGAGTATCTTCTGATCCTTTGTACTGCTGCTGTATTTTATGTATTGTGGGACTATTTTGGATATGTCCCAAAAAAGAAGTCTTTGTGTTTGACTTCTGCTGTCAATCTATAAAAATACCATGGTACACCCCTCTAGCAAGAACAAGAGGACAAATTAAGATGCTGCTCCAGGAGTACTTTGTGAGGCTCAGGCTTTTTAAATGTCTGCCCCTAGCCCTAGTTTAGGAACTTCTACTCTAAACGTTTTGATACTCTGTTCATGTACTTTCTGGCTATAGGATGTTGCTTTTGTGTGCTCTGCAAGGGTTTATAAATGTGTATGTATAATGGCAATTAACAATCGGGAGGGGAGGGGGGGTGTTGTAATGGTCTTGAGCCTAAAACGATCCTATGAGCTCATTGGTCATTTGGACCATCTACTGTACATGCGCTAGGTGAATATCATGAATTTTAAATATTGCACACCTTCCACTGTTACTACATGGTCTATATGAATTCCTGGGATCTGCTTTATACTTTGTGTATGCTTTTATGAACTTTAGACATTGTCTATCTTTACTTTAGAGGTTGTTGTCTATGTGAGCACTTAGGCCTGCTGGCCTAGGAATGTGCAAGAACAGTTATGCATTTTACAAACAGTTACTGACAGAGGGGAATAAAAAGGATGGTTTATTTTAAGTAAACAAAACAGGAATTTAATTCTTGTGCAATCAAGACACAAACAACAGATAAATGAAATGAGAAAAAAGTGAAAACTTCTGAAACATCCTGAACTCTGCAAACAGAGGGGGTTCGAAGGGAAGTTCTGTTGTTTCAAAGTTAGCAGAGTTCAGAGAGGGCTCACATCCACAGTGGCCTTCTCTCCTCCTGGACAGCTGGAAGTCTTAGGGACTGGAGAGCTGGCTTTAGGCCAACATGTGTACTGGAGTGATCAAAGGAGCTGTGCTCCTGTCATGAGTTCTTCCCCGTGTCAAGCTGGAAGTCCCTGTGGCTAAGAGCCCTGCTGACTGACAAGTGGTCACAGCAGGCAAAGTTCCCCAGTCATGGCAGAATCTAAGCTAACAGACTTTCTGACTCCTGTGCATACTGTGGGTGCTGAGAAGAGGGGGAAGTAACAGAAGGCAAGAGGCAGCCATTGGGAATAGGCAGCATCTAGATCTCCCTCTACTAATGTATGGCTGCTCATCTTGTCCATGAGCTGCTACATCCTCATATCCATCTGTCCAGTCCTTTCTGGACCTGTCTACACCATGCTGGACCATGCTGCAGAGCACCTCATGAACACATTGCTCTGCCCTCTTACTCCCATTCTGCATTCACTAAATGCCAAAAGTGTAACATAGCCACTTTTTGGAACATCTCCAGTGTGCAACCAACACTGCTGTCAGTCTCAGGCATGCTCATTAGGGCAGCTCTTGGCATGTCTCCCATTGCTGTAATAGCAACCACATTACATATTTTTCCAGCATTTGTACATCTGGGGCGGGGTTTGTTTTCATGGCAGGGCTTCCTAGCATGGTCCAGTGCAATGTGGACATTATCAGCTAAGCATCGTTCATTTAAAACAAAGGTCTTTCAGATCAGACAGAACCCTTTCTCCACCAGCAACTGTGTGAGATACCCCTTTCATTTTTGGCCTCTTTGCCCTTCTTATTTTCTTGCCTTAAGTCCTAAGGATTCCTGAGCAGCGTTTCCACTATTTTGTAAATGCCTCAACAAGTTCAAATAGTCTTCCATTGTTCTTTTCTTCTGGACCTCAAGTTCTCCAGATGTTGTGGAGTAATCAATGCCAGTTTTTCCTAAGGTCTCAAAATTACAATTGCCAGCCCTATATGGCAACAAATGTAACAAGTACTTAAATCTTCACTATTCCCAAGGTAATATTTACTGTTTCAAATATCATTTTAATACCACACAGTTTTGGGATATCATCTCCAGATCATTTTCCCAGTTTGAGGTTCCCTTGCATTTCCTTCTATGATAATGTGACAGACTCTGTGGAGGAGGGGAGAACTTCAGACATGATATGCCTTGCTTTAGCAAAGCTCTTGAAACCGTCTCTCATGACATTCTCATTAAGAAGCTAAGGAAATACAGACTAGATGAAAGTACTATAAGGTGGATACATAACTGGTTGGATCATCATATTCAAGAAGCGGTCATCAAATGGCTCAATGTCTAGTTGGGAAGAGGTATCAAATGGGGTTCTCCAGAGGTCTGTCCTGGGTCAGGCATTGTCTAATATATTCTTTAATGGTTTGGATGATGGTATGGAGTGCACATTTAGTAAATCTGCAGATAAAACCAAGTTTGGTGGAGTAGAAGATACTCCAGAGAATAGGACTAGGATCCAGAATGACCTGAATAGAAATGGTTCACAATCAATCAGATAAGAGCCAACAAGATCAAATGCAAAGCCCTGCCCTTGGGAAGGAATAACTGCATACACAAATAAAGGCTACAGTACTGCAGAGAAGGTTACAGTACACCAGGGGTGTCATGTCAAACTCATCTGGCCCCACAGGCCAAATGAGTGGTGCCATGCCAATCCACAGGCCAAGTTAGGACCCTGGACAACCCTGCTCTCCACCTCCATCCCCCATGCCTGATCCATGACAGCAATGCCCAGTTGGGGGGGACCTATGCTGCACACAGTGTCACTCCAGCTGGTTCTGGAGTTTTGCCACACACAGCACCCAATCCAGCCAGTCCAAGACCTGTGCTGTATGTACCACCCATTCTTCCTGGTTTTTGATCCATGCTACATGTAGCATCCACCCTGACCACCTACACTATAGAGGATATGCACCACATGCTGCATGGTCCTCGACTGGCCAGAGAGGTGCTGTATGCAGCACAGATCCTGTACTGGCTGGGGCAGGTGCCATATGTGTGATGGCCCCAGATTGGGTGCCACATGTAGCACAGATTCCAGAATTGGCACAGCGTGCAGCACACATCTCCAACCCTGCACATAGGGCCAGTTCAGCAGCACGTGGTTGAGCTCAGACCCAGAGGCAGCACTAAGTAGGCCTGTGCGAATAGGCAAGTATTCAATTCAGATTTGGATTCGGCCAGTTCAGAGGACAGTGATTCAATTCAGAGGTTCGGATCACTGTCCCAAATCAATTTGGCCAAATCAGCTTTGGAAGATTCGGCACTGATTCAATGAGATTCAGTGATTGGACCATAAACTATAATGGGGAATCACTGAAATACCTATAACTTTGTCATGTTTTGTCAGATTTGGATGAAAACAGCAGATCTCGTAGCCCCTTCTGAGGGCATGAAGCCTGCCAAGTTTCAAGGATCTAGGTGCAGGGGTTTCTGGGAAACTGTACCTCAAACTGCTGAAAGCAAAACTTGTGACGTGTGTTTTTGTGTGTGTGTTAATGCACAGCAAGATGAAAACAGCAGGGATGGTAGCCTGTAACAGGGGGCCTTCCCAGTGCTCAGACAGTAACAGTTCACAAAAGGGAAAGAAAGGCTGCAGACAGAGGCCTATGGGGTGTTTTTATGTCCCTCCCCCAGAGCACTGTGATTGGAAGGGGACTCAGAGAAAGATCACAGTCACTGGCCAGCTACAGATGTCAGTCTCCGCCCACATCCCTGGCTCCCCCTTCCCCTCCCCCTTCTTAGTTTCTGTTACCCGGCAAAACTGCCTTCCAAATTGCCAGATCTCCAAATCTTTTTCCAAATCGATTTGGAAGGGCTTTTATGGTCTCCCAAATGAATTCAGATTTGATGGTTTGGCCTCTGAATCAGGTCAAATTTCCTCCAAAGCAAATCAGTGACCAAAGCTTCATACACCCCTAGCACTAAGGGCCAGATGACAGAGCTCTTCAGGCCACATCTGTGACACCCCTTGTTACCTGTAAGCTCTGTGTTCCTAGGGAACCCTGGCGCAGTACCCAGCCTGTCTGACTCACAAAGGGACCCCCCCCCCCACACACACACACACACACACACACACACCTCTGCTTGAACCAGAACTGATCAGAAGGACTTACAAAAAGCAGTGAAGATGCAGTGGGAGAAACGCCTAAACCCCTTTGGACAAGAGTGACAGGCAACTCCCCTACTCTCATTTGCATCAATGATGGGATAAGGAGGCACCTCCATTAGCATTCAGAGTATAGAGATTCCAAGGCAAGGACTGCACTGAACTCTGAGGCCAGAGAAGCAAGGGACCACTGCATGATGGGGGATCTCTGTTCCAGATGTTAATCAACCCACGCCTGCACACACCCAGCCCAGCAGTTATCAGACCAATTCTGGTGATGAATCCTTTATTGGTACCCAAAAATTGAATCTGCCTGATTGCATTGTGAGCTCCCTCATAGTAACAACACCCATAGCCAGGAATGATCAATTCCTATTGCCCAGCATAAACAAAACAACTCTGGTATACTCCCTTGAGCCATCATTTACCTGTAAACAAATCTAGTGTTCTCCCTTGAACCACTGTTGTTTCCCTACATGAACCCCTACCCAAGCTCAAGTTCCTGTTCTGATGCTTGGATCCAAAAGCTGCACCAGTTTCACTGGGACTTCACCTTCTCCTTTTTTTGCCTGGATTACCTTCACTGATCATGCTGGGGGCTCTGCCTGTCTCAAGCACCCAGGACCCTAAACTGAACAGCTTGTCTGCAAGCTCCAAAAACACCTGGGAACCTTGACTGGTTCAAGCTTCCCTGAGTGGTGAGACCCCAACTCTCTTTCTTTCTCTCTCTCTCTGTTTAAGCCCACTTTCTAAACCTCAGACCTGACTTAAGCTCTCTCTCCCCTTCTCTCTCACTCCAGGCATAGCTTTCTAAACCTGACTTTTGTTGACCAAACTTCAGCTAGATTTCCCAAATACCCAACTGAAACCGTGTAATACTATAACTGCTTGGTTTGGTTATCTCTCCCTGTATAGCTTTTGCTATTAGCATCATTATAAGTTTCATACACCTGGCAATAAAATAACTTACGGTCATGCTAGGTTGCCATACTCTCTTCGAACCTCATTTACTCTTTCTTTTCCTTGAGTTTCCCATTTGCTCTGTAGCAACACTCCTCTCACCTAAGCCAAAGATCCCTGTAATGCCCCAAAATCCGGTGGGATCTGCTCATCAAGGGAGTTATTACCAGGACAATTGTAGCAAGAGATTGGGGAGTGCTGAGTCCGCGGCATATGAGGGTGTCAGCCTAGAAGTGCTGATTGACCCTGCCTGCTCAGAAGTGCTCTGTTAACCTGTGTGCATGTGTCTGACTGCATTTTATTGTTGCCCTCCTGAGCTAAGTACTGTGCTGTGTCCATGGCATACGAGGGTGTCAGTTTGGAAGTGCTGACTGACCCTGCCTGCATGGAAGTGGTCTGTTAGCATAGACGTCTGTGTGTGTGTCTGTGTGTTTGACTGATTCTGTGGCTGGAGGAACCCAGCCCTGTTGAGACTAAGCCCTGCAGGGTAGCTTCATCAGGGGGTGGGAACTTGCAGAAGGGAGAGATAGAGCTCCATATAGAAACACAAGTGGCACAAGCAGTACATTGATAGAATTACAGAGACCCCAGAACATAACTCTAATACAACAAAAGCTGCACTATCCAGCATCTTACAAGCCGGCATGCTCTACTAACTGGCATGCCGGCTTGTAAGATAAAGTGAAACCGGAAGTGCCCACTGTGGCACTTCTGGTTTCTCTGAGTCCCCATGGCTGGGGGCGAAGCAGCCTGCGCTGCCAAGCCCCCATGGCCCAGGGGCATAACAGGCTGTGTGGGGCTGTGCCGGGCCCGCAGGACAGGCGGTGATACCACAGGAGGGATGGCGATGCCATGGGAGGGGCGGAGGGACACACCAGACGTGGCGGGAGAAGCGGCGGCCAGGGCTGCTCAATTAACCAGCATATTTTGTTATCCGGCATCCCCCATTCCTGGGGGATTGAGAGATTGGAAAGAGTGCAGCAAAAAAAATGAAATATTATCAGGGGTCTGGGAGGCAAGACCTATGAGAAAAAGCTGAAAGAACTAGTTATTTACTCCAGAGAAGAGAAGATTGACGTAGGATTTGATAACAGCCTCTAAACACCTGAAGAGCTATTATAGAAAGGATGAAGAAAGGCTTTTCTCTATGGCTGCAGGGAACAGGACTCTAAGAAATAGCCTCAAGCTTTAGCAGAAGATTTATAGCTTGGAAATTAGAAGGAACTTTCTGACTATGAGGGTGGTCAAAGCACTGGAACAGACTGCCTGGAGAAGTACTGGTATCTCTATCCTTAGAAGTTTTCAAGAGCAGCTGAGATGTACTTGACTAGGATGGGGGATGATCCTACCTTGAGCTGACCAGATGACCTTGTGAGGTCCCTTCCAGCCCTACTTTCCTATGACCCTAAGTCCTTGTCCAACATTCTACCTGTGATCAGTTCACATGGTTCTGGGCTTCTAATGAACTATCTAGTGAGTTGCATACTAATCTTCTATTCTGTGCATGATTTAATGTTGAGGCAGGGGCTCCATGGGGTTGGTTATGTTTTTCACAACAATATCATGGCATCACCAAGGGGGAGAAAGGGTAAAGTTGGGGGAAGACCCTGAGGTACTTATGGTTACAGACAGTATTTTTGCTTCTGCAACCAGTCCTATCTCTGAAGATATGCCCAGTCTCCATGTGATGGAACAGCAAGAATGCCTATTGTAAAGGGAAAAAAGTACCCTGTAAGATGGGCATTGCTGTTGTTCAACAAGATGGTGCCTCCAGAGGTTCTGTGCCAGAGGAAGAGCAAAGCCTGTGGTAACAGAAAGCAGGGGCTCCTGTTACTTTGAAAGACACAGAAGGAAAAAGGGCCCCAGAAAGCTAAAAAGGGGTTGGCTGCAGGAGGGAAGGCAGCAAGGGAGCAACTGCAGTGTAAGCACAGTAAGCTGCTCATCAAGCTGAGAGGGCAAACCTGTGGCCAGTCAAGAGAGCACCTGAGCAGAAGATGAAGAGGTCAGGAGCTATAAGCTTGGGTTCCTGAGGCAGAGCAGCCTGGAAATCTGCATGGAGCAGAGCTACTGCCAGCTCAGGCAGGCAAGAAGGGTAAGCTGCAGGCCAGATCAGGTACCCCAGGGGCTTAGAGAGGGCCAGTAAATGGGGAGGAGACTGCTGCAGCAGCATGGTGACCCAGAGGGAGCTCTGAATGTTCTTTTTATTTAAAGCTGTTGGCTTCCACTGTATGTTGCCATTTTATGGCGAGAATTGGACAGCAATGTGCTTGGTCCAGTACTTTTCAACATCTTTATTAACGATTTGGATGTAGGGGTGAAGAGCTCACTGGACAAGTTTATGGATGACACCAAGTTATGGGGAGCATACTCATGCTTGAAGATAGGCTACAGATACAGGCAGACCTAGACAGGTTAGCAAGTTGGACAGATCAGAACCTGATGAAGTTCAACATCGAGAAATGTAAAGTGCTCCACCTCAGGATGAGGAACCCCCAACTCACCCACAGGCTTAGCAGCACCAAACTGACTACCACCACGAATGAAAGGGACCTGGGGGTAATAATGGACCACAATATGAATATGAGCTGGTAGCGCGATACTGTAGCCAGTAGGGCAAATAATACTCTGGCATGCATCAATCAATGGATCACCAGCAAAACCAAAAAGGTGATTCTTCCACTCTACTCAGCACTAGATGTGGACAAGCTTGAGAAAGTCCAAAGAAGAGCCACCCATATGATCAGAGTCTTAAAAGGCAAGACATACAAGGAAAGGCTGAGGGATCTGGGACTCTTCAGCCTAAGGAAAAGAAGGCTGAGAGGGGACCTGGTAGCAGCTTACCACTACACTAGGGGAGTACATCAAGCGCTCGGTGAGCAACTGTTTACCAGGGCACCTGAGGGGAAAACCAGGAGTAATGGCCACAACCTCCTGGAAGATCGATTCAGCTCAACACTAGGAAAAACTTCTTCACAGTCAGGGTGTCCAGACTGTGTAATAAGCTCCCTCCAGAGGTGGTGCAATTGCCTACCCTGGAAATCTTCAAGTGGAGACTAGACAGGCACCTTGCTGGTGTCACCTGACCCCCAGTTATCTTTTCTGCTTGGTGCAGGGGGCAGGACCCAATGATCTTCCAAGGTCCCTTCTGGCCTTACAATCTATGAATTGGAGGATTGTGTGCAACTAACAGGTGGAAAGGAAGCCACAGAGATGCCGGAGGATCACTCCAGGTTTTGAACCCTGCCACAGGCAGAGGCATGAGACAGAACAAGATGAGGCTAAGAGGGCCACAGCCAGACCCTGAGAGTGAGGCACAGCCAAGCTGAAGCCAAGAAGGCCAGGACCTGATCCTGAGAGCAGGCTAACAAAAGCAAGGAACGTAGACATTCAAGAGGAGGAATGTAGGTGGCAGAGGCCAGCAAGGGGCTGAAACTGAAAGGCCAAACCAGAGCCAGTGGGCCTAGGCTAGCAAGCTGCAGCTAGAATAATCTTAGCCTTGGCCTATAGAAGGTGGAAGCCTATACAGGAAAGTAAACAGTGATAGAGTGATATCTGCAAGCCATGGGTGTGGCTATAGGGTGGACAAGGCCATGAATAACCAATAAAGCGACTGGTGCCTTAAGGCACTAATAGGGCCTGGAGGGTCACAATGGAGTGTCCAAAGGGGCAAGGTGGAACTGGACTGGGCTCGCACCAGAACCCTGATGCGGACTCCCTTTCACACTGAGAATAAGTACATCAAGGTGTGGCAGATGAAAAGGAAGGGTGGGTACCCCAAGGAGCCAGAGTGTGTGCAGGATCCAAGTGGCCAGTAGGGGGCATCATGGCTGCCCCCAGAGGCCAGAACCTGCTGTATTCTTTATTCAGGAGGCAGGGGCAAGGCAACTCTTCAAACATCAGCGATCTACTGGATGACTTTCTATACTTCAAGATCCATTCATATCCACTGTTGACATGGCAAAAGTTTGCTATACTATCAACACAATTTTATGATGAGGCTGAGATGCTTATAAGGGATGACAGTGTATGTAATCCACATTAATTAATTTGTTTCCTGCTTCTGGAGTGGTTAATACTAACACATATTTCAGAGTAATACATCTGTAAATAAATCTTATTGACACTGGATTTAAAATCTATTTAGTATTGATAACTTTGAAGATAAAATGGCTTTATAAAGCTTGTTGATATAAAAATGCACCTGTTTTTAGTGGAAAATTGCACCAAATTTGCACTAATTTATTGGATTAATGCCTCTCATAATAATAATATTGCATGATATTGTTATATAACAGTACAGAGTTCATTGCTTAATAAACACATATCCATGTCAAGTATATTTTTAAGAGCCAGGGAGATGCAGTATCTGCATAGGAAGGGCAGCTTCACAAATGGTAGTAGAAGACCAGATTTAATGGTTGAAATGCAGGAAAGAGGGAAACTGGCATGATCAGTAGAATTAGAAAGGGTACAAGGAAAAATAAGGGACTTTTCACTGATTATGTTCTCTATTTTGAGCACGCAGAAGGAAGCATGTTTTTGGAGGTTGGAGAAACAAAAGTCAAAGTCAGTTTAACCAAATTTGTCCAAGACAGTAATACCCAACATAACTGTCAGTGAAACATTTCCACATGAGCTAATAGTAAATGCAAACACAAGGGTGTTTTCCATTTCCTCAGCTATACCGCTGGCAGACCTCCATGTTGTTGTGATTGGCAGATTGGTTAACAATGGAAAAAGAGTTCTGGCTGTCCAGGCTCTATATAATGTTTCTGAGAGACAAACTCTTTGCAAGAAGTCTTCTCTCACTGCTCTCAGTGGTCTCCAGACTGCCACCCAAATTTGCCAAAAACTGAGGCTTGATATGGTATTATCTTGTGCCAAAATACTATATGACCCCATGAATTATAAAGGAGAGACTGGAGAACTGCCAGATGCACATTTTCTGTTCTTGACCCAACTTAAAGGTCACCTCAAGTCCTCAGTCTTCATGAAGGACAAAATGGCATCCATTTGTGCCCAATACAGCCCTCTACCAGGCAATGTCTTCATGGACCTTATTGTTTCCATGCTACTATGGGAGGCTTCCTGCACTTTCACCTCACCTTGGAAGGTGAAAAGGTCTTAGACCTCTGAATGGTCCAGTTAAAAGTATAGAAAGCATAGCATAAGGTTAACAGGTAAAACTTCCATGCAAGTCATCAAGAACTACTTCACAGTTAGGGTGGCTAGGATCTGGAACCAACTTCAAAGGGAAGTGGTGCTGGCTCCTACCCTGGGGGGTCTTTAAGAAGCGGCTTGATGCCTACCTGGCTGGGGTCATTTGAGCCCAGTTTTCTTCCTGCCCAGGCAGGGGGTCGGACCTAAAGATCTTCAACGTCCCTTCCGACCCTAATTCTATGATTCTATGATATTTACTCTTGAAGTACCCAAGTAAAAAATAGGTAGAACCTAGGCATGCAACAGCATTTAAGCAGTGAATAACAGCTGTTTTCCATGGCCCTCAAGCAGGGTGCCACCCGATAAACAGAGCAGCTGATAAGAGGAAGGTACACCTCGGTGAGGTAAAGCAGTTGTCAAGCCATCAAATTACTTCAGAGCAGAAATGTGTGAACAGGAACGTTGATCCAATATGATGTGATCAGAGATAAAAGTACTCCTGGTCTGAGCGGGAGTAACATTCCTGAATTTATTGCTGATTTACTCTATTGCAAAGGTTAGATCATGTGGATGAAACCATTTTTTGCATTGAAGCAATATGATTTATAAATTGTAAACTATTCATTTAAAAGGAACCCAGTGTCAATCTTTGCTATGCAGGTTAGGGTTGCGAAGAAAGATAAAGACAACTAAATCTTTAAAGAGTACTGTACTTTTAAGCCATTTAAGGGACTAGAACAGGGATCATCAAGGTAGCCCATCTGTATCTGTTCAATGGAACTGCAGCCCAAACTTTTAGACATACGGGTTTATTTTGTTTGGGGTTTTTTTAAGTTAAGTACCTGAATTTTTATCATAACAATAAGGATTTGGGAGAAAATAGTTTACTGCTATATCAGAGGAATGCATCAGGATCTCAGTGAACAACTGTTCGCTAGGGCACCCCCAGGGAAGACCCGGACTAACAGATACAAATTCCTGGTAGGCCACTTCAGGTTTAATACCAGGAAAAACTCCTTCACGGTCAGGGTGTCCAAACTGTGGAATAAACTGCCTCCAGAGGTGGTGTACTCACCTAGCCTGGAGGTTTTCAAAAGGAGACTGGACAGTCATTGCCCTGGGGTCACCTAATCCCAGTTGTTTTCCTGCCTAGAGTGGGGGGGCTGAACCTGATGATCTACAAGGTCCCTTCCAGCCCCTAGCAATCTATGAATCTATGAAAATGGGGTCCCAAAATAAGCAGCCTGATTTTTGCAGAGGCTAAGTACCCATAGCTCCCTGTGAGAAGGTATTATTCCTAAATCAATTATAGAGAGAAATGCTTCGACTCAGAGTTTCTCCTGTGTTTTACTCACCTGCCACGACTTGATGGGAGTTTATTTGAAAAAACACACACAGGCAACTCTGTGCTATGGTTGCAGTTGTAAAATAATCTTTCTTTTTACTCTCTTAATACCACTGTGACCAGAGATCTGCTCATTTCACAATAACTAACATGGTTCTGGGCATTTGTGGACACATCCCATTTATAACTTCATCGTAATACTTGAAACCCATAATGAAACAAAAAAAGGAAGAAAAAAAAACAACTAAAGAAATAGCTTCTTCAACTGACAGGACTCTTCCCTACTTCAGGTAGAGCACCATTAGAAAAGTCTCCACAGTCCAGTTATTAACTAACTTATAACAAAGTTTCTAATTACTTCTTGTTATCTGATTTGAGGTTCACCACCCCGTCCATGTTTGCAGGCAATACTTTGATAGCCTTGATACTTGCTTCCTGAGGGATGCTACTCTCTGTCGCTCTCATGCCTCTGCATGAAAACCAGCACCGTGGCTCCAGGCTCCCCTTCCGGGGACATACTATTCATTCATCGTTCCTATTATTGTTGTAATTTCTGGTTCTCAATTAACAACGCTTTCTGTCTTACAGGTGCAGTGAATGCTCCTGACGCCGGCTGATGACATCAGCATTTTCTACTACCTCACCACCGGCATGGTAAGTTTCTTCCTTCACTTTTCCAAGTAACAGGAACCAACAGCTCCCTGTTACTCTCCCATATTCTTTGCTGTTGCATTTAAATTCAATGTTATTTTGCACTCTGTAAGAACTGTGGGTGCTCAATACTTCTGAAATCAGGCCAGCTAATTAGATGACTGCATGTGTATGACTATGCAGGTGTTTTCTCTGCAGCCTACAATTACTTATTTAAGTTAAGCAAATCTTTAGCTTGCTCTACAAGTTATCAAAATACCCCCAAAGGATTCTTGCTTGGATCATGGGTGGAGCTTTGGCAACAGCTCTAGACAGTAGAACTTTGTTCAAGAAGTCTTTCTAAGCCCATTTGAAAAAGCTTATGAAAATCACTGCAGCTTTTCTGTTAAGCTTAGACTGAAAAGCAAGCCCAAAAGCTGCCAATATTCCTCTATTAATATTTGGAGAATTAGCTGTCTTATTAGACAAAAAGGCCAGGCAGGCAGGAAAAGATTTTGTGAGCTCAGACTAAAAATAGCAGAGAACATTTATTCATCTGTAGGTCTGTTTATCTTGGAGATTTTCCATTGGTTTTACTGACACTTTTCCAGGCCTCTAAGCTTGAAGAGCTTTTAACAAATAAGAAAACTTGTTTGTCAGATGAGCCGTTTTCAAGCTCTCCAAGTAAGAGACAGCCTTTAACCTTTCTGACAAACCCATCGATAAGAGTGATGATCATAGAGGGCCAAATTCTGCCCTGTGTAGCACAGACCTGCCTTATCACATGGTGCTAAAAAAATGGACTACTTTCTCCCAGCAAATACTCCTTAAATAATAGCCAGATAGGAAGCAGCAATGTTGAGGGAGCTTGTGCTGTATGAACTTTGAACCATGGCCATGTCACATCTTTAAAGGTAAGCAGCACTGAGCTGGGTCACTATTTGAATAGAAGACCTGTTATAAGAAACCAAATAGGAGATTTGGTAGGTGATGCTTTTCTTTAAGTGCTAGGTAGGGCATTGACAGTGCTTTTTGTATGAGACAAAACAGTTTCCACAGTTCACACAGCATTTTAAAGCACTATATGAGGAGTATTAATTAAGCCTGCATTGCAATATTCCAATGAGGCATTTTAGGGATATACAAAGGAGTTGCCTCACCCAGCACTGAAAAGCAAACACTTCTGAAGTAAAATGAAGCCACTATTTTAAGTCAAAAAGCAATACTACATTACTAGCTTAAAAGAAAGGGAGTGTCCAGTTAAAATCTCAGTGGAAATTTGGATAGATGGAATTAGCCTGACTAGAATGTAATCAGGACAGTGGAGCCAGCTCATAGAAGTATTATCAGTTATTAAAGTATCAACAGTACTTTTTGCTGTTAATCCAACTATCTTAGTCAAGTTTGGTTTCGTATGATTGCTTCCTTACTCGATCTTCCTCTGTAGATTCAAATGGGGAAATTATCCTCTTCCCTTAAACAGTTCTGTAAGTTTTTCTGGCTCAGAATGGTGACTACGGTTTTCCACAAAAGCAGTCACCACTGCATGGTTTACGAGAATCCTATTTATATCTAACAGTTGATAGTGTCTTATTTGGTATCCTTCAGGAGAAAGGGTACATCTTATGTGTTCAAATCCACTGTAAGCTCTTAAAGGAGCTTAGTGTTTAATGCCTATGCTAAACCACTTTAAAAGCTTAAGGACTAATTCTGCTTGCAATTACACCATGACAATGAAAGCAGACCCAGCCCTTTAAACCTTTAAAGCAGCTTAGTATGTTTAATCAGGATATCTGTGACCCAATTAAGGGGCATTGTCATCCCTATTAAACTAAGGATTATTCACTAAATGTCAATGGAAATAGATTAGTTCCTGGACCATTTCTCATACACACATCTCCAAAGAATAGGAGCATATTTTATTATGAAAATATAGGTTACTGTTGATAGATAGCTTTTTGGTGTAGGGAACACTACCTAACCTTACCTGAAAGTTTTAACATCAAAAGCTTCAGAAATTATCTAGTAATGCATGTGCCTTCAGTTTTGGGTGCTCAATCTAGATCTAATTTTCAGAAAGTATTGAACATCTTGCCATTGAAAACTCAGTGGTGAAAACCTGGCCCCAGCAAAAGTCTTAATGACATTAATAAAGGCAGACATCTTAAAATTGCCTCAGTTGTTTATAGCCTAAGATCAATTCCTGTAAAGTATTTTTCCTCATTTCTTTTTTTTTTAATTTTCTGGGGGAGGTCCCAAAAATGCCCTCAATTCCTATTATATGTATACTTTTTCATCAAGTGTCAAAGAGAATGTATTTATTCATACAAAGTTGAGGGTTCCTCAATACCTGAGTTTGAGGCAAGCTGAAAGAAAAATTCATGACATTTCCATCTGGTGAACACTGCTAGAAGGAAACGTTTATGATAAAAACACTATTAATTCTGAGGATAATGTTCATTTGTCTTCATAGCATGAGATAAGGTATATACAAGCAGCTTCCACCTTCAACTGCACAAGCATTCTCTGTTTTTAAATTGAAATTCAAACCTAATAGTGTTGCATGGTACTTATGTCAAGTTGACCTTTATGACTTTACTCTTCTGGGAAGGTACTGATATTTCTCAATTTCTTCTGTTCTGAAGAACCAAAGAATATAAAAATAAAGAGGAAGTAAACAGCAATCCCATATCATTTTATCATCTTCAAAATCTGGAGTTTGTGTTGAGTAGCTGTGTGTCAGTATTCTACAGCCATAGCCTGGGGCTAGGGTCAGCCCCAAACTATGTACCGCATATTGTTTATTGTTTCTCAGCATTATAACTTCACTTGGCATTAGGAACAAGTATATTCAACATATTTGTTTACTGCTGTTTTTTAAGTTTTTAACTGCTGTTTTTGCACAATTAACAACAACAGAGATGCTATAATAATACAAATAATGTTCTTGTATGCAGAAAATTAGCTTTCCTAGGCTACTTTGGGAGTATGTGAGAATACTGAAAATCTTTATTGCTGGTGAACAAAACTATTTAAATCAGCTCTTATGTCAGCTCTTATGCATCACTGTCTGATTTGAAAAATCCTCCTCGATGAATGGCTGGCCCAGTAGAATTATATAAGACAAGTATATGAAAATCCAACTATTGGTAAAATATATCTGCTACTGTTATTCAAGGTTTTGTGGGAAGCACCTTACTTCCATTTCCAATAACTATCTTATGGCAACTTTTTTTTCCCCTAAAAATATCATTGACTGAAAAGCCAGACAGGAAGGAACTTCTGCAAATATTACCAGACGGACAATAATATTACATAGAAAAGGATGTGTGCTTCTATATATACAATTTTGAAACATCCTCAAAAATTATAAACCAGCTGACATAGTATTTGTTGTTATTTATCATTATTTTGTTGAATATTATCACAGAGAACAAATAAAACATATGTATACATCACAACGTGGAATGAAGGAATATTTGCTTTCTCCACTGTTCATGAGTTGCACATCATGACATTGAACATGATTGGCTCCGATTCTCAGCTGATATAAGCTTAGACTACATCATACTCTATATTGCCATGTATACCTAATCAACACTTTCAACAGAAAACCAGAACATTTTTGCAAAAAATTTCACAAAAATGTTATCACTTTTAAGTCTGTGAATATTCAGTAATTCTGTTGTCTATAAATTTTTTTAAATAGAATTTACTCCCAAACGCACAATAAATCAAGACTGGCAAATACCAAATAAGTCTCTCACCTTCAAAGCTGCAACTTTCACCTAAAACAGCCCTTCTAAATCAAATAAAACTGGCCAGGACAACAAAAAGCAGTTCTAATAGCCCCATATCTGTCTTTGGGAAGTATGCCATGGGCTAGGCACTGCAAAAGATAGCCATATTGTTTCCTTCCAATGAATCTTTTGCAAGCCCTGAAATTGGGAGCATAGCTATGGCAGGCTGAGGACCAGAGGTCCAGGTCAGGAGCAGGTCTAGCCCCATAACACTTTAGAGGCCAGACTGCACTGTAGCCAATGAGACAGCAAAAAAAATTGCCCCTCAGATCTGGCTTAATTATTCAGAGAGCTATTGAATCAAAGACACCTGATTCTTCCTCCCATGAGCCTGAAGGATCTGGGATGTGTTTTGGAGCAAAATTAAACAAACATGGAACCAAGGGATGTGTATGTGGAGAACAACAACAACATTCTAGTAGGGACTGTCATGGGTTGGGGTCCCCAGGGCTGGCTGTGATGCCCCTGGCAGCTCCACAACTGCACCTTGAGGGTGCCATCTTGTCACACCTGCCACATCTTGATGGGGAAAAAATGAATCAGGAGGCTGCCAAAGTGCCTTTGTGTGGCCCCGGTCCATTGAATCCCACAAGAACTCACTGGTTCTTGGGCCCTTTGCCAGACCTCACTCCAGTACTGTGCTGCACAGGGCACCTCAAGCCTTAGGGGCTAAATACATGGCTCCAAACCTCCTCTATACCATTTCCCATGCCTCATGGGTGTTATACGGATATTGTTACCTCTGTTGGGACCTTGGGCTACTTGGCTTCTGCTCCCTTAGTCTAACTAGGCCTTCTAGCCCCTATATAGCTGCACCACTCTGGCATTGGGCCCTCTGGCACTCAACTGCTGTACCCCTCTGATGCAGGGCCCTGGACCTGTGTACCTGCACCCCTCTGCCACTGGGCCCTTGTAATCTCCTGTGTCTCTCCCCTGGGCATTGCGTATAGGAATTCCTCTCTGAACTCGCTGTTGCTTTTGGGAAGGAAAAGTTTGTTCAGTAGGATGACTTCAGGTCCCCCAGGGGGTCTCACCTGCCACGTCCTTGATGAAGGATAGTTTTAATTGGGAGGAAGATGTTCAGTCCTGTCTCCCCTGGCACCTCCCTTCAGTCATCCCCAATTCCTCTCCTGTTTGGGGCTCCGCCTCCCCTACACCAAGCCTAACGCCAACTAAGATGTCATCACCTGTATCGTTGGGGTTGGTATCTTGCATACTTTTTGTACTCCGGCTCTTGGAATTTTATGGCCGTAGGATATGGACGGTGTTCTTATCCCAAGTGCTTCCTACTGCCCCCTTTTCCAGCCTGTACGTCGTCCAGCTCCAGTACCGTTCTGTCCCTTGGTGAGTCGCCTTTTTCCCCAGCTTGATGCTTGCCATCAGGCAGCCTTGTCTGGATCCCTGCACTGCTTGGTCCTGCCAGACTCCAGTCTTTGCTGCCAGCCTCCGTCGTCCATGACAACCCTATAAGAGAATCCTTGGGCCCTCTCTGGCTCTGTGCTGTTGCTGTGACCCCTTCCTGGGGCAACCACCAGGTCCCCACACTGGGACTGAATGCTTGTTCTGGCCCCTCCGAGCCAGCTGGAGACCTCATTTCTGGGTCCCAATGCTGGTCTTCCGCCGGGTCTTTTATCCCAGCTCTAGGGGTCTGGCTGCCCAATCAGTCCTGGCACACTGTTATAAAGTGGGCCCATGCCAATGAGGGAGCTGGTCCCAGCTCCTTCAGGCTCAGCTGCTTTTTTTTCTCTTTTATCTTCTCTGCAATGGCTCCACCCACCATGGTTTCACTTTCACTGCGTTCAACCTCCGGCTCAGTGTCCCACCGCCTCTGCTCCTCACCCAGTGGGGGTAAGTTCTTTCCACACACCCCCCATTTAAGTTGCTTTGTGGCGTCTTGTCTTCTGCATTTTGTTCACCCATGATCTTAACATCGGTCCTGTGTCGGTCTGTTTTTATCTGTTCACTCTCATTGCACCTCGATAGAAAATCAGCAACTTTATTAGTCGTTTCCGGTCAATAACTAACCTTAAACTTAAACGGTTGCAGTGATAATGCCCACCGTGTGATCCACACGTTGTTGTGTCTAAATTTATTCAGCCATTATAGGGGGGCATGGTCCATAACTAATTTGAATTCTCATCCCATTAAATAGTATTTAAAATATGTTATGGCCCATTTTATTGCCAGGCACTCCCTTTCAATAGTCAAATACCTGGTTTTATCAGCAATAGTTTTCTACTAGCATAGGTGATTGGATGCTCTACACCTCCTTGATCTTGACAGAGTACCACACCCACAGCCGTCTCAGAAGTGTCTGTCTGCAGGATACATTCCTTAGAAAAATCAGGCGTTATGATGACCACATCACTACACAGAGCCCTTTTGACATCCTTGAAATCTTTCTCCATTTGAGGAGTCCAATGAATGGAACCCTGTATCTTTCCCCTTATGGCATCTGTTAGCGTCTCTGCTTTTTCTGCAAAGTGGGGAATAAATCTTCTATAATAGTTAGCTAGCCCTAGGAAAAATCGCATCTGCTGTTTAGTCTGGGGTGGTAAATAATTTTCTATTGTTTCTATCTTGCTGGCCAGTGGATGTGTGGTACCCTGTCTTACACTAAATCCTAGGTAATTGGTTTCTTGCACTCCTAAGGCACATTTTTTTGGATTGATCGTCATCCCTATCCAGGGGAGTTCTTTTAACACTGCTGCTACATGGCTTAGATGTTGCCCCCAGGTTTGTGAGTATATCATGATATCATCAATATATGCAGCAGCAAACATAGTGTATGGGGTGAGAATACGGTCCATAAGCCATTGAAACATTGCCGCAGCTCCATGTAGGCCAAATGGCATTCTTGTAAATTCGAAGAGACCCCAGGGCATACCAAAAGCTGTTTTCTGTCAGTCCTTCTCCACCATAGGAATTGGCAATACCCTTTCACCATATCAGTTGTGGAAATGTATTAGGCCTGACCTATCCGCTCAAATAGTTCCTCCACATCTGGCATGGGAAAGGCGTCAAATCTGGCAATTTCATTAACCCTCCTAAAGTCAATGCATATCTGAAGAGTCCCATCATTTTGGGGTACTATTACCATAGGGCTCCACCAGGGGCTGCGTAAAGGTACAATGATCCCTTGTGCCAACATCTTTCGTATTTCTTGTCACGCATTATCCCGCAGGTGATGAGGGACGGGCCTCCACCTTTCTCAGACAATGGTTCCTTTTGGACTATTGATTTCATGTTGCATCCCTTGGGCCCGTCCAGACTTCTCATTAAATACACCATGAAATTTCACTACAGGTCTTCGAAACTGGCTGTGTTGCTCTTCGTTAAGCCCTAGTCCTTGTGTTACTTGACTACTTTGGTCCACCTTCCCTTGAGAATTCCCTACCTCTGGTCCTAATTCTTCCCATGGTTCCTCGGGACTTAACATCCACCCTTCAGGCTCCCACCAGGCCTTCAACAAATTCACTTGATAGATTTGTTGCTCTTTTCTATACCCCAGGTGGTGTACTTCATAGTCTACTGGACCAGCTTGCCACATAATTTTGAATGGGCCTTGCCATCATGTTAATAACTTGTTAGCAGTAGTAGGAAGTAAGACAAGAACTTTGTCCCCCCACATGAAAATCATGAACATAAGCCCCTTTGTCATACTCCCGCTTTTGCCTCCATTGAGCCTCTGCTAGGTTTTCCTGAGCTAGTCGTTTAGCTTTCCCAAGCCGGTCTATCTTCTCTTGCCTGTGTCGCTGGATCCCAACTTCTGGCCATCCAGTGCTCTCCCATTCCTCTCGCATCTCCTGTAACAAACCCCATGATTTGTGGCCATATATTAATTCAAATGGGGACTGTTTCATCGATGTCTGTGGAATGTCTCTTAGAGCAAAAAGGAGAAGTGTTAAGATTAAATCCCATCTCCGAGGTTCTTCTTGGCCGCAGCATCACAACAGGTGTTTAATCATCCCATTCAGGCGTTCTACCAAACCACTGGACTGCGGGTGGTAGGCATTGGGCCCTCTAGCTCTAACCTGCTACACCCCTGGACCTGTGTAGCAGCACCCCCCTGGTGCTGGGCCTTCTGGCCCTAGTCTACTGCACCCCTCTGGTGCCAGGCTCTCTGACCCTTGTGTGCTTTGCATACACTCCATCCACTACAGGCTCTATAACTACTCAAGTCCTAAGCCAGCTGCTAGCAAGGCTCTGGGCAATTGTGTGCCCCCTCTGGGCATTAATGAGGCCTCTGTACCTCCTCTTACAGCCTCATCTCAAATGACTGGTTCAGAAAACACAAACATAAGCCCCTGGGCTATAACATAACAGTAACAACGGAAGCCTTGCTCTGCACTTTTAAGAAGGCAAGCTTCTCCCCTAGTATAGTGTGCCTCCTAGCCCCAGGTACCCTATGTGCTCCTGGAGCCTTATTAGTTTTGCAGACAGAAGGTCAAGCAACCAAATGTCTCTGGGTAGCTCCTTCATGCAGGAGATCCTTCCCCTGGCAGTTGCCAGAGAACTAACCCCTACCAGCCCCAGCCTTGGGCTTGTGTGTGTCCAGGGCCCTGCCTTTTCCAGTCAGCTGACCACCTGCAGGTGCCAGCCAATTCCCTCATTAAGCTGTTGCTCAGGCAACTTGCAGCTGTAGGGCTCTGCCTAGCCTGCAGGACTCCCTGGCTAAGCTGCTTCTGCCCTTAAAGGAGTAGGCATCTTAGTGCCCTGCAACAGGGAGAAGTAGGTTGGGCTTAAAAACTTCTGTAATTTCTAAAGGATTCTCATTCATACTCTAATGTACAAAAGAATGGAATTCAGGCAGTGGTAAAATAAGTTGTACCTCATAGCTACACAAAAAGCTAGCTTCAACTAGAAACACTACTTACCCAAAGGTTTGATGTATTAAAAAAAAAAGTCAAAAGCTATAAATTAGGAGTATTACAGATTCTTGATTGAACTCACTCTAATGAAAATTAAAGTTAAAAAGCACTTCTTTATGTCATAGCTAATTGGATTCCTGAGAAGGTAAAAATTAGTTTGTTGAAAGAAATGGCAAGCTTGTTGTGGAAAGAATACACAGCAGCTAACAATGTTAGGGGAAAAGGGGGGTCCTTTTTGCTTTTGTTTTTTGGAGGGGAGTTTAACTCAATGGAGTTTAACAGGAAAAAATGATGAAAAGTTCCATAGGAATGTGCCAACTTAATACTCTTCAAGGAGTAGGAGTCAAAAAGGTTCATTTTAAAATTGCAACACATTTCAGTTCAGTAATATGTGATTGTGTTATACCGTGCATTTAATTATTAATGTGAGTCTAACATTTAATGTAAACTACACTAATGAAATTAAAGGTTTCAATGGTCCAACATCTATTTTTGTTTGTTTCAGAGAAAATTTCTAAATTTCAACAATTTGTTCTAAATTAGAACAATTCCTCCCTCCCCCAGGTATCAGTAATTCCCTGCAAAACAGAAAATCTAGCTTCTCAATAACCTTACTTAAAGAATTATAGAGACAAAAAGGAACTGGAGGGAAAGGCAGCAAAATAAAGACACAATAAGATGGTTTTAGTATAACAGATGAACTTTGATACATTTGTCAGGTACCTTTAGTAGAGCACCTGACACCCAAAGTTACTGATTCATTATACTTGGGGACACTGTAAAAAAATTACATTAATTAATTATATTCCTTAAAGAAGTTGGTATAAAAGATACTGTAAAACTGACTGTTAAGAACCCACAGTATTGAGATGGAATGTCATGCATGTTTTCTTGAATCTGTTTTAATTAAATGATATGTGTAATCTCTATGTAAAGGTAACTGTATTTATCGTTATCGTTATTATGTCTGTATGAATTGTAGTATTTGAAATAAATGTAACTTTTGTTTCATATTTTGTCCAAGGCTGCTTAATAGGGCAATAATCAACTTAAATGCTCCTCCCCTATTCATACTTGAGAGAATTCATCACTAAGAATTAGAATCTGACATGGGTACATTTCATATCTAATCAAATAAAACCTTGCTGACGTGGTCTGAGGCACTTGGACCAGGTCCACCCAGACAATGAATTTACATTTAAAACTATTCTATTCAAGCATTTGTCTAACCTGCTCTTAAAAACTTCCAAGGATGGAGTTTCCATAAGCATTTTAGGTCAGTGGTCTGAAATTGTGTTAGGCCTCAAAGCACTCCACATAAGACTCAAGACATCATCAGAAGATGCCAGCTCTTATTTTTCACACTTTTTTTTTTTTTTACTATGGAAAAATAATAGAGCAATTATTCTGTTACAAAGAACTCAGAAACACTACAACAGGTCAGACATTTTTAACTTAATGGATTCCTATTTGAAATCTCTGGGTTAATCTTGTGAATCATGTTTGCACACCTAACAGTGCTAACATTCCATGGCACTGTTGAAAAGATCATGGCACTCCAAGGTGATTTTTGGCTGCGAATCACTGCTCTAGGTAATCTATTCCAATGCTTAATCAGCCTCGTCATTAGAAACAGCTCCCAAATAGCCAAATTAAATTTGAAATTGTTACAATTCAAAACTACTATTTCTTGTCCTGTTCCTTGCAGCCAAAACTAGTAGTCTAGTGCAGTGGTTCTCAAACTTTTTTTTTATGGACCTCTTGAAAATTGCTGAGGGTCTAAGCAGACTTAATAAACTTTTTTTTGTTCTACAAATCAAAGCGCACAACTCATATTGTAATATCAGTAGCCTTACAAATACAGATATTTTTGATTGTCCCGCAACCTTTCTGCGGACCACCTGAATGGAGCTCGTGGACCAGTGGTGGTCCGCGGACCACAGTTTGAGAACATCTGGTCTAGCACCATCCTTTTATAACCGCCCTTCAGGTATCAAATCCTCCCTCAGTCTTCTCTTCTGTAAGCTAAATAATCCCAGTGTAATTTTCAACCTTTTCTCATAAACCATGTTTCCTAGATCTCTAATCATTCTTGTTGCTCTCCAAAATGAGCAAACGAGAAAGAGTCCAGGTTTCTTGAAGTGCCATGCCCCAAACTGGACACAGTACTCCAGATAAGCTCCATGAGTGCTGAATAGAACAAAAGAATTTATCAAAATTTGAAAAAAAAAAATCCTTGAAAATTGTTCAGGTTGTTTCCTCAGGTTAAAAATGAAACTCTTTAATAGATCCAAGAGAACAAACTTTTTTGGATACCTTTTTATTTCCCTAGTGTACAACTAGATGGTGTCATTGCCAATTTTTCTAAGTACCAACATAAGGAATTTTGCAACTGGCTTGACAGTTTTTACACTAATTAGCAATAATAAAATTATCATAATAAGAACATATGTTTATCCCTCCCGTCTTAGAGCTTGTGACTATAAACATATAAATCAAATTTAAAAAATAAAGATCCATGGCAGATACTAAACCAATGGACAGCAGAGCAAAAATCATAAAAGTGTAACATAATAAATCTCATATCCAATCATCAAGAGCCCCTACACAGGTATCATCCTCTATAAGGAAAAGGAACATGTTTAACTCTTGTTCATTACCACATAGTAACCAACATAGGATAAAAGTAAAAATGAGATAGTTTGCAACCTTAGCTAATGTTAGTAGGTCAACAGCCCTCCACAACTTTTACATCACTAACTCTGGTTAAGATACAAGTGGGCTTGCCTTTATGAGGATTTTATTGATATTAGTTACCACATGGTGGCTAGCAGGAGTTAAAGACATACTTTGACAGCCTGATGCAAAGTCAACAACTCCAATGGCCAGTGAAAAAGGTCATTGAACAGACCCTGACTGGTTATGACTAACATAAAAAATGGTGGGAAAAAAACCCAGTAGACTTATGGCACTTTTCCCTTCTGCACACAGATTTCAGGTAATACTCAGCAGAAAATAACATGGTTTCTTCCTGCAAAAAAACAAAACCAAAATAAAACAAAAAAAACCCTGCTCCCAAGGGTAAGATGACAGGACAGTACTGACATTCCTGCTGAATGGCAGATGCTGCACCTTGGATGAAAAGGCTAAAGGGGGAAAAGGTCGACCCCTTCCTCTTGAAGGCAGCCACAAATCTCCTAAGCACACCAACCTAAAAGGATGCCAAATCCAAAATTCCATAGTTAAGAATAATTTGTCTTGTATAAACTCAGCAAAATAGCAGTTTCCGAATGACAGCAAAACCTGCATTCCTTTTCACCAGTCATCACAGTAAATAAATTTGGCATTTCAAAAGTGCTCTTCCAGTTCCTTAATACATTTAGAGCTGTGTAACTACTGAGCCCAGCAACTTTTCCCGCACACTTCAAGACACAATGTCACTTTGAGAAAGGCATTTCAGTAACTGCTAAAAGAAGAGGAAACAGAAGATGTAAAAGCAACATATATTATTTGGAAAAGAAAACAAAAAGATGAATGCAATTAAATATTTCTCACAGCCAAATCTTACTGCTATATTGAATAAAAATGCTTGGTTATTCCATTTTGTAATACTGTCAAATTCTTAGGTGGAAAGTAGACTACTAAGTAGCCAAGCCAATGACCAACATCAACCTGTGAACTCAGGCTGACAATGTTCTAACAACCTCTGCAGTCCTGCCTCTGCAATCAAAGCATCAGATATCTAACCAACAAGTTTTGTGTCCTGTATGAGGGGGAAAGAGTAGTTAATCTTACCTGCCTCAGAGACTTGAAGACCCTGGCAGCTGCTTCCCACTCCCAGATACTGTGTTTTGATGTCCCACATGTGGGTGCTACTGCCATGGCACGCACACACTACTGTCCAATTGGGACTATGCAGTGTGGGGTTGCTGCTGCCCAGGCAAAGCCCCACAGAAGGGAAACCATTCCAGCAGGCCCCCCCAGTCAGCACCCAGGGTTGGTGTCCTTACTGCAAAATACCTCTCTTTCCCACAAAAAAAATTCTAGCTAGTCTTTTTCAAGTGTAACTAGTCTTTCCCTAAACTGATAACTGGACTGACTATTAAGGAAGAGACAATAAAGGCTATGATTAGAAAGGATCCAATAGACAATAAAGGCTGTGATTAGAAAGGATCCATCTGTTTCTTGAATCTTAATTTGCCACTTCCCTTCCTTTCTTTAAGGCTTGTCTACACAGGGAAGTTACTAAAAAGTTGCTAAGCATACGATGAGGCCCAAGATAGCTTAGTCTACCAGTAAGCCTATCAAACTAGTGAAATAACCTAAACCAAACAAAGGCTCCTTTAATTCTCAAGCAGAACATCTACACAGTTCTTAATTCAGTTTAACTCTCAGGGCTGTCCAACTGGTAGCCCACAGGCTGCTTGCAGACCACAAAATGTTAATTTGAGGCCCCTGGGTTTCCATCTGGCCGCTGCTCCCCCATCACTCCAACTTCAGCAGTAGCTAAGATCTTCAGGCACTCCTTCCCTCCTCTGGCTTCTGCTACCTGCCCACATCCCAGGGGGAGGTGCAGCATGGGGGGAATATGATGGGGGTCTGCAACCCAGGGCACCTGTGCCGCATGGTACAGTGAGGTAGCCTGTAGCTGGGGAGCTAAGGCTGGGATGCTTGTGTAGTATGGGGGGCCTGTGGCTCTCACACAGTATGTGACTTGTTCTGGGTATGTGCCATGCTGGGGCAGCCCATGCAGCCCCTAGCTGCTTAGAAGCTGAACAGCTCAGGTTTAATAACCCACTTTAAAAACTGATTCAGAATAACTTTCTTGAGTTTCCACATACATAAAACTTTGGCTTCTTTCTTAATTTAGGTCTCCTTAATCCCCTCACAGGTCTCTGGAGTAAATTGACTTTTTGCTTGTGAACTCAATTTATTTTACCTATCTGAGGTCCCAGGGCAAATGAGCCATGGTGTAATGGTAACAGCCCATGAGTGGACTGTATTTGCAGTTCTCTGACTGATTTGTAGCTGGATCTTCGGACAATTCATATTAACCTTTTTATATTTCAGTTTGTTCATATGCAAGAAGGTATTAACATTTTCTTATACCACAGGGGGCTCTGAAGCCAAGTATTAGTGTTTGTAAGCCTCTTCAAGATTCTAAGAATAACACCATATAAATACAGAGGTCATTCCTTTTGTTTCCTCTGCTTGTCAAATTTTATTTTCCTGGTTTAGGTTTCTGATAAAGGGTGATTGTTTAAGATTCCTGTGTATAATAGAGGAAAATAAGGTCAACTATATGTACATAATGCTGGGTTCTGAACTAGCTGTTATGACTCAGGAAAGAGACCTTGTAATCATTGTAGATAGTTCTGTAAAAATGTCAACTCAGTGTGCAGCAGAGAGCAAAGAAGCCAATAAAATGTTGGACACCATTAAGAAGGGAATTGCAAACAAAATGGAAGATATCTTGTCATTATACCAATCCATTAGACCATTGATCTGACTCAGTATGGCACTTAGGTTTTTCCTACATTCTTATGATCCAGCTAAAGTAGTCAAATATTTTGCATTATCATAAAAAAAACTGCATTACAAGTATTCTAATTGTTTGCATGGGGTTCCCCTTACAACTTATTTTGTTCAAGGGTACTTTTCCATTCATTTATTTGCCAATTACTTTCTTAAATAGGGATCAGTTCTAAGTTGTCAGAATTCATTTCCTTTTTTTTTTTTATTAGTATAATCACATTTGTTTTCTCCATTCATCATTGTATCAAATTTGGGCATGTGACTTGACCAAAACTCACATAAACAAGCCATAGCAGAAGCACTAATACAAGCAAGTTAAACAAGATGATTGTCAATAAAATACGTATGCTTAATAACGATGCTGAAAAAAGGATACTAAAAAAGATTTCTATCTAACCAAAAGGTACAAAATGAAAGCTGTTCAAAAAGCAGCATTTTCCCCCAGTTTTAAAATAGTGCTTTGAGGGTTAACAAAAAGTCCAAAAGGAAGCAGTCAACAAGTCCACAAAGACTGCACTTGAAAGACTGAAGTAACAAAACAACTCAAAAGTTTTAACAGGTCTCTGAAGCTGAACAATTTGTTCCCACCAGGAGATTTTTCTATGGAAGCCCATCTTATATTACAAGTGACAAAACACCCACAGAGCAAGTAATAAGTGTGTCTAAAATCAATCAAATACAATTATTTTACAGCAACTGGATTTTCTATTGTACTTTCTTAAGATTACAATATTTTATTAGCACTGTCTCTGCTATAAAGTTGTTTTACACGACACTCTTGCCTCACATTGAGGTTAGGCACTTATTATATTTTGCTTTCTATTATGTTCTTCTTCTGTGTGTTACACTTTCTCTCTGTTATGGAACCACAGTAGCAGGCCCTGGAGGAAGCTTCTTGGTTAATCCATCAAAATGCTCTGCATCACATAGGATATATCCGTACATTATTCACACAATCATCTTGAGTGATCTATTCCATTTATTTTAATTTTAAATTTATGCAGAGAAGTGAGAAAGAGAAGAGTGAACATTGACAAGAGTGGCATCAGGAACAGCAATTAAATGAAGTATCAGTATGATGTCAGCTCTTGCAAGAACAGATTAAGGACAACAGTTTGCCCAGACATTTAGCGTTCATGGTTCCTCATACCCCATATATTAAAAACACACAACTGAAAATTTTGCACAGCTGGTTCATATCATTCAGTGTATTAAACCGCTGTCAGTCAGGTGTAGTCTTCCCCTCCCCAACATCAATCCCCCCAAAAAGAAGGAAGTAGTTTGACTCTCTGTAACAGGGAACCCTTGCCCTGTTACTGTGGGAAGGCTATGGGGACAGCAGAATTGGCAAGGGCCCTTCAAGAGCATTTATCACTTATGTGGCTGGAAAACTACAATTTATTAATGGAATCAAATTAAATAAATGCCCTCATTGTCTGTTTCATCCTTTTCATGCCAACCTTGGAGAAAAAAACTATTTCACTCCTCTCTCTATAAGAACAGTCCTGTTTCTGTAACCAGTGCATTTTACAAGAGCTGGTGGTTGGTGCTGCAATCAACCGACCTTATTCTAACCAGGCTCAGAACCAACAACTACACCAAGGTGCAGCAGGCAGGGCTTATGCTGAAAACAGTTATTTTTAAAATTATCTAAGACCAAGATAATGCATGCAAAATTGGAGACTCTCCCCAGAGGAAACCTCAAAGAGGACATAAAACAGGTTAGGAAGCCATGGCAAAAGGCAAAAAGCAAAAGAAACCAGAAGTTTCTGGATGGAAAAAGAGAGAAGGAGACTCCCTGAAAATATTGGGATAACTAACAATGTTCCCTTTGCATCCTGCACTGCCCTGGACACAGAGAAACCTAGGCAAGAACTTATTTTCCCAGGTCTGACAGATGCACAGGGCGTCACCCTGCAGCACAGAAGGGATTCAGGACTCCAAAGGAAGCCAACTCTGCAACTAAGGAAAGTTTGTGGTATATGATTTTGAGGACCAAAAGGGAAGTCTTCTGTTGAAAATTGAGGTGGTGGGGAGGGGAATCCTCTACTGAGGAACAAAAAAGAAAAGTTCTCCCCTTTCTGGGGTCTTCTCCAGTTCTCCAATTACTAGGTTACATTTCTCCCAAACTTAAAAAGCAATGCCTAATTCACTTCTCTTTTGTGCTAGATTAAATCAGGACTAACGAAAATTTAAATGTATTGAGCTGCTCCAATGTGGGCGAAATGAAAACCAACTCTAATACGTTTCAAAGAGAGAGGAAGAGGTCTGATGGAAATCTTTTGTTAAATGCCATAGGGATGCATGTCTTTTTTATTTTGAGGAGCACTGGTACAGAATAATTGGAGTTTTCTCCCAGAAACAATAACTGCCTAGCAGTCATACTGAACACTGGTGCCAACCAGTGGTTATGCCATATCCACCCTTCAGCCTCTTCTCATTAAAAAAGTTCTTGCTGGCCTCATTGCACTTTACCCATCCAGTACGACAACTCTACCACGCTAATCTTTCATTAGTTAGTTGGGTGCACTGTCCCAAAGCAGTGAGAATTTTTTTTCCTCAAGTTCAGATAGAAGAAAATAACATAAATATTTCAGTATTTCTAATTCAACCCCTTTGTCCTCTACTGCATTTGTGTACATGCACTTTAAAAATAATAATTATTGTGTGACCTTGATAAGATTTCCCCAGTTAGGCACTGTACAAGATTAGAAAATGCCCCAATCTGGGTTTTTATGGACATTATGGCTAGGACATTCAAAGAGCCTGAGGCAGAATCGGTCCAATCTGCGCAGGTTTCTCTAAACCGCATATATTGGATCAGGAGCAAGTGCAACACACATTCCCCCTTTTCAGAAGGGGGGGTAGTGAGGGGAACACAGAGATGACTGCACTATCCAAGGCCAGAAGGTGGGGGGTGCCCCCACACACCTCCTAGTATGGCCTCTCTCCCCAGCCCTGCCTGCCCCAGCAGCCAGCTGTCAGTAGCAGCAGGGGGAAGGCAGCCTCCCCACTCCCCAGCTGTGTTTGCTCAGTTCTGGGGGAAAGGGGCTGGGCTGAGGGCCAGGGTCAGGGCTGAGGCCATGTGGTGGGGGCCTCTGCTCCCCCAACCCTGCCTGCCGCTGCTCAACTCAGCCAATACAGGCAGGGAGAAGCCGAGGCTTGGAGCTGAGCTGAGCTGAGCTGGGTGCCCCCACCACCACCACCACCACCACCACTGCATGCCCACCCCCACCCCCAGCTGTGTTTACTCAGCTCAGGGTGGGGGGGCACATGGTGGTGGGGCTCTGCTCCATCATCCCACTCCCGGCACTGTCCAGCTCAGCTGAGAGCCCCATGTGGCTTTCAGCCCTGGCTCCGGCCCACCTGTGTCAGACTGTAAAGAATAGGACTGGTTCATAAACATCTGTATCTAGTACAAGCATTGGGTACAAAAGGGCCTAATCCAGAGGAGGGCTTCTGGGTGCTGTTAATAATATTGCAATATGGCACCAACCCTAATGTTATTATCCCCTACCTTTACTTTAGTTATATCAACACTAACAGTCTTTCCTCAATGCCTTTCTGGTTTTGTCAGTCTGTGTGTGTGTGTGTGTGTGTGTGTGTGTGTGTGTGTGTGTGTGTGTACGTACACACATGTGTGCATCCTTCCATGATTTCTGTCCTTTTAAATTGCCCTAGGATATGGTTTCTATAATAGGGATTCTCAACGAGCATGCTGGGGTATCTTGGGGTGCCTCAAGATCCTTTGAAGGATGCCACAAGAAGTGTGAGGAGATAAGAAGATAAGGCTCATCTTTTCCTACCTAGCTGCTCTCCTACCCCCACTGCCTACTCCCTTTGCAAGGAAGTAAGCCGTGTAATCAAGTCATTTTTTAAATGGGGTGCCACTCAGTTCACAGAAGTTATGGAGGAGTGCCTTGAATCTAAAAAGGTTGAGAACCACTTCTCTACATGCATCTGTCCTCTACTAGAGAGACTAAACCTGAACAAAAAATACCAAACAAAGACAAGATGTGTTCTATAAAGTGATATCATCCTACTCGTGGACTAAGAGCCCACTTGATAAAAACCAGCTTCTTCCTAACTCCTACTGCTGCTGTTCACTGGGTGGGGAATTTAAACATCAGGTGAATTTATACAACTCAGACGTCATCTTCAATTTAAAACATACATAAAGTTTATTTAAATTTCAGTGAATTCTAACCACAGATCATTTATCAAATTCTCCTTTTAAAAGCTGGCTGCATGATAATACACCCCTTCTGGGAGACTGAGCTATAATTACAAAATATAAATCCTTGTATTGATAAAGAGATATTGGAAACAATAACAAAAGGAACATAAAAATGACAATAATATTAATGTGTAAGCACAAACACTCCCTTGCCAGGATATATTAGTGAAAAAGCTACTCATTTAATGCTTCTGAATATGTTTGGAAAAGATAGAAAGGAGAACTTTAGTAAATTAGAGGATGTTTGTTCTGTCTGCAACAGAGTTATGAGAGACATTGGAGTTGCATACATTTTGGTTTTCTTCAGAAAAATTGATTTTCCTGCGGAGGTTTCTACTTCTCAGGAATTCAGAGATTGGATTTGTTTGGTTTTGTGCAACATTTGCCATCTGGCTTCTCCTGTCCCTTCCAAAAAACGTTTACTTTTCTGTCAATTCTGTGTACTTAGGATGATTTTAATCTTTTTTTTTTTTTTTTTTTTGAGCCTTTCTAAATGGCTCCACAGAGTCCAGCATGTAGCCCTTGGCCTTAGCCTCAGAGAACTTTGTTAAGGGAAAATTAGTCATTTATTGTACTCTGTGCCAGCTGTGCTTTGGCCTGTTGTATCTGTTTTCTTAACTGCAGAGAGACCTTTGGATTTCAAAAAAAAAAAAAAAAAGAAAACTCCTTTGTTTCTTAGCACACTATGGGGCCAGGAGTGGGCTTGGAGGCCCACCATGCTCTCTATCTCCTTCTTTCTAGTGGTGTACAAAAGCTAAACACATCAATACAAAACTAATAAAATCACAGTTTTACAGTATTGCTATAAAAACCCACCTTCAATAATTAAAATGACAACCTCCATATAGTGGCAGCTATTTTAGCTTATTTTGCAGTCCTGCATGCTGTTGTCTCCATCCATTTTTCTATAAAGTCAGTGGAGCAGTTCATTTTTTCCTCAACCTCATCCTCCATCTCTGATGGTTCAGTCCCTTTCTACTTCTTCTTGCTAACTGGCTTTCTCCTCCAAGTTTGTTACCATTCCTTACATACCTTTCCCTTTCCAAACTTATGCTATGTTTTTTCTCCCCACTTGTTATTAATGAAAGGATATTTCTCCCATCCCTCTCCCAACACCCTCTTCCCCCCTCAAAAAAATGGAATAGATGATACAGAGGAATGGGAAAGAAAAAAAGAAAGGAGGGACAGGAAATGGTAGAGCAGAATATACAGACAAAGGAGAAGGGTATAGGAGGTGGCAATAGAGAAAGGTAATGACAACTGATAAAGAGAAAGACCTGAGGATGCAGAAGAGGTGGAAGCAGCAGCAAGGGTAGAAAAGTGCACAACCTGGGAGAGGGTGCAGGTTGTAGCCGTGTTGGTCTAAGGACATAGGCAAACAAGGTTCCTTGGGTGTATTTGATATCTTTTATGGTCTAATAAAAGATATCAAATTCACCCCAGGAACCTTGTCAACCTGGGAGAGGCATCCTTAGTTGTGCATTACTAACCATAGAAGAGAATAACAGTGTTCTGTGACATGATGGAGGTACACAGTATATTGCCTTTATCCTACTGTTCACCAGCCACATTCAGATTTCAAAAATCTATGCGGGGGAAGGCATAGAAATTTTTCTCCCTCCTACAAAGGAAGAACCCCTATCCCAAAAACACAGCACGGCCATGATGGGCTGACATTAGGCACTGTTCCTGGAGTATATATGACTGAGTAACCCAGAAAGAAAGCTTGCGCTATGTTTACTTTAATGGAGCCTCAGGCTCTCCATGTGCAGCCGGAAGAGAGACAGCCAGGGACAAAGTGATGGAAATTACGCATGCAGCTGACAGAACTTTAGATGAGCTGTATAAGTGACCTACCTAAATTTCCTAATCTCAAGTGACTCAACTTTGTTGGCTGTATATGCCTCTACAAGCATTTGTCCATGAAATATTCCCTGTGTGTGGGGGAGAGAAATAGATTAGCAAAAAAAAAGATGGAATAACTGCCTCTGACTCGCACAAAGGGAATACAAAAATGCACGTGTATGGAGCAGGTTACTGCTGCTTAAGGACTCTGAGGCTATGCTTCTGTGCATGAATTCAAATTTATGCTCGTCAGTAAACAAGCAAACACTTCCATTTAAACATAAAGTGCTGCAGCAGTATGAAGCAGCTGTTGAGAATCCTATACCTTGTGCCTGTGTTCATCCATGTTTTCCAACTCCTGTCCTGTGTTTTCACCATGAGCCCCTTTCATTCTGTAAAAATAAAGGAAAGTATAGCTGGAGATGCAGTGAAAAAAAATCAGGGAAAATTATGCAGAGCAGGTGCTGTAGAATTCGAGCACCTGAATCAGAATTAATCTCATGGGGACTACATCTGACAGCCTCCCCAGTGCTCTCTCAACAAGACTGCAGATACGCAATAGGAAGAGATTTATTTGAGAAACAATGAGGAAACTTATAGCAATGCTATAAATGTACCTATATATATGTGTGTATATATATATATATATATATATATAGAGAGAGAGAGAGAGAGAGAGAGAGAGAGAGAGGTTTAAAGCGGTGATTCTCAAATGGGGTCCCACAGCACCCTAGGGTGCCTGGAGATTCTTTCAAGGATGCCATGCTGTTACAGTCACAAAAATAATTCACAAGACAAACCCAGAGCTATCAAATAAGAATAAGGTTGTGTGGCAGCAGAAAAACTGCTCTATTATTTTTTTGCAGACAAAAAGAGTGAAAAATTAAACTGACTTTTTTCCAAGGAGTGCCTTAAGTCTAAAAAGGTAGAGAACCACTGTTTTAGAGAAACAGGTGGGCTTTTAATCCTGCCCTGTCTTAAACCCTTGACAACACCACTGAAGTCAATGCATAACATTCCATAAGGCAGAATATGGACCAACAGTAAGTGATTAGGTAAATTTTAATATGAAGTACGTTCTACCCATGGGGCTGAGATCCAGCAAGCTTTTCAGGTCTTCAGTGGAAGAGTACAAGCAGAGATGTTGGGCTGACTTAAATAATTTGTTCAGAGACTTTGCCTCACCAAAAAAATGTGATTTAAAACCACTGGCAAATATGTCTGGAATTCGCCAAATACATTCTAAGCTGCATATGGTAGATTCATTTAGCATTCAGAAACTACATGATATGCAGGAAGGACAGTTAATCCTTCTACCTTATCTCAGTGGCCTACAGGGCTATAACATTAACAGCCCTATAACTAGATTTTGTCAATGTCAAGGTGGCTTTAAAAGTAAGGTGCCCTAAATAAATAAAAAAAGTAGGAAGCTCTAATAAGATGCAAACAGCTGAGAACAGACTGTTCCCACACCCATTAGTTTATGCGGTGCCTTTAATGTTCAAATCAACAGAATCTGGCAAATCCCTAGTGTCTTTTCCATGAGTAAGAAAGCTGCTGTCTTTCCCCACAGGCACCTTAAGTGCATATACTGTAGTTCCATCTAGACAAAATACTTGTAGCTAGATTCACATAGTGGAGAAGGTAATGATGACAGCATCCTTACCTTTCAAAAAGCCCAGTGATGAATGTACTTGTTGGGATGCCATAACCTGGGTTAATTCCCTCCTGTACCTAGAACTACTTCACCCTCCTCTCAGGAGTATGCTCTAATCACTCTACTTATAGGATATTCTGGAGTGGGTGTCTTTTAATTTTGTCTATTTGATGTTTCACTCTATATAAAAAAAATGTATATTCATTGAACAAGAATATGAAAAATTGCCTCTACAGCAGGGTTTGGCAACCTCTGGCCCATGAACTGGATCTGGCCCACAAAGTGATTCCATTTGGCCTACAAGGCTGGGATAATTGGCAGCTATTCGGGGTGGCGGGGAAGAGAAATCAGCAGTGGAGCATGAGGAACAGCAGCTGGGTCACAAGTACATTGGTGGCAAGTCAGCAGCTGGGGAGCACCTCCCAGGTGGGAGACAGTGGCCCACCTTCAGATAAGCTGCACTAACTTGGCTCACTGCCCCTAAAGGGCTGCCAACCCCTGCCCTAGAGCCAAGTGGCCAGACCAGTCAGCTAGGTTCCAGTCCCTACTCCAATGAAAGATCAAAAAGTTTCATACAGAGTGGACCAGCAACAACAGAAGATCAAGAATCAAACTAGAAGAACATGGAGGTTAGGAGATTTTCCTAGTGGATGAGGTGGTTCAAATCTCAGGTAAAAGACTGACCTGAACCCAGGTGTCCCACCACTTAAGTACAAGCCCTACCTGCTTACTCTCAGTTTTTTGGATTTGTGTTCTTTGCTTAAGAAAAAAGAACCCTGAAAACTAAACATTGTGTTCAACTCTTAACAATGGTTTTCAAGTTTCTGCTGCAGTGAGAAAACAATCAGAATTTTTCTTCTGATTCCTGTGAGCCATTTTTCCCTTTGTAGATCTAGTAAACTAAAAATAATTATTCACATAGAAAAATCTGTAGCTCAAACACAAGAACTGATAGAAATGGGAAGCTGCAAAGAATAAAGACATTTTAATGTACTAAACACATGCACCTAACCACCTCACTTTCCCTGTTGAATTGCTATTGTGAAAGCATTGCCAGCAAGATGAAAAGGATTGTGAGGGGGAAAACAATTTTTTCCCTTGACCAGTCTAAGGATCCAATAATAGTGTTATGTTAAACAAATTTTGCATGGGAAGCTAGCTACATTGGAAAAGCTTTGGTAAATGAGTTCAGCAGGAAAATCTGTAAAAGCTTAGAGGTTTTGTTTGTTTCAGGCATTAACATTATTATTTTATTGCCATGTTAATGCTATTAACCCACTTTATTGGACACAACATACTAATCATCAGGGGTATACCAGCAAGGAAAGCACTTAAATGAATATTTATAGCAGACTAGGAGAGTAGCATGAGCTACAGGCCATTCTCCTTCACTATTCTCATCTCTCAGTGTCAGAGTTCAATAGCCTTTGTGCCAGGTATTTTATGGCACTAAAAAGAAGGTAACTTAAAAAAAACAACAACAGAAAGCAAAACAACTCAACAACCCAACCCCCCCCCCCCCCCCCCCGCATATATAAGGTCCTTCAAGGCTCAGTCAAACCTGGAAAAAAGTATGTACTTCCACCCTGGGTATAATTAACAGGGAAAGCTTCCCCACAAACAATCCAAGATTGTACACAATGAAGAAAATCCTTGAAAGATTAAAATAAAGCAAGCAAATAGATATACATACAGAAGAAAATAATCCCCCTTGTAGTCCACATTTACTTCTTTCACAGCCACTGATGCTACTGTCCCAGAGGTAACAGTCCTATGAGTGACTACATCATCCATCTCCCAAATCCTATGCACAGTCTGGAAGAGTGAGCAGCAGCAAATCAGGTGTCCCTTTGCAAGCCTGTCTCTGGCCCCAAAGAAGCTGTCTATTTGGTCCTGCTTGACAGCCAGCACTCCTATCTAGCACAGCTTTGTAAAGGTGTTGGATAAGTAGGACTTAACTGCAACTCTGCTGCTGACTTCTGTATCATGTTCATCATAAAATCCTCTACAAACAGCTCTCATGTCAAAGAACACAATATCTCCTGCCATTAAATCTTCACTGAAACGAAGCCAAGAGCTCTTAGGACCTTGGAAATAAGCGCTATGCTACCTGAGTTCTTGCTCCTTGATCTTTCTTGTCTAGGAGTCTCAAAATAATGGTGCCCAGGCATGATTAGAGGAATTGTGGGTAGGAAACCTATGCAAATCAAGCTCTCTTTGGCAGCACTTTGTTCAAGGTAATAGACTGCTTTCTCCCCTTTGCAGAAAGTGATCTTTTTTTTTAGTGGTTTTTATATATTTTAAGAGCAGCCACACACTAAGCGGAACTTTTTTTGTTAATGGAAAAAGAGGTAACCAGTAGGGCTGTGCGAAATTTCACTGGCAGCTTAATTTCAACGCTGTTTTGACTCATTTCGAGCTTGAAACAGCTAAATCAAAATGAAACAGGGAGCTTTGAAACAGCCTCAAAATGAAACGAGGCAAATCAAAACCTTTTGAAAGATCTGAAACATTTCGAGTTTCAAAGCTCAAGCTGGGCTTGCCTGCAGGAAAACAGAAACTAAAGTAAGGAGAGGGAAGGGGGGAAAAGACTGTTCTCGTCATTGACTATGTAGCTGACCAGTGACTTTTATCCTTCCCTGAGGCCCCTTCCAATCCCAGTGCTCTAGCTGGGGGATGGAAAAACTGCATAAAAGGCAGCATTGTTTGAATGGCCCTACTTTCTGCCTTGGTGTCAGTTACTGAGCTGTGTTCCAGTTTTCCCTGTCAGCAGGTAGAGGTGCAGGGCCCCAGGACCCAGACTCCCCCTTCACCTATCTCCATGACAGCTGGCAGGTTTTGTGGTTGCAGCAGGGCCTAGCAGGCCTGCAATTTTCACCCCCCTGTGCCCTAAAACAGACACAGTCAATTGCACAAGCACCCATGCCATGAGTTTTGCCTGTTAGCAACCAGAGGTGCAGGGCCCCAGAACTCAGAAGCTCTGCACCTATCTCCTTGACAGCTGGCAGGCTTTGTGCCCACAGCAGGGGCTAGCAGGCCTGCAGTTTTCACCCTGCTGCGCCTTAACACACACAGTGGCACCCATGTCACAAGATTTGTTTGTCCACAGCTTGAGGTGCAGTTTCCCCAAAACTCCTGCACCTATCTCCTTGAAACTTGGCAGGTTTTGTGGCCTCAGCAGGGCTAGCATGCCTGCAGTTTTGACCCCACTGTGGCTTAACACATACACGTGACATGAGTTTTGCTTTCAAGACTTTGAGGTGTAGGTTCCCAGAACCCGCTCCACCTATCTCCTTGAAACTTGGCAGGATGCATGCCCTCAGAAGGGGCTACAATTTCTGCAAGTTCCATCCAAATCAGGTCATAAATGACAAAGTTATAGGCTGTTTTGAGCCTCCCCATTATAGCCTGTGGGCAAAACAGCGAAACTGTTGTTTCGACAAAATGAAATGGAACAGCAGTTTCGAATCGAAATGAAATTCCAAACGAAATGCTGTTCTGTCAAAACATTTATGTGCAAGTCAAAATGGAATGGTGCCGTTTCGCACAGCCCTAGTAACCACCTCAAAGTATTTCTTCCTAAAGCACGTTCTAAAAGCACTCCCTGGAATCCTGCAGATGTTGCCTAAGAAGTCTATCTCCTTTTTGAACTGGTAACTCTATGCTAAAGCTACCTGAAAGAGAAGCTGGAGGGGAAGGAAGGTTTGGCCAATTCAGTAATACATATTTGAATTGCTGAGTGAAGATTTCTGCGCTTGATTCCCAGTATTTGCATGGTTTTATATGCCATTTTAAAGAGCTTGCATGTTATAGGATTGAGAGTTACTGTTTCAGTCATCCAAATTTAAAATTGTTCCAAATATAATCCTATCCTCTCCTTTCAAAATAAGAAAGATGTTAGGACAAATTATCTATCGTATCCAAGACTACCGAGTTGTGGGGTAGGGAAGCACTTTGTGGCAAGATCCTTCTTAACTGTATTCGAATCAAAGTGTAGAAGTACCCTTTTATGAAACTCCCTTCACAGAAAAATTAACCATAGAATGAATGTATCTCTCTCCCACTCATTCCCCAACTTCCTCTTGCCCTTTCCCCTTCCCTTCCTCCTTTTTTTGAGGGGATGAGAAACAGGACTTTAACAGCATGAAATCATATTTAGGTCCCTGCCTGATTTTCATAAGATACTTGGGATACAGACTGCTTTTTTTTTTTTTTTTTTTTGTATTTGTCCAACTCTGAGAACAATGGGTTTTCTGACCCAGAAATGGGGCTCCCTCACTGCTACAGTAATACCAATAAATAAAATTAAACAAGTGACTAATTAAATAAATTATTTCATGGAAGCAAGGAAGTGCTCAGCATTTTGAAATTTAAGGCACTTATTAAGGCACTTATCTATGGACTTACAGTGTAAATGCAGGCTCTTGGTTTTAAAGAACACGGCTATATATATATCTATATACACATACACATACACACACACTCTTATACATACACACGCACATACATACATACATATGTATGTATATGGCCATGTTCTTTAAAACCAAGAGCCTGCATTTACACTGTAAGTCCATAGATCAAACATATTTTATGCGCACACATATCCACGCATACAAGTGGAAGGAGAAATATACTTTCAGCTTAGACAGTGACTGGTACATTATTTTGAAGGTACTTGGATTATGGGAATCATAGTGAGACCAAGTCATTTTGCATAGTAAGCTTCAGTGAATATTATGGCTGGGTAAAGGGTTTCTTTGGAGGTTTGTTTTGTTTTTTGTTTTGAAGAATAATTTATTTATTCACCAAAAATGAATTTTTGGGGTGGCCAAACCACTGGCAAACTAATTCACAAATAGTTTCAGCTAGAACAACAATGAAAATTTTCTAAATAAGCTTTCTCAAAGCTTCTGGTTGGTCACAAGGAGATGGACACAATTCATGCGATAAAGAAGGAAGTGGCATCTACACCTGCGGAGGGACTGGTTTGTAGAGAATCTGGGTTGAAATACTCGTGACCTGATTTTTAGTGGTAACTTGTACAGAAGTCGCCTACCCCAGGAGAAATGTCCTAACCAATGAACTGCATGGCATTCTGGAGAATTGAGGATGCCTCTCCCAAGCTCTCCCATTGTTCCCCTTTGTATAACTATTTACATAATCATGAAGCAGGGATAGAAACATAGGGGTCTCAAACCATGAGCAACCTAAGCATGATACAAAATTGATGTGCTAACTACTAGACTACAGGAAACCATCACCAGTTCCTACTCCATTTTGTGAAAGGCACCTAAATCCTCTTGTGAATCTGGCCCATGCTTTTCAAATTTATGTTATGTTTATTTAAAGAAAAGGTAGCTAAAAATATCCAACACTGAAGCAAAAGGCTTGGTTTTGCTCAAAAACACTTTTTTTCAACTGCCTGAATATTACAAAAATGTTAACTTGGGGCTGACCCCAAACAATTTTTTATTCTTATTTTTCAGAACTGCCAAGGACATTACAAAAAAACCATTTTTACACCGCTCTAGTCTCAGCCTATTTAGCTTGAAATTCAAACAGTGAACTACATATGTAAAGCTCTGCAGTCTCCAGAGCCCTACAGTTCTTCCCCCTCTCCCCCCCCCCCCCCCCCCCCCCCCCCCCCCGCAACTCATCCAGTCCTTTCTATTATCAGTACTATTTTCAGCCAGGCATGTGACATTAAAACAGAAGTGAGATCACACTCCCCTCAGATGTCTAAACCTGGAATTTCCCAGCTGAAACAACAATTTATTTCTGGTTCCAATTTTTGGTAGAACAATAATATAAATTATGAGTATGGCAAATAGTCTCTGGACACCTTACTGTACATGCCAACATAAGTGTAGACAATAAACAAGTAAAGTTCCAAGTTTGATTTAAAATCCTGGACCAATACTTATTCTCAACCACAGAATTTGATAAATGATTTCCTGAGCAGAGAACATAAATGCTTCAGGCATGAGCTCCAAGTGTCTCCAGGTTTAATATATCTCCATACTTTGAGTAGAGAGAGCCACCAGGAATATAAAAAGTAAATAATCTGAAAGACAGACCAGCATGATGTTTTAAGAGAGCTGACTCTAAGCAGCAATACTTTAAAATGAGTAACACCTTCCATCCACTTAGAAATCTAACACTATGGCAATTGCTCTATCTTCCCAACAACTAAAACACTCTCCGCAACTAAGAAATGCTTTAGTTTTTAATCAATATGCGCTAAAATCCAGTTGGATTTAAGAAGACACACAAAAAAATACTGTTCAATCAGCAGTCCCAGTGATTTGGTTGACTGTCACCTTCCACTCTCCAATATCACTACAGTGGCTTTAAAATGCTACCCTCCCTGGATTATTCTTCATGTTTACCATGATATACAAATGAAGCAAACTGCAGAGTTGTACAAGAAACACGCAAGGCCCAAGGGACACAAAAGAGTGGTCTGCAGTGGCTTTGCTTTATAAAGGATTTTCAGTTCTATACTGCTCTTCCCTTGCTCACTGCTGATGCTGTTGAGACCTTTATTCAATGCATAGTCAAAACTAGGGGCTATGCAAGAGCCGACAGACTCAGACTGCGTGAGCTTTAGCTAATACTTGTGGATTAAAGGGAAAACCTGGAAGAAACAGTGGATGTTATCTTGGTTTCTACAGGAGAGGGGATATGTTTATTAATTTACAATCTGGTGAACAACGACAGAGGCCTAACTTCTTTGTACTTTTAGTTCAAGAAAGCTGTATTCCTCACCATAGAGATCCTTTTCGTTGTCACTTTGGTATTGGATAAATATAACACAAGCTATATGAAACCGCCCCAGAGAATCACTCAGGAAGTACAGCTGGTGCAGATTACAGCTGCTCACTCTTGCTATGAAGTAATACTTCACACACAGAGCACATTAGGCAGGTGTTTTGTAATCTTCTGTGGTTTACAGTTTGTTTTCTGGTTAAATTTAAAGCATTGATTTTAATCTCTACACAAGTTTCTTAGTGATTTAAAATCACCTTGGAGACCATACCTCTCCCCCTCTCTGCAGTATCACAGTAGATGTGGTCACCATGCTTTCCTTAAGCTTCCTCCTGGAAATAGCAAGGCAAGGTGGAAAAACTTTATCAGTTAAAGGTGGATTTATTGAATCTTAATATGTTGGGTTTTTTAAAAAAAGTCCTAGATACTTTGGGTACATACAGACATTCAGGTCACCCAATCTAACTTAGTTTGCCCAGATTCAGACCTTACATTTAGATCGACCTATAATTAGATCCCTAGCTAGGTCCATCTAAGTGCAAATTATACAGAAGTTCTGAAAGTTGAGATCAGTCTAAAAATGGCTGCCTTGATGCGAGTTAACTGGACCTCCGAGGTAGTCAAACTTGGCTTGGGTCAGGCAAGAAGTCCTAAGTGAACTTCTGTACAGTTCCCAGCACAGCTTCAGGGCTGGGGAAGCTCAGCCACTGGCCCCAGCTCCAGGGCTGCGTTTTTCTTACCCTGTCCCTCAGCGCTGGGCTACTTTTAGCCCCTCACCCTTCCTCCAGATGGATGCCCCCCCTCCCTGTGGACTAGCCAGCCCCCCTGAGCCCACCAAATGCCACATCCTGCAAGCTGCTCACAGCACCAATTTTACTGGCATTCACCAGTGCTGGAAGCTGAGAAAGTAAATTGGAGTGGGTTTGCCGGGGTGAGTCGCGGGATTAAAAATAGCCCCTGGTACTGGAGTGGCAAGAGAGACTCCACATGCCCCCAAGCCTCCCTGCAGATCCCATTAGCCTCCCCTGATCCTGCCAAACCCTCCCAGACCCCCCCCCCAATCCCACATACTCCCCAATTCCCCTGATCCCCCTCTAAGGACTTCACTTGCCCCCCCAACCCTCCCTGCAGACCCCTCTTGCCCCCCATGATCCCTTCCCCGCTTGCCCCCCTGATCCTCCCAAGCCCTTTCACTAGCCACCCCCATCCCAATTTACCTTAGATTGGGTGACCATTTTTAATTCAATCTAACCTCCCTGAATGTCTATACATACACGTTTAGTCCCGCCTCCATTATGTAAAAAATGTGATGTGCTAGATCTTTACATATGACCATGCGGAAAAAAAGCCATGGGCAGCAATAAACACCAAGACCCCCACTTCCTGATCTACTAAACAAGGCATTTAGGACCAAATCATCAACCTTGTATGACATGCCATGTACTTAAAAAATGGCCCTATTTGTCTTTTAAATGAAGCTATATAACTTGCGTTTTGCTCCTCCAAATCCTCTGGTGTTCCCTTGACCTTTTCTTATGGACTTTTCAGGGCCCTAGATTTCTTAATGACCTACATGCATGCTCTTTTGAAGATCTAAGATGAAGCAACACAGTAATCCCAACACCATTCTCCAGAAGCATGTTATCTATTTCCTAAACTAGTGAAAAAACTATGAGGAATTGAGCTGAATTCCTCTTTTCTACTTTAACCTTTACTAACCAAGATATTTCCAGATAAAATTTAACTTCTGCTCATCCAAGATTACCAAACAAATCAACATTAAGCCAAAAATCTCTCTCTGTAACAGACATAGGGAGATCTTTGTACACAGAAAGACTGAAAATAAAGCAAGTATATCAAAGGAAACTCATTTATACTAAAAGAATTTCCCCAAGTATTTGCAACTCCTAATTGTAGTCTATATTATAGGCCCACCCTTACTACAACAGTAGAGCTATGGCAGCAGAGACGCAGGAGGTATCAGGAGTTTTTCTATTGCCCTAATTACATTAATTTTCTCAAATAGCTGCAGGCAGTTCTGTCAGCAGCACTAAGCCTGTGTTGGGGGATTTGCCAGGAGACCTATGTCAGCTGTGGGGTGTAATCTTTTTTTACACAGACATGAAGGCAGAACTTTGTAAAGCGTGCAAAGCCATATTTTATTGTTATTTCTGAGACTGGCCATTAAAACGGTGGTAAATTCCTTAATGTATTAATAATCTTCTGTGATACAGCTGAGAGCACAGAAAAGTATTTCAAGTAAAACATATATTTGGGGAACAGAATCCTAAAGGTACCTTTTTCACTAACATTAGTCAATAAACTCTTAACACTTTTTAGACTGTGTTGATGTAGCTGACGAAATGCCATCCAACAGAAAACATGACAGAAGCTCATGGTACAGCAATCACCAAGTGACTGTGCTTAATTAACAGTCAACTTCCAAGGACTTCTGGAAACAAATTTAGAGAAACTAATACAGCCTATCATGAAAGGACTCAAAGCAAAGTGGACTTCAGTGGTTCTCAACCATTTTAGACTCAAGGCTAGACTCAACGCACCCCTTGAAAAACGCCAACTCTGAGTTAGTAGGATTTTTTTTACTACAGAAAAATAATAGGGCAATTGTTTTGTTTGCAAAGAACTCAGACAACAGCAGGGCAAAACATTTTCCACACTATGGATTCCTATTTGAAGTCTCTGGGTTGATCTTGTGAATCATGTCTGTATGCATAACAGTTCTGCATTACACCCTGTGGCATCCTTGAAAGGATGTTGTAGCACTGTGGTTGAGAATCACTGGGCTAGATTATTTTCTCAGCAAGAAGGAAAAAAGGGAAGACATGTCACAATCAGTTGTAGCTCCCCATATTCTTGGGACCAGCCTTAGGCATAATGCAACTTAAAACTATTCTCAGGTTGCTTCAAGTTCATGAAAGCTAACTGCCATCTGTCAGGCCATCAGCAAGCTGCCTGTGGGGCCTTCAGATGGTCAAAGTCTGAGCTCCACTATGTGACATGAAGCTTATGAATTTTATCAAGTCCTAAATCTAAAGCTATTCCTCTGGTCCACAATCAGCATCTGTAAACCAAACTCAGCAGATGGATGAAAGTACTGCAGCAGTCAGTTCGCAGTCCATCTCCTTTGCTGAGCCAGTCACTGCTGCATTGAGGGAAGCTCTCTAATCAGATTTTTGTTAGTAATTCTTTCCACGACTGCCAAGTCCTGTCAGCATTTTCTAAACATTTTTTTGGCTAACGCACAGCATTTTGTGATCAATTTAGGTGTTTTCATTTGTGCTACCTTTCCTCTGCTACTATTCCTTGTACTTCTTTCGACAATAGAAACAGGCAGACAACATAACTTATCTTGAAAATAAACTTACTATATCTTAAAAATGCTAAGAAGTTCAGAGATTAGAATACTTGTGAGCAGTCTCAAGAAACTTTGAATAAAGAGAGGCATTAACCTGAAAATTGAACCTCCTCTCTTCTGGATCCAAGCTCAGGACCTTTCTGAGCCAACTCCTGACATTGCAACAACTTAGCAATGTCAAGTTTAAAGAAGAAACTTGGGAAAAACAAATCCAGGTTCTGTATGGGAAGAAAATATGCAGGAATTGAGGCAGCATGTAGTTTCCCAACCTGAACTATTTGCCCAGTCCTGTTTTCAAGCTTCCATTGGTAAAAAGCTCAGCCTTAGAGTACTTATGAGGAGTGCATTTATTTATGAAGCAGGGGTTTAGGTTGTAGCCGTGTTGGTCTAAGGATATAGGCAGACAAGAAAAACTACAGACCTTGATCCCCCCGCTACCTAACCCAGGGACTTTTTACATGCTCCCTAAAATCCACAAACAAGGGAACCCTGGCAGACCTATCATATCCAACCATGGGACCCTAACTGAGGAAATATCAGGTTTTGTTGAATCCATCCTAAAACCGCTTGTCACCCACAGAGCAAGTTTTGTCCAAGACACCACAGACTTGCTACGGAAACTTAAAAACATAGACCACCTTCCCAGCAACACGCTCCTAGCCACCATGGACGTTACCAGCCTATACACCAACATCCCACACCAGGATGGCATCCATGCCTGCCTTACATATCTACAGGAACAAGATTACAACCCAGAATACAGACCCAAAGATATCACTGAGTTTATACACTTCATCCTCATACACAACAATTTCACTTTTAATAATCAACACTTCCTCCAGATGATGGGAACAACTATGGGCACTAAAATGGCCCCACAGTATGCCAACCTTTTTATGAGCCACCTGGAAGAAGACTTCCTCAAGAACTGCACCATCAAACCCTTGCTGTACTTACGATATATCGATGACATCTTCATCATTTGGAGTGAGAACCTGGAATCTCTGATTGAGTTCCACCAGAAATTCAACAGTCACCATCCCTCCATCCGACTTTCTTTAGAATACTCCAATACCAACATCCCCTTTTTAGACACAATGATCAGTATCCAGAAGGGTGAAATACAGACCACAGTATACAAGAAACCCACAGACCAACATACATGTCTGCACAGAACCAGCAATCACCCGAAACACACCAAAAAAGCTGTGATATACAGCCTCAGATACCACCGCATTTGTACTGAAGACAACACCCGGGATCGCCACCTCACCAATCTTAAAAAGGCTTTCACCCAACAAGGACACTCCTCCAGAGAGATGGATCGCACATTTGAAAGAGCCACCCGGATACCACGTGAAGAACTGCTGCAGTACAGAAGAAAAAACACCCACAAATCGCACACCGCTGGTTATGACCTATCACCCATCCCTTGAACCTGTACGGAAAATCCTCAAAAAATTGCAACCCATATTAGAAAAAGACCCTATTCTTAAAAAGATCTTCCCAGAGCCACCCATCCTAGCCTTCAGACAAGCACCAAACCTCGCCAACCTCATCACCAGAAGCAAACTTCCTCAAGCCCAGAACACACCAAAAGGATCCAGACCGTGCCATGACAAGAAATGCAAAACCTGCCAACACATCTCCACCACCTCCACTATTACTACACCCCACAACAGAGCCATCAGCATCCCTGCATCTTACAGCTGCACCTCCAGGAATGTAGTATACTTCATCCAATGCACCAAATGCCCTGATGGAAGATATGTAGGAGAGACCAGACAACAACTGCGCACCAGAATGAACGCACACCGGAAATCCATCAAAGACAGAACACCCAATTAACAGTGGGGGCACATTTCTCACAGGAGGGCCACTCTCTCTCCAATCTCTCAGTCCTGATCCTCAAGGGAAACTTACACAACACTTCCCAGAGACGAGCCTATGAGCTCCATTTCATCAACCTGTTGGATACTAGAGATCAGGGACTAAACATAGACATTGGATTTTTGATACATTACAATCTGCCTGGCAACTGACTCCCCAGCCCAGCCCAGCCCCTGGCTTGTTTACTTGTCATTCCATCCAGGAAGAGCACACACCAACTGCTGCAGCTTCCTTAGCCTGACAAAGGGTTTTTGAACCCGAAAGCTTACTTAATAACTATTCTCCAACTATTTGGGTTGGTCTAATAAAAGAGATCAAATTCACCCAAGGAACCTTGTCTGCCTTTATTTATGAAGAGTTTATAATGTATTATAGTATCAAACATATGTACTGTGATTTCCCTCTGAATCAACTGATAAACCTTATAAAGCCAATATACCAAGTGCCAGACTTATTTACATTCCACATAATCAGCTAACCCTGAAGGCCAAGCTGCAAGACATGCATTAACTTGCATTAAGAGGCACAGGTTTGCTGCGAGCCCCTTCCTTTCTGAATTTTTAGGATTTTTAATTTACCGCCTGGTTTCAACATTCTGAGGAAAAAGCAAATAAGGAGGGAAAATATGGTTAGAACATGCCGTTAACAGTGTATTATGTTGTTTCCTAGATAGCAGCGAGATAAATGGTATGGATCAAGATTCATGTTTCTGAAAAGGCACCCTATGCTCTCTATTAATAGCATTATGGGCACATATGTTCCTCCAGTCTATTCACCTTACCTTTCCCATAAATCCAGTGGTCTGACTTGCGACTATCACGTACTATATCCATTATTTTCTCTATAATACCAACAAGGAAAATAACTTCCAGCACCTAATGCCAAAAAAGCTAACAACATTTTGCATGTTCCCCCTTTATTATTTTTCCTTAACTTCTTCGCAAGCAAGTTTGCATGTCTGGAGAGGCTATGATATTGAAGGATTGCATGGAATATCTGAAAAGAACTGCAGGGCTTAAAGATTCATATCGCCACATGTTAGCCAGCATCAGTTTCTAATCCTCGGAATTTACACTATCTCCAGGATGGCAGCTTTTTACAGGCCAAGGAATACATTGTCTAGACTGCAGTAATGCCCAAATGCCAAGGGACACACCATTCTTGAGAAACATGGAATCTCTCTCCCTCTGTCTTTTATTTTTTTTAATCAAAAGAGCTCATTGCATTTCAAAATGAGGACACCTTGCAGGAAAGAAAGGCATGTTTAGGTTATAAAAAAAGTTTTCCTATGTACAAGTTTGAGAACAGCTCTGTGCATCAGGCTACCATTGTACAAATATGGGGTTCTTCTAGATGGTCTTTGCTTATTGCTTGGTATTTCTACAGGAGGTCTAGGAAATGTGATGAAGATTGCTTTGAGCCTCTGTGTTGCATTTGCTCTCCAGTTTGCAACAAGCCCACCAGGTGGTTTTCACTGTCTAAAGAATGGGTCCAAATATTACCCAGATTTAGATTAAAACAAGCAGAAACCAATTTGTAAAGACAAATTAAAGATTCCCATCTCTTTCTTCATTCCACAGTCCCAAAAAAGCCGAGGCATCTTGTTTGTAGGGACATCTGTCATAAGCAGCTGAGCAGGTTGGCGATTTCAAATTTAGCACATTCCAGGAATGTAGGTGGATACAACAGCAGGAGTGAGTGAACAGCTGTTTGCCTGGCCTATTCCCTTCTGATACAGGCAGATTTCTAATAGGAAATGCCATTTAATCAGGACAGCAGTAAGTAGTTCTGAATAACTACAGTATCCCCATAGGCCCCTAGCAGATGTGTAAGTAAAGGTGCAATAGAATCTTATATGGGATCCCTACAATCACTTCCTGCCATGCCACAAGTACATGGTCAGAGATGTGATTGTGAGATCTAGCATCAGATCCCATCATGCCATATTGTTGGTGCAGGCGGATCCCGGGATCTCTATCCTACCTTCCCCTGCACTAGCAGGTAGTAAGCTCTTACGGCTGGGAGCTGATGGGGATCCTATCTACGAGGGTGCACCACGTGCTCCCAGGTTTGGCAGCACCCAGTTCATCTGAGCTCCTAGTCACCGGGCTACACCATGTGCTCCCACAGCTGGTAGCTCCCAGCTGATCCAGGCTCTCAGCTGCAGGAGTGAACCATGCACTCCCAAGGCTGAAAGCCATCAGGTGATGGAGCTCCCAGCCACAGCCTAGTCATGTGTTCAATTACTGGCATGATATGAACCAGCCAGAAAGTTATTACGCATTTTTGTGTAATAACTTTGTGGCTTATTCCTTGTTTTATCACATCATTAACTGCATTAACCTGTGGCCGGGTAACAATTTCAGGCTTGATTAACTGGTCTTAAGTGTAATGTGTGCCAGGGGTCATAGGAATGAAGGTGGATCCTGGAGTTAGATGGGGGTACTTTTAGAACATGATATGGATATGGATAATAAAAACCCCAGGCTTTCTGCAGCTGTTGCTTCCCTTCATACACAATTCTTCCACCTATTGGACCGTTCAAAATTTCATGCTGCTGTGTCTCATGTATCAGTGTCCCTGCACTTAAAGATGATGGCGGTGCAGACAAAGTTCTGTCTGTCATAAAACAATACTACATCTTTACTGCAGGCACCTTCAAAACTATGAGGTGTATAAATCAATGGGATCAAAAATAATTCAGTGTTTGCAGGAACAGTTTCTTGAACTGCAAGCAGCAGTGCCTAAATGAATATCTGCAGAAAAGAGCACCAGAAGCAGACCCTAGGGGAACCCATACTGCAAGCCTGCAGCAGCTGACAACCTCACTACACATCAGCTGCAGGAACTCCACAGCTCAGGCTCCCCAGGGGCTGTCCGTGGTGCCCTGTTCTTGCCCAGCAGTATATCCAGAGAGGCTGAGGAGCAGAACTGAACCTCCTGTGGCAAAAAACCTGGGGGGGTGGGACACTATTCTGCTCCTGCACCACCACCAGCACATGCTACAGGGGCAAGGGCTACCCAGCCTCTATGGTTTGTGCAGGACTGCACCTGCATAGCAAAGATTCTCAGGTGTAATTCTGGCATCCCTTCTAAGCATCCAGGGCAAGTGCCCCCCACACATACCCCCCGCATCCCTTCCCCACAAGTTACGCTATTGCCAATGTTGTCCAAGGCCCATATTAGGAAAACTTGTCACACACATCCATACACGTCTACATCTACATCTGTACTGAGAATGCGCATGTACACACACACACACACACACACACACACACACACACACAGAGTCTTATAATGACATGCATTCCTAATCATCCTGTAAAGCATTTGGCAGTCTAGCTATTAGTTAATGCAAATATTTTTCCTATTGAATTATATTTTATTGTGCTAATCGTTATTGTAAAAAGTGCACACACACAAGGCAAGCAAGCATTTTAAAACAGAGACCACCACATGTTTTGTTAGGACAACTGGATTCCAATGCTAATTGGGACTTCTGGGCACTAGTGTAACAAGCTTATTATAGTATTCCTTGCTAGACCCCAATCACAAAAGTGGGTTAAAGTTTTTCACTGGCACAGTCAAATCATCCCTTCTGTTTAGGAAGGAAGTGATACCAAGATTATTCTCCAAGGACACCATGGTGAAGATTATGCCATCTTAAAGGATTTTAATATAGATAGCTAATTCATTTAAAGCAAGATTAAAGAATACTGGTCCTCAAGGTACATGCGATTGGATAAGATGTAATAAGAGTATGCATCTATCCTGCTGCGCTTACACTGAGTGCTTTCTGTTCAGAGATCTGATTTGTTTTTATCCAGTCACGTACAAAATTTAAGTATTAAAAATGATTGCTGGCACATAGGAGAATCAACCAATAGAGAGTTAAAGATATAAAAGATTCAAGGAAGTTTAGGATGGGAATGTGACAACTTTTAAAAATAGCAAGGAAAAGCACTACAAAATGGCAGACGATTAGTACATTCTGAGTCAGTCTTAATGTAACTTTATGGGCTATTGCAGCAGATTGCATGCTGCAGCAAGAATACCAAATTTTCTCATTTACAATACACACCTTTTCCCCAAAAATTATCTGTTGGAAATTGTGGTGTGCATTATAAGCAAGGAAATACAATAACAGAAGTTTCTTCTGCTGGAGGGGAAACAAAAGTAAGGTTGCACAGGTTCCAACAGGGAGCAGCACAATGAATATGTTGAGTGCTACTATTTGATTACTAGGTGCTGCTATTTGATTACTTTCTGCTAGTTATCTGAAAGGAAAGATCTTTTCTTCATTCTGTCTTTCAAAAACAAGGCACATGTCTTATGCTGGGGGCATGCTGTATGCACAAAAATACAGTGTGCAGCCACATTAGACAAATAGTTTGTTTGATGCATTGAACTTGGCTTATTTATAATCTTCAAGATATCTTCCACTTCAGTCTGTTCTATTACCCATATGTTTGACCTCTTTCTCCATGTAACATTAACAATTTAAGATTATCCTTTCATTCTTTGTTGTTCAGCCAGAGTTTGAAACTGTATCTTCAATAATAATGGCACCAACATCTATCTATCTTTCTCCTTCAGATGATGCTTTCTTCTTGAAATATGTTAAACCATTTAATGAGCTACCATTTGTGCATGTAGTTCCACAGAAATGCAACTACCTCAGGGATAAAGGACAGTCAAGGACTAGTGCTAAGCAACAAGTAAAAGAAGAAAATTTTCATTAAGGACATTAGTGTTGTTCCCTAGTCTTCTGAAAAAGCCCATGCTTGTTTTATATTCCTAGGGATCAGAAAGGACCTCAATATTTTAAAACAGATAAAATGATTTCTATGCAGTTTAAGACATATTCCACAAACAGAAAATGAGGCAAAAAAAAATCTTTGAATAAAGTATGTTTGAATTCTTTGTTTATTCCTTGGCATAATAAATCACAAATAGGTCATTACCAAATCTCCATAAAATACATTAATTGAGCAAATTTTCTTAACATAGAGTCTTATCAGTACTATGCATATTCAACTAGCTTACATTCTGCATGCATATGAGAATGTGCTTGTGCAAATCTTGTTAAGTCATGTACAAGTACAATATCTATATGCAGTTGCCTACTTATCAATATGTTTGTTTCTTTATATACATTGTAAGAAAAGCATTCATGTAGCACATAATTTTTATATACATCTCTTTGGAAATGGTTTGAATCATTACAACCAAGTTACTTAATAATTAAAAATCTTTAAAGTGCCATAGAATTCAAAAGAAATCAGAGTACAAATGAGAAATTTTAGAGATCTTTAAATTTATTAGATTATTAATTTTATAGTATTTCTTCCACTCCACGCCTGTCTTGAAACAGAGGAATAATCTTCTTTTTCATTTTCAAATGTCAAATTGCCTCTTATAAACTAGGAAAACAAGGTGAAATTCCTGCATTGCAGAATTTTGTTATCAAAACTGGGTTGTTCAGTTTCATAATAATTTGTCACAGTTAGTCCATGAAGTGAAATAATGTCGTCTGTGTACAGTAAGAAGGATCCTGAAGTTTAAAGCTTCACCACCATCACTTTACTCTGAATCTCTACAGACAGTAGCATACAACTCATGCTCCAAGGCATAAATTTGTTTTGATGGCTGAAGCAAACTATAGTAATTGAATTGGATGGTACTATTGTCCTTTCCATCAGCATTTCTGTCAGCACTATACAAGACAAACAATGCTACCCATAGTATTGTAAGGAGTTTGCATTACCAGTCAACAGGACTACTGAAAGTAGGAGTTTATACAGGATCAGAGCCCAATAATGTTAAAATGTATTTATTTTGTTGGTTTAACATAACTTAAGAAGTATAAAGAATAGCTTTCCAGAGCCATAAATTATATTAACTATTTCTGGAAACTTTGGATTTTACATTAATAGGAAAAAGACAGAGCATATAACCTAAAAATCACCAGACTGCTCACAAAACATCCTGGAAATTTACCAGCTCACAGAACTTTGTCTTCCATAGTAAATTTACCATGGTAATGTAGCATGTGCACACACACATTCAAAATACTCAACCTCTTGGCTCCAAGAAAGGAGATTGATAGTTGCAGAAAAACCCATTCCCTACCCTCCTTCCATTTAACAAAAATAAGTTAGATTTATGCCTCAACCACACCCCAAAATATTTATTTGGTCTCCTTAAAACATTCTGGCTAATGACAGAAAAGCCCAAGGCAGAATCAATTCAACCTTTGCGGGTTTCTGTAACCAGTGAACATTGGATCATGAGCAAATGTAACACATGTTCGCCCTTGTCAAGGGAATGAAGCAAATGCCTGCGCTGGCCAGGCCAGAAGGCACGGGGTGCTTCTGCATACCTCCTAGCCTGGCAGCCATGCCCAGCCAAGCCGGGCCATCTCTAATTGGCTGTCAAGCACATGCCCCCAACTCCAGCTTTCACCGCAGACCTTCCCCTGCACTAAGTCCTAGCTTTCCAGAGCTGGTAGCTATGGTGACCCCAGAGGGGGCAGGAGTAGGGAACAAAACCCCCATGGCCCTAGCCATGGTCCCCCCCCCCCCACTGATGTCTGTACAACATGGGGGAGTTTGCCAGGTGGCAGGGGATTTTACCCTGCAGCCCAGCATTCCTCCCACCACAGCCCAGTTGGTCAATAACCCCAGCTGCACCCCTGCACTGACCTGGCCTCTCAGTTGTAGGCAGTAAGCTGAGAGGCCAGGTCCAGCATGGGGCAGGGCTGGAGTGATTGCCCCACTGAGCTGCAGAGGGAAGTATGCTGGGCGGGGGGGGGCAGGAAGTCCCCACCACCTGGTAGCCTCCCCCCAACACTGTGCAGACCCCAAATAGAGGGGCCATAGCCAGGGTAGGGCCCCCCCCCATCCAACCCCATGCAGCTAAGAGGCTGGATCTGGCATGTGGCTGGGTGGAGGAAGGAAAGCAGGGCTGCGAGGGAAAAAGCCCCTGCCACAAGGTCCCCCCTGTGCTTTGTAGGGCCCACCTAGGGTGGGGAGCTGTGACAACCTGGGGGCAGGACCAGCCACGCTCAGCTGGAGCAGATGGGGACAGAGGCTAGCCTACCAACCCTGAAGGGGGGGTTGGCAGAGAAGGTGCAAAGCATTCTGGGATGCTGGGGGTCTGTGATTTAACTTGAGTTAGGAGGGGATCATGGACAGCAGTTCCACAGACCAGTTTAACTTAAAACATTAAAGTCTACTACTACATCCATCCAGACCTATCTTAAACCGGTTTCAGCCATTTTGAAACCAGTCTGTGTGTACTGAACTTCTGCTCTGTTACAGATTTAAACCATTTTCTTATCACTTATATCAGTTTGTGTAATTTCTATCCCTAGTCTTTAAAGCCATAACTCCCACAGCCGGATGGAACAGTTAACTGTGTTGATTCAGTATCCACATCACAATCAGTTCTTCAACTCTCTGCTGAAAATGCCTACAAAGATGTTATTTATGCCTTTAAATGGATGCACGCATGCATGGACGCACAGACAGACAGACATATTTACTATTATAAACAGATTTTGTTGTTCTTCATCACCAATATGGGCTAAATTTGACCTACTTGAACTGAAGGCCTAGATGAGAAAGCCTCTTTGGACTATTATAATTTCCTGAGCCATCAAGATTTGTTTTCACTTTATTTCTTTTTCCCCTCGGACAAAAAATAATGCAGAAAAATGGCTGCTACTACTTTCAATACTACTACAGCAGGGAAACAACAAGAAAATTAACCACGTTTTTGAAGCACAGAGATGTTATAGAAAAATGGAGGAAAATAAAAATTGCTAAAAGTGTTTTGCATTATACAACCAAAAGTGGTATTAAATGTGAAAAATATGCAGACCATTACCAGTTTTACACCTTACTCACTTTTTGGGCTATGAAGCTGAATAGAGGAGTTTGGTTGGGATGGCATCGGAGGAATCGTCTCCACTTGGGTAAGCTAGATGTTTCCCCCTTATACAAACAGTTGCCACCCTAGGCAGTAGCCAAAGGCCTCTGGCTACTCTAAATACAAAATGCATTTACTTTATCTGATTTAGGCTGTTTAAGTTTTGATAGTTTATATAACCTTTGGCTTAGTTTTTCCTTTACATTATTTTCTTTTATTCTATTTTATTGCATAATAGCTGGTGTTTTCGTCAACATCTGTTTTTCAGCTTGGTGCTAAAGATCCAGTGTGTCTTAAGGAAGGCATTCTTAGATCTCAATAATTGGTTTATAACGGAGAGCTCTTACCATTGGAAATATGATCTTTAGCCCACCCACAATGGAGGCATCTTTTGTTTCTACATGTCTGCTGTCAATAAATAGCAATTTACCAACACAGCAGAAAATTACAGAACTAATTGTTAAAAGAGGCCTTAAAATAACTCTTCAACCCAGTAATACCCCCACCAATAGACCAATGACACAATTTAGAACAATTGAGATGCTGGAAGGAAAAAAAATAAAAAAAAAAAAATTAAAAAAAAATCAGTAATGAGGAACAGACCCTGGAATCTGCCTTGGGCCCACTATTGTTTAATATTATGGACAATAGGATTGAGTGACCCTTAGAAAATCTGTGGACAAAGTATAGGTTTACTATACTAACTCCAAGTTAGGTGGAGTTATAGATACTTTGGAGGGTGTGGTTAGAATCCAGAATGACCTGGATAGACTGAAGAAATGGTCCACAGTCAATAAGATGAGATTCAACAAGGACAAGTGTAACATCCTGCCCTTGGGACAGAATAATTGCACAAACAAATACAGACTGGGGAATGAGTGGCTATGGTGCAGTACTACAGAGAAGGACCTAGGGGTTACAGTGGACCACAAGCTGAAAATGAGCCAACAGCTTGCTCTTGTTGAAAAAAAAATCCAATATTTTACTGGGGTGGATTAATAGGAGCATCACTTGCAAATCAAGGGAACTGATTTCCACTCTGTTCTGCACAGATGCTTCACCTGGAATACTGAGTCTACTTTTGGGCCAAACACTTCAAGAAAGATGTTGACAAATTGGAAAGAGTCCAATGCAGGACAACAAAAATGAGAAGGACCTTAGAGGCAAATGATGAAAGACTGAAAGAGCTGGTGTTATTTAGTCTGGAGAAGAGAAGACTGAGAGGGGATTTGATACCAGTCTTCAAATAACTAAAGAGCTATTAGAGAGGATGGAGATAGGTTTTTCTCTGTGGCTGTAGGGGACAAGACTAGGAGCAATCCCCTCAAGCACTAGCAGTAGAAATTTAGGCTAGAAATTAGGAGGAACTTTCCGACTATGAGGGTAGTCAAACACTGGAATAAGCCACCTAGAAAAGCTATAAAATTTCCAAGGATGGAGAGTCTCAAAAGCAGGTTAGACATAACATAACTGGCATGATTTAATCAGGGATGGTCCTGCCTTGAACAGTAGGCTAAACTATATGACCTTATGGAGGTCCTTCTAGCCCTACTTTACAATGATTCCTATAGATCCTAAAACCTACTTTTCACATCACCAACTATAGGCACTGCGGGTAAAGTAAATTTTAATGTAGATTTATCGAACCCTCGCCTATCCCTTACTTGAATCCAACCTGAGTGAGAGTTTTAACTCGCTGCCTGGCTCTGTTTTCCCAGAAAATAAAACCTGGACACATGAATCAGCCCTGAAATGGGAAAATGAAGGCCGCAGACTACCAAGCCCCTCAAGTATCTCTTGTGTCTTTTGTAGTTGCTACGATTAAAACAAAGAAAGAAAGAAATATTCTACTTTTAATCAAATTAATAGAAATCAGAAATTCATCTTTGATTTAAAATCACATGAAAAAGCACACAATATTTTATTTAAGGCAATTAAAAGAAAACTGATATACAAGGAAAGTTCAAAGAACAGACCTAATAACAACAAAACCTTGAAGAGTGAGGATTTCATTACAATCAATCAAGTGACAGATTTAGAATCTGACTGACCAAACTTCTACTATTTTTATTAGTCATAGCTCTATTAGAGAGAGAAAATGAAGACTAAGAAGGCAAAACATTCAATATTTATCCATATAAAAGAGTTCAGAACTGTTTATATGAAACTCAGAATTGCATGACTTTTAGCCAAAAGATTTAAAATCTCTCCCCAGCTATTGAAAACTATTATTATTTATGTACCCAAAATTAAATCCTTCAGAGGTTCAACTAAGCCTTCTACAAAGAGAGAAGGCTTAGTTCTCTCCTTCTAAGGAGAAGCAAATTACTACATCCCTAGGTGAGATTGGTCTTTTGGTATAGAACACGGCTGACTTGTCAAATAAATTATCTGACTCATGGAGAATTTTTATTAATGATTTTGATATTGTGATTTTATAAAAGATAAAGTATGGGAAGATGGTGTACATTCCTGGACTTATTTCATTTTATAAAAATGTCTTGAAGGATAAAACTAAAAGATTGTTGCAGGGAGGCTAGGTTATACTGATGGTAATAAGGAGACTGATTGAGGGATTAGATATTGAAAAAGACTCAAACTATCTACTAGCAGTCCTCATAAAATTTTATGGCAGACCTCCCTTGATTCTTATTAATGTTTATTTCATTTCCCACATTCACATCAAGATCCAGTGCAATCTTGAAACAGGAATTATTACATAATGCTCTTGAGATGATCCAAAATAAATTCCCAGAATTAGAAATAATAATAGCAGGTGATTTTAATGCTAGAATTGGTGGCACTGACACCCATGATAATGAAGATGTCCTAAATAAAATATGGGGAATCTGTCCAGGAATCTTATGTAATAAGAAATTAAAAGAAGGAGGATGATCCTCATGAAATGTATTGCAGATGAGAATTTTAGAGCCCTTCATAGATAAAACTGGTGTCTGGGGCCTTCACATCTGTTACAACTGAAGGAGCAAGTGGACTGTTTATTAACAGAACTAATATACGTGGAGTAAGTATTTGAAATGTTACCATGTATGGAAAGTGACTGTTTCCTTTTCTCTCTAGATTTCCATTATGGGGGATCCTTCTCCTAAAACCATACAACTAGCCCCAAAATTAGAAGTAATCAATAAGACAACGCAATGGGATAATGAATTATGAAATGAATAATGAAAAATGTGTTGCTCTGCTCAAAGACATTTTCTTGGGCCACTTATTCATATCCCCAAAGTACAAGAACCCAAAAAATGACTCAGATACAAAGAATTTCTCCAACAGCTGGACAACGCCCTCACAGAAGACAGAGTCTTTGCTGGGAATAGGTGGTTTCAGTGGTAAAAACCATGGTTCGATAAGGACTGTCCTAAAGCTAAAGATGATTTAATAGAACCTGTGAAGGAATGCAAGTTTAAAAATGATTGTGGTAATTTCTAACATATCAAGAATATTAATAAAGACCATGCAAAATGAATTGAAGGCAATAAGAAACAATATTAAATGAGAGGATCTGCTAGCCTCAGGAAAAAATAACGACAAAAGAGTCTGCTTAACTTCCAAAGTGTATATTCCTGAAGATGAGTGGGTCTTGTTTTTTAAAAAAATAAGTTTAACATCTTACTTGCAGATGGTGAAGGGATTGATGGCTTCTTGCTGAAGGAAATTTTATCTGTTACGCCGCATGGAGATCACTACCTCATTTCTGAATCTCAAGATCATATATATCCTTACTGAGAAATGGAAAGGCCACTGGTCTTGATTTTCTTCCCCCAGAAATCTTCAAGGAACTTATTAACAGGTGTTAATATAATTTTCATATAATTATTTAGAAGACAGATAGCCAAACCATTGGAATGAAAATAGCAGCCCCAATTTAAAAAAATTAAAATTAAAAAATGAGGACAAGAGAGATCTCCTGCATCATATTGTCCTATTCGTAGTCCAGCTGAAATATTTGGGAGCTGTTTGCTTTTTCCACCTTCAGACATGGACTTCTGAAAATAATATTTTGGGAGAAAAACAAGCTGGTTTCAGAGAAAGGTATACTTGCATGGACCATTGCTTAGTGTTGTACCATTTAGCATCCAAATGGATAAAAACACAAAATCACTAATATGTAGCCTTCATAGATCTAAAGGGAACTTTTGAATCCATAGATACATTAAAATTGTGGAAGGAACTGGCAATAACATTAATAGATAAAGCTCTCTTACAATTAAGCATGACTTACTATTCAAATACAGCATCTAGGGCATGTTATCAGATCAGTGGTGCCCTGTCAATAGTTTCCAAACTAAGAAAGGGGTACCACAAGGATGTTTGCTTGCTCTGCTACTTTTTAATTTATTCTTAAATGATCTAAAACAGGTGCTAACAGGGAATCAATTCCATGAACCCATGATATTGAATGACCCTACTACCTTTGTCTTGCTCTATGCAAATGATGCATCATCAATGTCATAATCCTGACTAGACTTCCAAAGGTTATTAGATGCTTTTCAGCAGTACTGTACCTCAAATAGCTATGAAATCAATACAGGTGTTGGTTTGGGGGAACAAAAGGAGAACATGAATTTGTTTTTTTACAGGAAAAGAAACTAGAGATGGTATCTTCTTTTAAATGCCTTGGAATCTAGTTTAACAAAACTCTGGTCTGGAATTAGTGTAAAAACTAGAGCAAAACAAATCTTAGGTAGAATTTGATACCTTTATAAGATAGGCAGAAAAGTAGTTCTGGCAGCGCTAGCTGTCTATACAGGCTTCCCTCGATTTATGCAGTACATGCATTCCCAGAGAATGACACATAAATTGAATTCACATAAAGCAAACGCACTTTACAATGTAAGAAAGAGAGATAGGTTCCCCTGGTGGTGAGAATGGGAGGGAGGCTGGGACTAGGGAAAGGGTGGGGGAGGGTGCTGCTCCCTGGGCTGCACTAGGCAGCAAAGCTGAGGTTAGAGAAAGGCACTCACCCCAGCCCTGGATGCAATGGCCCTGGGAGCAGCTGGCACCAGCGGCTTTCAGACACTGGGCTGCACCATGCTCTGCCTGTCCTCCTGTGCCTCGGCTCCGCTTGTCCCAACTCATTTCTGCTCCTGGGCTGCGCCATGCCCTGGTGCAGGCAGCTGGTGTCTGCTGCTTCCAGGGCCACTCCAGCACAAGTTGGGGTGAGTGCGGACAAGCAGAGCCCCAGGCGGCAAAGGGCACAGCACTCACCCCAGCCCATGCTGGAGCAGCCAACACCAACTGCCTGCACCAGGGCACAGCACAGGCCAGGAGCAAATGTGAGTGGGGACAAGTGGAGCCCAGGCATGGGGGGGGGGGGTGGGACAGGCAGAGCATGGTGCAGCCCAGCAGCTGCAGGTGGCTGGCGCTGACCGCTCCCGGGGCCAATGCAGCCAGGGCTGAGGTTTGTGCTGCTCTGTTCCCTCTGCTTTGCTGCCTTGTGCAGCCCCAGGAGCAGCACCCCTCCTCTCACCCCCTCCCTAGTCCCAGCTTCACTCCCTCTCTCCCTGCCTCAATGCCATGGGAACCTATCCCTATTTGTTACATTGTAAACTAGATTTGCTTTATGCAAATTCACTTTATGCGCCGTTCTCCAGGAATGCATATACCACATAAATCAAGGGAAACCTGTATATATGAGCATTTAAATATATATAAATAAAAATATAACCACACACACACACATACCTACCTCCTTTTATCTATGATTAGTAAATCTCTGTTCATTCATGGTTGGATGAGGATGGTTATTATGCATAAATTGTAACACCTAAAGACTCAAATCAAGAACACTGTGCAAGAAGACTGTTTTGCCCAATGACTAACCTCAAGGTTCCCATCTTTGAATACTAACCTAACTCCTTTTGAGGATAAGTGCAATGTTCTAAGAAATGACAGCCTGCCTCCTGAGCAATGCCTGCTGCCAGAAAAATATTACCCCAGTGCTCTTCTCGTTATACAGGCTACCTATAACAAATCAGGTTAATTTCCAGACAGTAGACATCCTTTTCTAATGCAGTTAGCATTAGGGGCTATAGGCTCTACAGGTGGGATAGAGAAGGAAGGAAGGGAAGGGGTGTGGCACTCTATGTCAAAGAGCAATACACATCCTCTGCCAGCAAAATGGGGTCGGAGGAGGGGCAAGCTGAAGTTCTCTGGGTCAAGATACAAGGGGGTCATGGGGAGAGGGATTTAACAGTGGGGGTCTACTACAGACCCCCCAACCAAGGGGAGGAGCTGGACCGGGAATTTTCAGGCCAGTTTGCAGAGGCACTTAAGGCAAGGGATGTAGTTGTCATGAGTGATCTAAATTACCCAGACATCTGCTGGGAGGACCAGTCAGCCAGGTCAGACCATTCCAGGAGGTTCCTGGCTGAGATACAGGACCTCCACTTAACCCAGGAGGTGCACAGTCCCACCAGAGGAAATTGCCTGTGACCAGGTCCAACAGGGCATCTGGTAAGGGGGCTCCAGGTCCTTAACCACCTTGGTGACAGCGATCATCGCTTGCTGGAATTCATCATCCAGCACAGGGTACAAAGGTCTGCAGCAAGGCGGTAGCCCTAGACTTCAAGAGGGCCAACTTCAACTAGTTGAGGAGATTGTTGGGGAGGCACTGGGGTTCTCAAGGGCAGAGGAACTCAGTGCCCAAGATGAGTGGTCATTCCTTAAGGAGATGATACTCAGAGCCCAAGGGGTGACAATCCCAACAAGAAGCAAGGGGGGCAAGAGTGCCCAAAAGCCCCCCTGGCTCACCAAGGATGTCCAAGAATGCCTGGTTGCCAAAAAGGCGGCATACACCCGGTGGAAGGGGGGGGGTGGCGGCTATCTCCAAATAGGAGTATACCTCCACTACTCGGGCCTGTAGGGGGGCTGTTAGGAAGGCTAAGGCGGACATAGAGCTAGGACTAGCATCCAAGATCAAAGATGATAAAAAGTCCTTTTTCAAATATATAGGGAGGATGTAGAAGGCATCGGGAAACGTGGGGCCCCTGCAAGATACGCTGGGCAATCTGGTGATTGCGCCAGAGGAGAAGAAAGACCTCTTTAACAAATTCCTCACCTCCGTTTTCTTGTGCAGGGACCGGGACTCCCCCACCAGGATTCAAGGCGGACTTGAGGGGAACGCCTCCAGACCTAAGGTTGAGGAGGACTGGGTTAGAGTGCTTCTGGAGGGGCTAGATGTGTTCAAATCAGCAGGTCCAGATGCTCTCCAGCCCAGGGTGCAGGGTGTTGGGGGAGCTAGCAGACGTTATTGCAGGGCCCTTGGCACGGCTTTATGAGCACTCGTGGTGCTCGGGCCAGGTGCCAGATGATTGGAAGATAGCCAATGTGGTCCCCACACCTTTAAAAAACTATAGGCCCATCAGTCTTACCTCAATCCTGGGGAAACTCTTTGAGAAGATCATCAAGGAGCACATCTGTGATGGGCTGACATCGGGGATGATGCTCAAGGGCAACCAGCACGGTTTCATTAGGAGCAGGTCATGTCAGACCAACCTGATTGCCTTTACAATCACAAAAGCATTGGATGCAGGTGTCGCCGTGGATGTAGTCTTTCTGGACTTCAGCGAGGCCTTTTGACACTGTCGACCACCCCATCCTCATTAAAAAACTAGGCGACTGTGGCATTGATGCCTACACAGTCAGATGGATTGCAAATTGGCTGAAGGGTCATACTCAGAGGGTGGTGGACAGGTCATATTCGACCCGGGGGGAAGTGGGCAGCAGAGTCCCCCAGGGCTCGGTCCTTGGGCCCGCACTGTTCAATTTCTTTATCAGCAATTTGGACAACGGGGTGAAAAGCAAACTGTTTAAATTTGCTGATGATACCAAAATTTGGGGTGATGTGGGCACACTAATAGGGAGGGAAAAAACTGCAGCAAGACCTGGATAGGTTGCAGGGGTGGGCTAACAAAAACAGGATGCGTTTCAATATGGACAAGTGCAGGGTGCTGCACTTGGGCAGTAGTAACCAGCAGCAAGCTTATAAGATGTGAAACTCCCTTCTTGAGAGCACGGAGGCAGAAAGGGATCTTGGAGTTGTTATTGACTCCAAGATGAACATGGGCCGACAACGCAAGGTCATGGTCGGGAGGGCTAACCGGACCTTATCGTGCATCCACAGGTGCATCTCAAGCAGGGCCAAGGAGGTGATCCTCCCCTTCTACACGACACTGGTCAGGCCACAGCTGGAGTACTGTGTCCAGTTCTGGGCACCCCACTTCAAGAGGGTTGTGGACAACATTGAGAGGTTCCAGAGGAGGGCCACCTGCATGATCTGGGGACAGCAGGGAAGACCCTACAATGAGAGGCTACAGGACCTGAACCTGTTCAGCCTTCACAAGAGAAGGCTGAGGGGGGACCTGGTGACCATCTATAAACTCACTAAGGGGGACCAGAAGGGTTTGGGGGAAGACCTTGTTTCCCCTAGCACCCCCAGGGATAACAAGGAATAATGGCCACAGGTTGTTGGAGAGTAGGTTTAGATAAGACATCCGTAGGAACTACTTCACAGTTAGGGTGGCTAGGATCTGGAACCAACTTCCAAGGGAAGTGGTGCTGGCTCCTACCCTGGGGGTCTTTAAGAAGAGGCTTGATGCCTACCTGGCTGGGGTCATTGGAGCCCAGTTTTCCTCCTGCCCAGGCAGGGGGTCGGACTTGAAGATCTACAAGGTCCCCTCTGACCCTACTTCTATGATTCTAGGATTCTAAGGGTCCTCCATAGCACTGAACCAAGTTACCCAGAAGAGCACCTCCTACCACAGGTGCATGTTTCCCTTGACAGCTGCCTTCCACAGAAACAAGAATCAATGCTAAAATGTCAAATCCACAAAGGACAGAGCTTTCTGGGCAACTGGCCCAAAGTTTTTGTACTCACCTACTGAGGGATGTGGCCACAGGTCTTATCAACTTCAACACAAAAATCAAGAATAATTTCTTTATCCTTCTCATACGATGATACTTCAGACAAAGCTGTCAAAAAGGAAGAGGTAACGGTTCTCTCTCATATGCATACAAATTCCAGTTACTCCCTAGGTAAGAGAGAGAAATATTATCCACTTTTTAAATCTTTTCTTAGAAGGCACTGAGATATTGAGACTGTTGGCACTTAATATTTATACAGCTCATTCTTGCCTTTCATCAAGAAAAAAATATTTTAGATGGTTTCAGAACCTCAGTTTTCTAACAAGTAGAATTTGCACGTTGCTATTATAATGGTGGAAGTCTTGAGCCACATTAACAATGGGCCTTTAGGGCTCCACTTTCCTGCTAGTCCTTTGGTAGAAATCAATGTGATGTATATAAAATTACACAAGTTAAATTGCACCTTCCATTTTGTGAAGAAAATGGCCAGTAGCAAATACTTTCCTCATTGATTTCATCTTGTCTTCATTTTTTCATTTGTTAGAAAACAAGGGCAGGTGCATGTTTCAGACCCTGAGAACATTATGCTGCTACAAAGATATAAGAATCATATATAAGCAGCTTGAATCCCTAGACATTCTGAGTCTTCCTTCTGCTCAAGGAAAGGCAAAGAACTAGTCAAATAAAAAAATGGAGTTCATAATTGAGTGTCTTAAATATGCGGTGACACAAGAGCATCACTTTGGAAATTCCTCTATTTTTTTTTTTACAGTCTTATCTGAACCTTGACATTTTTCCCTTATACTTTATTGTAGGTTTAGCATATGGGAATGACAGCAGGAGAAGTGCCTTAATGTGTACTTCTTAAATTAATTTAACTTAAATTAAATTAATTTTATTAAAAAACAATCCCCCCCCTCCACCCCTTTAAAAGTAGTTAAATTTAGGTTTGCTTTGTTTTGTTTTGGTTTGTTTGTTTGTTTGTCTGGGGGGTAGGTATTTTAAACTGAATCCAGCAAGGTGTTCAGGGAGGTTGGAGCTAATCACATGCTTAAAGATGTGTTTATACATTTTGCTGGATTGAAGCTTTTAATAGCTCCAAATATTGCTTAAGAAAGATAGCCAGGGAGTATTAATTACTACTGGCTGCTTTGAAAAATCCAGGAGATTTGACAGGTGTCAGAGTAATAAATGCAATAGAAAACAAAACAGCCATAATTAGTGACATTTAAGAGCATATGACTCTGCTAGCAACAGAAATTCAGCTGACAAAGGAAGAGATTTTACAGTACTTTTCTAATGAAACCACATATACCCTCAGGAATTGTCACAATTGCTAAACAGGGAAAAAATATTTTACTAAACAGTGTCCTGTGGCAAATTCTCTACTGCCAATCTGATTCACTCAAGACCCTGGGCACAGGGGTGTAGTTTATCCTTCATACTCATTCAGTCTTCAGCCTCACTAATCAAATTAAGGCTACCTTTTAAAGATGCCAATTAGTACAAACTAAAATGGTGGTATCTGTCATCTGGATACTTGTCTGATGGAAATTTGAATTAAAACAAAACATTCACAGAGGCCATGATAAGGAAAAGACCTTGGGCTACTACTTAGTGCTGACCTGGACTGGCTTTGATCCAGTGGACAGTGAAATGTGGACAAGTAATGCAGCCCAACGCAAATCTTAACTTACCCATTCCATCTCAGGGCTTTTATTGGCAGTGGTACACACAGGATATAACTGGGGAAAAAAACCTCTAATCAATAGTTCTTCAACATACAGCAGCTGAATGAACATTATTGAATTTAACCTATTCTAGGCATATCCCAGTTTCAAACAGAGATTAAATGTTTTTCATCAATTTCACTCTCTTTGTGATGTTCAAGATCATTCAAGAGCATATTTGGTTTTGACATTTTTAATTACTACTCTCAATGTATTCATTTTTAACCATTTTAACTATATTCCAATTGTCCATGGTCCAGAATAGAAGGGAGAGAGAGATAAAATTCTGCAGGCAATTCAGGGCAGGGATTGCATCTTCTGTGTAGGAAGAGCACACGTAACAAAGGGTGTGATGCTAGAATGCCAATAATACATTTTTATTGAACCAACTGTACAGTTGGGAGAGCTGTTAGACAAGCTATTAGCATGAGGTAACCTGAGGAAGGGCATCTGATGCTGAGAGCTTGTCTAACAGCTCACCCAACTATACAGTGGGCCCAATAAAAGATATCAGGAAAAAAAAAAAAACAACCTTGCCTCTCAACATTTCCTGGACAATCACACCTACAACACTCCATCCTAAATAATATATCGAAATTTATCTCTATGAAATAGTAAGTTGAGCATATTTATTCTATACCAAGAAAAATCTTGGTACTCTAAATATCTTTTTCAATTTAATGGTAATTAAACTGAAAAAATGCTTTGGTTTTAAAAACTGGGGCATTTTTTTTTTTTAAACAAGATGCATTTCACATATTTTCCTTTCTGGTGTCATTTGTCATTATTCAAATTCTTATCTAACGAGTGGCTTTTATCAGTGTTACGTCTTACAGATACTCAATACTCTGACTAAAGCATTTTAGAATCCTTTCAATTACATCTATAGAGTGAAACACTTTTTAAATATCAAAAATCATTTCCAATTGAAATATTCATTTTTAATGAAATTTTTCAGGGGGGGGGTTTTGTTTGTTGTTTTTTTTAACTAAACTAAAATCTTCAGTTTATCAGTTGAAATTTTTCAGGAAAACTTTTTTTTTTTTTTAAGTCAGCTTCTAGTGATTATTTTAAATTTTCCCCACTCTTTAGCACACTCCACCATCCCGCCAGCCCCGGAGCTGCTCTATCCCAGCTCCAATTGCTGCAGTTTCAGTAGCACATAAAGACACTACAACTAGGAGCAGCTGACTCTAACGTGAACTGCATCAGAGTTTATCCCTGCTAATTAATTGAATGTGTAGTTGTGTACACTGTGGGTGGAGGGGGCTTAAAAAAATTTCCATGGATTCAAAATCTCATTCTTCCTCAAATTATCATACATGAAGTGGCCATGACAGATATCACTGGCAATCACTGGATTGAGAAGAGAATATACTACAGAAACAGAGATGTACTCACACAAGTGAACTGAAAAAGATTCTAGAGGGAGGGCTATCTAACACATGGGAAAATGGAAGGAAGCGATACTGGAGAGGGGGAGGAGGAAGAAGCTGGCTGCTGGAATAGAAACTGACCGACTTTTAACTTTTTGACTTTTCAGACTTTTATTAAAAAGCATTAAAATCAGAAAGGTAAGTCATTCATTAAATCACACTACCAATGCAACCAGAGATCCTCCCTTTCCCACTCCCCACACCCCTCAGACATTTATAACCATTTTCCACCATAGTGCGATTCCTTGATGGTCGAGCATGACATAAAATGTCTATGTTCATCGTGAAAATGAGTATGTCTACTCGGGGTGTGCAAAGCAGGCAGTATTCAATTTGGATTCAGCCTGATTCATGAGACAGTGATTCAATTTGCTGATTTGGATCACTGTCTTGATTTGATGTGGCCATATCTGAATCTCAAGATTTGATTCTGATTTGGAGAATCAGCGATTTGGCCATAGACACAGCTTTATATGTTTTTTTTTATGTACCTCAAGGTACCAGGCATGGCTCATGAATGCTGTGATGGTGGGGTGGATGGAGTGTGCCACGGGAGTGGGGGGAGGGGTTCCGCCACGCGCTTGGTGGTGGACCGGCAAGATTTCCAGATCCGCTGCCAAGAACACAAGGGACCACCCCCCCTCTCATACCTCCCCAGCTCAGCAATCAGCCACAGGGGGGACCCCGGGTGCCCCCCCAGACCCAAGAGGCACCAGTTACCAAGCCGGGGGCAGGGGGGGTCCCCTGCATGCTCTCAGGCGGACCCTAGAAGTAGACCAGAAGTACTTCTGATCCACTTACAGGTCCGCCGCCGAGCGCATGGGAGACCCTCCCCCTGCGGGATGCTCCATCCACCCCACCATCTCAGCATTCACAAGCTGCACCTGGTACCTCGAAGTATGTAAAAAAACATATAAAAGTTATGTCTATGGCCAAATCATAGAATCCAAATAGATTCAGAGGATTCCGATTCAATTAGGAGAGATTAATGGGTCTCCTGATTCGATTCAGATTTGGAGATATGGCCGGCGAATCAGGCCAAATGTCCTCCAAATCAATTCAGCGACCAAAGCTTCTCACCACCCTAATGGCTACTTGGCAGTGAAGGAGTGAGTTTAGGACAGCTAGGAAAACACATACATTAGGCTGTATCTAGTTACTACAAGTAACAAGAGTCATGAAAATAGGGCAGCATGAGTTAGCAACTTAAGCATGCTCCCAGGAGGATTTGTACAGCCCACAGCCCACTGCCATTATTACCTAGACAAAGCAGATTGCATGGTTATGCCTGTCTATGTTGCAGTCACACTTCAAACAGCAGGACAGATAAACCCAATGAGACCACCACACTGAATCTTTGTGTGGTCTCTTGGGAATGGTCTGTTGCAGAAGCAGATCTACCATTTCAGCAAAATATTGCACTGTATATGCCCTTTTTGAGCACAGACCACTCCACTTACTTCTATGGGAAAGAGAATATGTACTTGAATTGAATCCAGTCCTTTTTATGGTCTAACCTCAGAAACATGAGGGATTTGGTACATACACTCTCTCAACCTTCCTCAGAATAATTCTAACTTTTGTTTGGATCACTGTCTTGATTCAATGTGGCCATATCTGAATCTCAAGATTTGATTCTGATTTGGAGAATCAGCGATTTGGCCATAGACACAGCTTTATATGTTTTTTTTTTATGTACCTCAAGGTACCAGGCATGGCTCATGAATGCTGTGATGGTGGGGTGGATGGAGTGTGCCACGGGAGTGGGGGGGGGGGTTCCGCCACGCGCTTGGTGGTGGACCTGCAAGATTTCCAGGTCCGCTGCCAAGAACACAAGGGACCACCCCCCCCCTCGTACCTCCCCAGCTCAGCAATCAGCCACAGGGGGGACCCCGGGTGCCCCCCCAGACCCAAGAGGCACCAGTTGCCAAGCCGGGGGCATATATGGCCGGGGATATATATGGAATATATCAGAATTAAAGTGTCTCTTCTTAGGTCTACCTAAAAGCTTACCTAACAAGTTTTGCCACTTTTCAAAGCAAAGAATTGACATCTCTTCTCCTTAAGAAGAAACAATCAAGTCCAAATAGTTTTATCACTGAAATTTATTCCAATATTGTATAATTCCACACCCCACTGTCCTTTATAAGAAACAAGGACCCTAGTACAAATAAAAATGTGTAGCTCTATGGCCTAAGACTCTCAGAAGAATGAACTCTCTGCCAACATCTACTGATAAACAAAGACACATGACAAGAATAAAGAGCAGACCTTATTTTCTATGCCTGTCTGCCCTCACATTGAGGGCTTTTTCATTAAAATCCATTTGAGTATAGAGGTAAATCAAAGTAAAGACACAAGGACAACAGAACTCTACTGAATAGGCCTTACTGAGGCATTACCATAATCAGGAACTCATCTGAGTGTATGGGAAGTGGAACAAGAAACACAAAAGGGACTCCTAGAGTTTAGGGCACCATGAATGCCTGATGCTCACTGGAACAATACAATGTCAACGCTGAAATCCTTGGGACCAGGGAGCCAGCAAACAGGACTGCAAACCAGAGAAGCAGTTTGCAGGCCAGTTTGTGTGTAGTAGCATAGACTATTCCCATACAGATGCTATCAGCCACGGTGGTGACTTGTCATACCCACAGGCATCCTGGCATTGCTGAGACCTTCACCCAGACAGAGCCCATGGCCCCGGACTGTGGGGGCTGCCTGGAAGAGCTGCTGGCAACTGAGCATGGGAGCACCCCCACTTGTGGGGTGTGCTCCCTTGTGGAGTCTCTGGAGGGCCGGGTGTGGGAGCTTGAGGAGGAAATACATCAGCTGCACACCATCAGGGCCCATGAAGACTTCATTGATGGCTATTGCCAGACCCTTCTCCAAAAGAAGGAAGAAGAGAAAGAGATGGAGATGGTGACCAACATGATGGCTAACCAAGAAGACCCACCCAGATTGACCTGGAAGACAGTCATCTCATACTCCAGGAAATGCAGAGCCAGGGCTGCTCCTCCTCTGGCCCTGCACAACAGGTACACTCCCCTCCCCACATGTGAAGAGGCTCTGATGGTGACACCAAAAGAGGAGGAAGGTAAGCAGCTTGCTGCCACCCCCAAGAGGAGGTGCAAGGTGGTAGTGGTGGGGGACTCCCTCCAGCGGGGCACTGTGGGACCCATCTGCTGTCTGGAGCCCTAGCCTGTGAAGTCTGCTGCCTCCCAGAGGCTCGCATCCAAGATGCAGCAGAGAGGATCCCCAGGCTCATCCAGCCCTTCAATTACTACCCTATGCTCCTAATCCATGTGGGAACTAATGACATGGCCAGGAGTAATGTGTGCTGGACTCAAGGGGTTGGGGGCCCAGGTAATCTTTCCTTCTGTGCTCCCTGTTTCAGGCCATGGCCCCAGAAGGGAAGGATGCATCAAGGAAGTGAACTGGTGACTCCGATGCTGGTGCCACTGAGAAGGCTTTGGATTCCTTGACCATGGCGCACACTTCAGGGAGAGAGGAAAGGATGGCATCCACCGCAGGGCTCTAAACTAAGATTGCTGGGGGACGGGGATACACAAATTCAAACATGACCAGGGACCAACATGCAAGTAAATCCTGTAGACAGGGACACTGGGAGAGTCACTTTTGTGGGAGCTGAGGGAATAGATCTCCATCAGTGGGACAGGAAGATGAGGGCCTCTGTAGGAGGACTCAGGTACCTATATACTAACAGGAGCATGGGGAACAAGCAGGAGAAGCTAGTCCTCCTACTAGATCATAATGCACAGTGGAGAGTAGGGATTATGGAGACCTGGTGGGACTCCTCACATGACTAGAGCATAGCTGTAGAGGGCTACACCCTGCATAGAAGGGACCAGGTGGGGAAGAAAGGTGGAGGTGTTCCTCTCTATGTGAAAGAGCAGTACATCTCCTTGGAGGCTGACATCAGCTCCAAAAATTGACAGCTTGAAACCCTCTGGGTCAAATTGCAGGGGGAGGGGTGTGCGGCAAGACAGTCCTAACTGTAGATGTATACTACAGACCACTAAACCAGGGAGCAGAACTCAATCTGGAGTTCACCTGAGAATTGACTGAAGCTGCACATGCATGTAACATGGTCGTCATGAGCAATTTTAATTATCCAGACATCTCCTGGGAGGAACACTCAGCCGAGTTGGATCAGTTACGATCCTTCCTGATCTGTGTCAAGGAGTTCTTCCTGACTCAGGAAGTGCATGGGCCAACCAGAGGTGATGCTCTGCTAGACTTGGTCCTGGCCCAGGGAGATGACCTGGTGACTGACTTAAATACAGAGGGAAATCTGGGCAACAGCGACCATGAAACTATCATGTTCACTGTCTGACCTAAGACAGATGAATCTGATAGCAGGGCTGAAGTCTTGGACTTCAAAAATTAAAATTTCAACAAGCTTAGGTCACTCATAGGGCAAGTGCTGCAGGACCAGGACCAAAGGCAAAAGGTGTGCATGAAGAGTGGCTGTTCCTTAAGGACATGATCCTTGAAGCACAAAGAAGGTCCAGTCCCATGCAGAGAAAAAGGTAACATAAGGGCTAGGAAGCCCTCTTGGCTAAACAGGGACATCACGGTCCTCTTAAGAAAAAAAGAAAGAGGCTTATAAACTCTTCCACAACTCGTGGTGCTCTGGAGAAGTCCCAAAGGACTGGGAGAGGGCCAATGTTGCGCCCATCCATAGAAAAGGCAGGAGGGAGGACCTGGGTAACTATAGGCCAGTCAGCCTATCTTCCATCCTAGGGAAAATCCTAGAAAAGTTCATCAAGGAATCTGAGATAAGCTTGCAGAAAGTAAGATTCTGAATGACAGCCAGCATATCTTCATCGCGGGCAGGTCTTGCTTTACCAACTTCATCTCCAGTTATGACCAGGTAACTCGCTGGATGTGGGAATGAAGAGCTCAGTAGCCAAGTTCATGGATGACACCAAGTTATGGGGGAGCATGGTCACACTTGAAGTTAGGCTACAGTTACAGGTGGACCTAAACAGGCTAGCAAGCTGGGCAGATCAGAACCTGATGAAGTTCAGCATCAAGAAATGGAAAGTGCTCCACCTCAGGACAAACAACCCCCAACACACCTACAGGCTTGGTGGCACCAAACTGACTATCACAACGAATGAAAGGGACCTGGGGGTAATAACAGAACACAGAATGGGTATGAGCTGGCAGTGCAATGTTGTAGCCAGTAGGGCAAATAATACTCGGGCATGCATCAATCGATGCATCTCCAGCAAAACCAAGGAGGTGAGTCTTCCGCTCTACTCAGCACTGGTGAGGCCACAGCTGGAGTACTGCATCCAGGTCTGGGCACCACACTTTAAGAAGGATATGGACAAGCTTGAGAGAATGTAAAGAGCCACCCATATGATCAGTCTTATTACACAGCAAGCCATATGAGGAAAGGCTGAGGGATCTGGGACTCTTCAGCCTGAAGAAAAGAAGGCTGAGAGGGGACCTGGTAGCAGCATTACAGCTACACTAGGGGTACATCAAGCACTTGGTGGGCAATTGTTCACCAGGGCACCTGAGGGAAAAACCAGGAGTAATGGGCACAAATCCTGAAAGATTGATTCAGGTTCAACATTAGGAAAAACTTCACAGTCAAGGTGTCCAGGCTGTGGAATAAGCTCCTTCCAAAGGTGGTGCAATCGCCTACCCTGGAAATCTTCAAAAGGAGACTAGACAGTCACTTTGCTGGGGTCACCTGACCCCCAGTTACCTTTCCTGCTTAGTGCAGGGGGCTGGACCAAATGATCTTCCAAGGTCCCTTCCAGCCGTACAATCTATGAATCCTAACTAACTGAGGAGGGTGACAAAGTCTCAAAAACTAAATGGGGATGACAAAGTTTCAGTAAAAAAATAAGAGCCCCAGGCCAGCCTCAATAGAGGGGTAGACATTATAGCAGGGTTAGAAGTTTGAAGACCTTCTAGCATTGTGACTAGAGATGAGTCAGATGAGAGGTAAGTCTGAGGTAGTCTGTACGATAGCACAGCAAAAGATGGCAGTGTCTAGTGGCAGCAACCCCACTTCTAGTCATGGGTGAATTTCTCTCTAAGCAGCTAAAGAGAGACTTGCTGAGACTTCACAAATCACTAAGAAGTAATGTGTAGGACATACTAGAGAGGTAAAGCAATGTTCTTCAGACATTTCCACCAACTGCTGAAGCAACTGAAGCAAAGAACTAATGCCCAAGATGCTTATGGCATTAGTATTTTATTATTCATACAAAAAGTTACAGCTAATATATTGCTATCCCCTACTCCAATTAATGACATGTTCCTTTTCCCCTTTATTAAAGTTCACTTTGATTTATACACAGATGCATAGGAAGAAATGGAAATACTGCCTCCTAGAAACATTAAAGAGATTTTTCTGGGTTGCATGGCAGCATGCAGTAACATTAAGAGGATTCCTAGACATCTGAACACAGCTCCTGTTCCTGCCACTCCACCACTACAAGGAAGTTTCACATGCACCAATTCCTCACCAAAAAATAAAACAAATTCTAAACCTCAATTACAGTCATGTAACTTCACTGAAGTGAAAATGAGCTGTACAATTCTCCCATAGTTTCACTGAAACCCACAAGAAAAAAACAAAACTTGAAATTAGAATGCTGAATCCTACACCAATAATGTGATATAATAAAATGCTACAAGTTCCAAGAGCCCAACATTATTCTGACAATATTCTGTCAGATCAGACAGTTTGATTCTAGTGATGATTTAGTGAAAAAGAACATTATTGGAAGTGGCAAGCCTATAAGCATTTTCACTATTAAGATCAGTACATAAGTGAAAAGTTCTATTGGTCACAATACACTGGACACATTTACAATTCAGTAAAGGGTGTGAATTCAGCTCATGCTGCAAAATGTACCCAAGAAGCTGGATAAACACAATATTCTGGCAGAAAGCATTGAGCACTATGTTGCAGCAAGCCTGCTATCACTACCCAAGCTAGCCAGTTTAAAGTACCAGTCACACAAACTCAGTGGGTGCATCTACACGTGCAATTAAGGCAGAACAATAAACTCACATGCAGTTGTACTGAATTCAACTTCTCCCACGTGCAGCCTCTATACATGTGCCCAGGACTACAGCACTTTGAACCAGGCAGGAGAACCCTTGGGCTGGAAGGGGCTCCAGGGGTCACCCCTGGGCTCCAGATGATGGCATTGGGCAGTGGAAGAGCTGGCTGGGGCACAAGGGTGCTAAAGTGCAGGACTAGGTGGCAGGCAGCCCCCACACTTTAGCACTACAGCTGTGCAAAGTTTCGGCAGTTGTTTCATTTTTGAGGTGTTTTGGCCTGCTTCAGTGCCTGAAACACTGAATCCAAAACAAAATGGAAGGCTCCGAAACATCTCCAAAAAGGAAACTAAACCATCCAAAACATTTCAGAAATGTTTTGGATATTTCGGAGCCAGGCTTGCAGGGAAACAGAAACCAAGAAAAGGGAGGGGGGAGAGGGGCGGAAGGATGGCATTGATATTGACATCTGTAGCTGGCCAGTGTCTGTGAGCTGTCCCCGAGGTCCCTTCCAATCCCAGTGCTTTGGGGGAGGGACCGCAGCCTGCTGTCATCCTGCACACAGATCCGGGGGCCCGTGGCCCCCAGGAGGAGTCTGGCGCAGCCCCGCAGCCCTCCTGGAGGATGCAGGCCCCAAGATGTGTGTGTGGGATAACAGCATGCTGCTGCTGCTGGTGGAGGCCAGCGCCAGCACCCAGGTCTATTCGGCACAGCCTGCACCAAGCACAGCCAGGGGAGAAGCCTCCATGGTTTCCCTGTCTGGCAGGGTGCCAGGCACTATCTGGGAGCAGGGGTGGCTCCAGCAGTCACTCAGAGCCTGGCAGCACTCAGCCCCAGTGGCCCCAGTTCCCAGACAGTGCATGGCACCCTGCCAAGCCGTGCTACACCCATGCCATGGGACAGTTGCCAAGTGCATGCCAAGCAAGGGAGGGGGGATCCCCTGCAGTGAATGCCCAGAACTCCCAATCACCACTCTTCCAGCTGGAGAGGGCAGGGCTTTTTTTTTTTTTTTTTTTTAAGTGCTGGGACTAGGCTGGGGCCAGCCAAGCAGGGGACGGCCTTCTCCCACGGCTCCCCACACCGAAAGAGAGGCAGGCACAGCCGGAGGAGCCACAGGAAAACCTGCAGCCGCCCAGCTGTGCCTGCCTGTCCCCGGCCGATTCAAATCTCCGAAACACCGTCAAAACTCTGCAACAAATTCAGCCGAATTGAAATGGAGCAGTGATTCGAAACACCAAAACAAATCACTGTCCTCTGAAATGGCCGAATCTGAAATCAAAATGAAACATAGCCATTTTGCACAACCCTATTTAGCACCCTCATTCCCCAGCCATCCGCTGTCTCTGTCTATATGTGTGATTCAGTGCAAGCAAGTACTCCACTGTAAGATAGTGCTGTCCCCAACAGCACCATCTTACAGCAGAGTTAAATAATTTCCTGTGCCCTAATACCAGCACACAAGTAGATGGTAACACTTTACTACAGAGTTAATTAGTCTGGTCTGCTGTAAAGCACACATGTAGATGCACCCAATGTGGATGCACTCACTAAAACCTTTGTACCTTCTGAGCCTCTAGGACATGCTGCTAACAAGAAAAAAAATTCTCCAGTTTGTAGTCCCAAGTAAAATTAATAAGAGATAAGGAACATGGTAATTGTACCCCAGGGGAAAAAAAGTTGATTTTTAAATATACTAAGATATAGGCATGAATGTACATAAGAATATGACAAATGGAAAGAAATATCATATTTACTGGAATCCAAGACAAGGTTCTCCACCCCCACTCCATTTAACATGGAGGAAAAAAGCCCTCATCTTGGATTCAAGTGCAAGGCTGCAAGTGAGGTGGGTAGCTGCAGCAGCTTAAACTCCAGGACTGATCTAGGATCGGGACTATGGCTACTGCTTTGGCACACCTACCCCCCATCTTCCCCCAAGATCTCTGTCCCCCTGTCCATCCCCCCGCCACAACCTTCCACACCTGCTGCTGCCACCACCTCCCCACTGGCTCCAGCAGAGCTCTGGAACTACTCCAGTCCAGGGCACAAAACACAGGGTTGCTCCAGGCCCAGCCCAGTCTGATAGCAGCAATAGCAGTGGTAGCAGCTCTGGCCTGGGCTTTTGCTCCAGAGCCCAGCTGGAGCTGTTGCCAATGCAAAAACTGCCACCAGGCTAGGCTGAGGCTGGAAGAACCCCATGCTGTATGTCCCAGGCTTGACTCGGGCTACAGGCTTGCTGGAGCCAGTGCCAAAAGGAAAGTAGCAGGAATGGGGGGAAGCCAGAGGGGGCAGGAATGGAGGAGGAAGATGCCAGGAGATACAGGCATGAGCGGGAGACAAGTTGCTGGCTGGTAAAGCCTGGAGCACACAGGCCGGGGGGGAGGGGGAAAACAGCAGGGGGACAAGTGGTAGGGGCTATAGGTTGCAGGGGGCAAGATGTAGGCACAAGGAACAGAGGATAGGCTGCTTGACTACCCACTGCCTGACCTCCACTGCCCCCACCACCACCTGCCACCCCACTGCCTACCTACCTAGTGGCTCTCCTACTCCTGGCCCCACACCATCTCCCTCCCTGCCGCTACCTTCCCAGCTGCAGTGGTGGGGAGGACAAATTTAGATTACGCCCCCCCCCCACAATATTTAGATTCTAGACATGAAAAATTATAACCAATTTATATATTTTCCATGTCAAGAATCTAATTATTCGGGGTTTATCTTAAACTCAGAGTCATCTTGGATGAGGATAACTATGATAAAAAGGATGTTACACACATCCACCAGCATAGGAAATCGTTCCTAGCCATTATTTATAAAAACATATGTTAATTTATAATTAAGTGGCAATGTGTCAACCTCTCAGTGGTTCTTTTTTTCATCTAGTGGCCCTTGAAGAGCTCTCTGACAGAGCCCTGTCTCATTTTACTGTGTCAGCTCTAACTAGTTGTTAGTTTAGGAATATCTCCTTAGTGCCAGCCATCTATAAGAGTCCAGTTCTCTAAGGAAGAATACATCTCAATAACCAGTCCATTCTGATCTTTTTGTTATTGATAGGCAGAAAAAGAAACACTCAGTTTTAATAACAAGACTTCCTTTCATGAAAAGATAGAAGATTTTGAAGAATAAATAATTCATGGTCCTCCAAGCTCTGAGAATAAATTTGTTCCTTTTTTGTGTTGCTTTCCTTCAAGATCTGACATCTTAGGAAAGGGGTGGGAGAGAGGCAGACTTCTCTCTACTTCTGTGGATATAAACATGCTCAATGTTTCGTTCCCCCTTGCAACAAAATCATAAGATCAATAGACAAGAGCTGAAAAGCTTTTCCCAGCAGGCAGACACAGTGCCATCTAAATGTTCTCTCAAAAGATATAATCTCACAAACAGTAACAACAAAGGAACATTCAAGCATCTGGTTAGTGAGCATGCTCAAAATAATCTTATGCAGGGATGGGACCACAATAAGCCATCAAATTAACTGAAATAGGTCACATCAGTGGTTGGTTTTATCCCCACTCTTAAGAAGTTTAGATAAAACTCCAAAGGATTGTTATGACAGTTTCTCTAAACAAGGAAAAATAAGTTGTACTCCATGCTGCAGTGTACACTTTCCACTAGACTGAGTTTGATTTACATGGGCCAAAGGCAGTGTAAACTTGGTTGGTGTAGTTACCTGTTTTGGTCAATGCCAGAGAACAAGGAGACAATCTATTTATGCACACAAGTCAACCTAATTGTAGAGGGTGGTGGAGAAGGAGGGTGGACTGAATTCTCAGTTCAGTTTGGACAAACATCCAAAACTCAGATTCTAAAGGATTTGCCTGACTCCTTGTTGTTTAGCAAGTTGTATTAGAAGTCTCCATGTAGCAGGTTCTCCGAAACATTTACCCAGGAAGTTGAATAAAGTATCCTCCATCCCTCTTCCTGACTGTGATGGATTATTACCTAAACCAGGAGTTCTTGGAAACCCAAAAAATATATATTTACTGACAATCTGGAAGCTTTTTTACTGACAGCCAAACTTTTTTTACTAATATATGTTTTACATCATGTAAATATAACTCTTTTGCCAGTCCCTGCCCTGTTACCAGGTCCCAGTTAAAAGGACTGGGTTCAAATTTAGGGTTTTAATATCAGCAATAGTAAAATTATAAAAGTTGAATACAGACCCACCAGTATTACAGACACCCTGGATCACAGCAGCAATAGGACACACATGAGAAAATGCTTTCTGCAGGGTGCTGAGCACCTACTTGGATACCAGTTGGCACTGCTGCGCTCCATCTGTCAGAGCTTCAGTCAAGCTGTGGCTGCTTAGTGTTTTTCCTGACACTAATTTTTTTTACAGAGTTTACTAATAGCCTTTTTAGCTGGATTTTTTTTACTGACAGTTGGCAACCAGGGGCAGTGGCTTGCTGGTTTGTTATGTTGGCTTAGCTCTTGAACACATGGGGTGAACACTGCCGCTGCTTGCACTTCTTATTCTCCTGCCACTGATTTTAGTTGCCAATGGCAACCAAAGATCCCAAATCCAGTTGGCAAGGGATCACAGAAAGCAAATAACAGCAGCATTTACCCCTTGAATTCCAGAACTGTGCCAACATAGAGACTCCAGCAGCCATATTACTGAGTCCAATGGGCTGCCAGTTGGACAGCCTTGCCCTGAACAAAAGTTTCCTAATGCTTTGTTCAACCAAATTACTAATAGGGCATTCAACACTTCAAGTGCTTCCACAGTGTAAATACAGATAGTTTACCATTAGGAATCACAGAATAAAAAAATAAATAAATGCAGACCCATACATTAGAGTAGTGTTCTTCAAAAATATATACTAAAATGTATGTTTTTTTAGGAGACCAGAGATGCATTAAAAATAACAATCTATAGGCTAAAGAGTGAGTAATATAATTTGAAACTTTTAGTTGACCTAGTGTAGGATAACGTTCAGGCTAGAGGGGAAAAAATAAAATGGATGGTATTTTTATATAAGTAATATAGTCATTAAATTTACACCTTGTTGCTGCAGTAAATTATTTTCTGACAACTGAAGCTATAAAAAAATCATTGCCAATATTTTTAATGACTACAAATGTTATTGCTCCTAATCCATCTCAGTAGAACCTGAATATTCTCCAGAGACGATTGATTAAACAAATGCAAGATAATGCCATTGAGGGAACAGTCCACCATAAAAGCCAGCCCTCTGTTTCCAGACTGACTACATCAGTGTGCCCAGTACCCATAAGAAGAATTCAACGACAGCTTCTCCAAACAATATACACTAAGAGAAACAGTAAAGGAAAAAAAATAACTGTTTCAAGTCCAAATATTTTGCTTGGGCAGATGTTATGGTACATTCCACTACATGGAAGGTAAAATACAAAGGAAAAACAGAAGAGGTCATCTACAGAATCAGCTTTTACCAGGAAATCATCTTATCAGCAAGATTTATGAACACAAATTCTGATCCATTACCAAAATGGCACTGAAACACATTTATACAGGAATGGCAGCTGCAAAACTAAAATGGTTTGCTGACTTAAGGAGTTAATGACAGGTTCATGTGCAAGTGTGTGTGGTATAGGAATGGAAGTGATTTTTTTTCCTATTATTTCTCGTCTTTTGTTGACTGAAAAGCAAGAGGGAAAACCAGCAACATAATATTGAGCTTCTTTGGCTCAATGCACTATACGCATTATTGATCTGGTATCATAGAGTGCATTCAGCAATGTTTGCTTCAGTAACTTTTAGCCATAACAAAATAAAAAGATAGAGAAGTGAAATTCCAATAGCAAAAATCTCCCATTTTCTTCTTACCTTGATATACAAGTAAACAAACATATCATATGTTGTTCTGTTAGGCAACCTCATCTGAGAAAATATTGCTCTATTTCAAAGTCAGCGTAATAGGGCACATGACCAGGCTTGCCATCCATAACACTGAACCGAAGAAAGAGAAAACAGTACTAGCAGTGCTATTGTACCAGAAGCCTTGACGTCCACATCAGCAAAACACACAAGAGGAAAATTTGAGAAGCAAATAATGATTCCACGTGTACTCGTTACTTAGGAAGAACTAGGATTTCCCCCTATTAAAGCCTAAGGGAGGAGTGAGTAGCAGCAATATCCAAAAAACATGTAATGCCACATGAGGAATTTTCTAAGGCTACGTAAAGACAGTCAAAAAAGCCCGAGGCAGAATCGATCCAATCTACGCAGGTTTCTCTAAACTGCATAGATTAGACATTTTGCAGATGGAACTCACATTCACTCTTCAACTGGGGGAGGCAAGAAGATGCCTGCACTGGCCAAAGCCAGGGTGGTCAGGTGGTGCTTTCACATGCACCGGAGGGCACCTGGGCATAGCTGAGCAGCTGTGCCACACCTCACTGGCTGTCAGGTACACGCTTCCCCTTCACTGCTCTGTCATGCATCACACAGCTGGCAGCTGCTTGCAGGCAACAGAGGGAAGTGATCTCATCCCACCCAGCAGCATGGGGGCCCTGGGCTTTGTCTGGGGTGGGGGGTCCACCCAAGGCAAAATAGAGAAAGGGCTTGCAAGCTGCTGAGGGGATGCCATGCCAATGATGCACCCCACATGCCTGACCAGGTCAGGGGGGCACAGAATATCCCTGCCCTGCACTGAGCCCTGGGACCCTGCACTGCTGTGGCTCCAGAAAGGGCTCAAAGGATTTCTCCCCACCCCAGCCAGCACTACCTCCCATGCAGCTGCAGGGCTCAAGTCCATGGGGAGGGGAGCAGCCATGCCTGCATGGCCGCAGAGGCTGGTGGGGTGTGATTCTAGCACTGAGATGGGGGATGGGGGACACTGGGTCCCTCTGACAGGTTAAACTGGAAGTAGCCCCTCCACCACCCCTCTTCCCACACTAGAATCACCCCCTGCAAGGCACTGCACTCACAGGGACATGGTTGTTCCCCCTTCTCTCACCAGGCAGGGGTGATTCTAGTGCAGGAACAGGGGCAGAGAAGCGGCTGCTTGCAGCTCAGCCCAGCACAAGGACCCGCTGCTCTACCCCATCCCGCATCCTTTGCCTCTGCTCCTGCACTAGAATCGCCCCTTTCCAGGCACTGCAGCCACAGGGGCATGATTTCCCCTCTCCCGTATTGGCTGGCAGGGAGACTCCTCAAAACCCTTCCCAGAGCCACTGCAGCACAGGGTCCTGGGGCTCAGGACAGAGCAGGGATACTGTCTCCCAACCCAGCCGGGAATGCATAATGCATCAATGACACCACATCCCCATAGCAGCTCACAAGTGCCACTCTCCCCTGCCTCTGTCCTACCTGCCTAACAGCTGGAGTTGGGGTGGCCCAGCTAGGAGCAGCCAAACCACATCTCCCTGCAAGGGGGTCTCATGAGGGCTGCACAGGCAACAGGGATACCAGTGGAGAGTTACCTACCTTGATTCACAATTGGGCCCGGCCCTGATGTTTGATGTACCAGTCCAACCTAACTCAAATAAACCCGGATCCATATAGGATCAGACTTATCTACCACTCTGAAACCAGTCTATGTGCCTCGAACTTCTGTTTTGTTACCATTTTCTGACCACCTAAACCGGAAAAAGTCCAATGTCTGTTCCTAGCCTAAGGGCCTGGACACATGACACATTAACAATAGTGAAGGTTTATTTTTGCACGTCAATATAAAGTACACCAGAAGCTAAATCAGAGAGAAGGCCAGTCGCCTGGGGTAACTGCTGTAATATGTTGTCTTACAGCATGTCACCAGTATAAACTACATCAACACTCACCATGCTGATATACTACACTAGGGGCAGGCAATTATTTCAGGCTGCTTAACGAGGTTTGGTGAGCTTTGGAGGGCCAGATTGGTAGTCCCACCTCTTGGCAGTTGCCCTGCCCCCTGATTGCCATCTTGAGACCAGAAGTCCCACCCCCAACCCCTGACCTTTGCCACCAGAAATCCCTCCCTTTGCCCCCCAGGAACACTCCTTTTGTGGGGGGGGGGGGAGGGTTGCCATCTTAGAACCAGAAAAAAAACAAATCATACAGTGAAGTCAAGCACCTACTAGAAAATATTTTCATTTTATTTATTATGACACAATATTTTTGTCATGATTTGTGTTTGCATACTGTATATAGAGGTGATTGCATAATAACTCAAAAATAAACTCTTACTCTTGTATATTTGTGTATATGGTAGGATGTCGGTTTGTGTGTATGATGGGGTGTGGGAGTGTATGAGGGGGTTGTGGCTGCGTGTGGGGGCAATAGGGTAAGTTGGGAGGGTGTATATGTGGGGGGTTTGTGGGGATAGGGTATGGGTGTGTGGCACTTGTGGGATGTGAGGGAGGGTGGTAGGGTGTGTGGACTCTTCCCCCAACAGCGTACAGCCCCCACAGGCAGCAGTAGCAGTAACAGCAACAGGTGGGAATATTCTTGGTGCTCATGCCCAGCAATGTGCAGCTTCAGCCAGCGTTGCACATTGAGGCAAGGAGCACTGCCTGGCCATCCCACCTCTATCACCAGGGCTCCCCACCATGCACATGCAACTCCCGCACTCGTGCACCATCAGAGGGAAGCTCCACACTCTACAGTCCTCTGCCTTCTGTGCTCCCTGTTGCACAGGTCCCGGGACTCCACAGGGAAGCAGGGGCCGGGTCTCTCCTCCACTTCCAGTGGAGTCCTGGGACCAGGGCATGGAGCTTCCCTCCAGTGGCATCTGAGTTGCACACATACAACGGGGAGCCCCACCAATAGAGGCAGGTCAGCTGGGCTGTGCTTCTTGCCACAACATTCAGTGCTGGGTGGAGCTACATGCTGCCAGGCACCACTGCCCCAAGTGGCAGCAGCAGCAGGTGGGGGCAACACCTGCAGGGGCTGTGCACCATTAGGGAAGTGTGGGGGGGTCCCTATGCCTCCCCACCTTCCCTCACACCCACATCCTACCCACCCAATCTCTGCACTGCCACCAGCCCCAGCCCCACGCTCCCACCCAACTGCAGCACCCCTGCCACCCCTGCCCCCACCACTTCCCTATCTGCTGCCAGGAGTGAGCAGGATGCCGGTGATGCCAAGAAGGCCCGGAAACTGCATGCTGGCCAAGCTAGACCTTTCTGCCCATGAGGGTGGGAGTGAGGTGCAATAGGGTATGTTGGCAGGGGGGGTTGTATAGTGGGAACCTAACTCCCACCCTCATGGGCAGAAGGTCTGAGTGGGGTACAATTCATTGGTGGGTGTCCACAGGCTGAAAGAAAGTGCCTGGCAGGCCAGATTCAGCCCACAGGCCGTATTTTGCCCACCCCATACTACACTGTGCCAGTACAGTTAAGTACTCTGCACATACCAGCAAATTACTGCTCTGAGTAGGGATGAAGGAGCAAAAGTAAATTCTAGATTGATTCTTGAGGTCAAGGCTGTCCAATGAAGCAGACAGGGGTTATATGCCCTGTGTAACCTGTATTAAGACAAGCTATGGCCCCTCCACACATGCTGTACCAGGTACCCACCCAGCCACAGGCTCACCCTCAACTCCCCCTTCTGTACTGTATTGCACTGTCTCACCCCCTCAAGCAAGGGTAGTCAACAAAAGCCCAAAGAGTCCAATTGTTGTTGCAGCCAGAGCAATGGCGAAGAATGGCAGCTGGGGGACTCTGCAACTTAACCCCTCGTGGGCTGCATGCTTGAGAAAACTGACCAAGCCCTTTGCTTCCCAACCCCCTCCCCAAAAAAACCCAAACTGATAGGACACCAAATTGCTTTGTGTTTAGACTGGTGTATTGACTATATAAGTCTTTTTCTCTCCTTCACTTGAACATTTCAAAAATAAATTGGCTATGTAAATATGAAAATTTTCTTTGATTCAAGTTTGGTTCTTCTTCCTTGCTTCCCTTCAAGTAAATTTTAAGTCCTGAATTTCAACAATTAGAATAAAAATATATTTTTTTAAATACCTAGAAACCTCAAGTAGAAGTCTTATGATGATAAAGTCAACAATGATCAATACTGGACACTTCCCAACTGTTACACTCATACTTTGAACGCATAATGCCTTTCAACATCAGGGAGTAATTTTCTCTGGGTATTCGTCTGAATTTTCTTTTCAGGTATCACAGCAGGAGAATCTTCCTCAACCTTTCATAGTAGAAGAGGACTCCTCCCTGCTTTAAACTTTGTTAACTCTCTCCTGATCATTTTTAACCCATACCTCCAGCATATCCCTCTCATAGGAAGCCATTTGCAATAGTATAATCAATCACTAAGCTCCACCTGTTATGTCAGTAAATGTTCAAAGATATTCCTACTCCTCAGGGTCTTCACTGGATAAGAATCCTTTTTAAAAGGTTGTTACACAAAAAGAACAGCTTAGATCATCCACTGCCTCCAAGTGTCCAAATGTCACTTACTTGGGTTTTAGACATCCAGGTCACTGACTGTGCCAGGTGGAATAAGATCACAGGATCCACAAAACTCCTGACACTCTTTATGCACTTCTTGCAATCTAATTTAATCTGGGCAATGCATAAATTCCACTTTCCTTAAATTAAAAATAAAAATAAAAAACACACCATGCCAAGCTGTTTGTCACAGGGATGGATGGAGGAGGAAAAGGGCCTACCTACCTTTGGCCCAACAGCCTAGTGACTAAGGTACTTGCCAAGAAGAGGGAGACCTGGCTTCTAGGCCCTCCTTAGCCATGAGTGAATTGAACTCACAGATATACCTCCCAAGAATTTCACTCACCACTAGGCTAGGCAGAGCTTCTCCATGCCTCCTATTAAAGTTGGGACACTTAGTGGAAAGGAATGCAAGAGTCCTCATAGAGGTCAAAAGGAAATCAGGCAAAATGGAGCCCAACTACCATCTAGTGAGAAGAACTCCATCCTGGAGGGAAGGAAACCCTGGAGTCTAATCCCTGTTCCCTGGGATGTTTATGTATTTTACATTAAATAGTCATTGAGTAACATTATTCATAAACAATCCATGAACAGGAAGAAGCCCAAACTAAGATCAGGTTCATATAAATTACTTATTATTCCTTAATTTGAATGGTCTATGTGCATGCTGTCAGGATACCATTGGTGATGCTGATCTCCTAATCACCTAATTGTTACAAGAAAGAGACAGCCGACTTCAATTCTTAGTGACAAAAAGCTTGGCCAGGTTTGTTGTCTATAAATAAGCCTAGATACTAACATTCATTACCATCTGGTCCATGGTGCTAGTCAGCTCATTTGCAGGCATGGTATAGGCATATACATAACCCACATAATACTTTATACTGGGCTTGAGGGGTTAAGAGTTCCCAGGTCTTTTTTTATACACCCATCAAAATAACTTCATGTTTACAGCATATACTTCCTAGTTCTCACCAGTTGCTAAAATATTTTAAGTGGCATCATCCACATCCTAATTCTTACCAATTAGTGCACCCTTCACACCAGATAGGAACATCCATTTGCCAGGTCCCTCTAATCTTTATTTTGGTGTTCTGTCCTGATCTTACCAATGGATTCTCTATCTGTTGGTCCTGGAGGCATCTCTAAAAATTAACAAGGTCCTTTTCCAGCATTTCCACATGCCTAGTTTTGTATTCACAGGAGTTTGCTTGGGTTCATACAGCTAGCAGGGCCTCTGTGAGATTTGTTTACACGCTGATTTATGGTTGTATTAATTCATACTTCAGCAAGACCTACAACTTACTCTTAAAAAAATTTCATAAACAGCCACCAAAGACAATGCTCAAAGTATCAAAAGTGCCCTAGCTTGCCACAGATAAAGTAGGGGAACAACAGCACTGTCAAGGTTCTGTCACTGCAAGGAAAGGAATATTATTATTAGTGATTAGTAGCAGTAGAAGTTAGTATAAAGTTATTAAATGGTTATTAAACAAATCAGATCCTCTCTGTTTTGTTTCTCTAATTGTCTAACTGTTTCCGGGGTCAAGTCAAGACTGGAAAGTGTTTGGTTGCTCTGTTGGAAGTCTTAGAAGTATTAAATAATAAGAAATGGCAACAGTCTGAACAGACTAGAAGTTCAAGACTTGCAACAACATGCTTTCCCTGCAATGTAAGAAAATTAAAGGAATAATTCTGGTAAATTTACCAAAATCAAAGAAGAAATCTAGAGTATTTCTCAAGAATGGCATAAGACTGTAGAAAGTTTCCTCTTTAAATGGAGGAATCAGTTTAGCCTAAAACTATTATTGTTGTTGCTTAATATAAAAATGTTTTGAAGTATTTTTCTTTTCTTATAATTTTCAGCTTTTTTTTTGTAAAAAGCTATTTATGAAAAGAGAAGGTAGAACTAAACTCTTCTTATAAATAGCATAATGCTAGTTTTATAAACACCTTTGGGGGAGGTAATACATGCACTTAGCTTTTAGTGTGTCACGGCAGATCTAAGAATAAACTTGTTTTGTAATTTCTTTCCTCATGTTCAGACCAATCCCTTAACTTCAATGAAAGTTTGGGATGTGCAAGGGATTCAGGCCTGGGCCTCCAAAGCCTGCTCTTTATACAGATCAGTAATTAAAGAGGGAGGGAAAGCAGTCTAACATGACCACCCTTGAAACTTGCTATTAAAATATTTAAGAAAGAACAGTGAGAACCCTTGCCCTGGAGCAAAATATACAAACAAAATAGAGGTTATTTTATAGCAGCAGTTTTGTTAATTAAATTTTCCTTCCAAAAAGCATATCAGAGGGATTTAGAGATACAGTTGGTTCTGGGAGACAGCAGCACTAGCTCATTAGATGTTACTGCAGGCTTTAGGCACATTTCCAGTATATCCTTTGGTTGCATATAGCGCAAGTGCACCCGATTGATACTTTCTGTATGACATTCAAAAAAATCAACAAATGATGATGGTAATAAAGGAAGGTGAGAAGATGTACCAACTATCAGTACACCTGTATAAGTGGTATTAATAGTACATGCAATTAAAAGGATATTATTTTACAGCTGTTGTCTCTGTGTATGAAGCAGTATGTCTTTGGTCAGTACATCAAAGAGTGCATAAAAGCCTCGTTACACAAGTCAGAGAAAGGCCAAAGACATCTGCAGTCCATTTGCACTCTGGACAAAACTGACAAAGAAAAAGTAAGTTATGCAACAGATATACACAATGTTTACTGGCTATGAAGTAGGTTTTCACTGTAAAGGAGATGCTGGTTAGAATATTCTCATCCTAAACATCAAAGAGCTGGAATGTCTTGTAATTCCCCATGACAGAATTGCTCCCCCTGCTTCTACTTGTGCAACACAATACATTTAATGCAGGGCTCTAAAACAATGTCTGGAAATATTTCCTCATAAGAGCATTCCATTCTTATTGATAATATTCAGGAAAAATTAAAAAAAAACCTGAACTTTGGAATGCTACTTTCTGTGCCTATTCCCAATGAAGAAAATAGGCACAACAGAATTTGTCTCCATTACACCTCTTTGTTCAGGTCTGTGCCTTCCCCATAATCCAACTATTCTGTGAAGTAGTTTGCAAAACTGCAGAAGAATAATTCCTAACTATGCCTGCAATATCAGAGAAATATGCTGCTTAACATTTAAACTGTGACTATAAAGACACACAGAGAAGCATGCTATCTAAATAACTCAGTCCAAACACATATACTAAGCTAGTTACATCTCACCATTATTACTGGAAATGGGTAATCTGCCTACATTTTCTTTTTGTCAAGTTCTTCACCTCATCATCAACAACAGAGTGAATCTACCAACAACTCTCATTTATGATAAATATTCTATCTTCTCTATACTGCAGCATCTTCATTTTTAACAGTGGACAACACAATGGAGGAGTAATGCTCTCAGATGGACATTGAGAAAAAGAAAACAGAAAAATTAAGTCAGACTGCTACTGGTTCTTCTGAAACACAGCAGATCTATGACTGGGATCTAAGATTGGAAGACTGGGAACACTGGAAGATGATTACACTAATACATAACATACGCAGGGTAGACATTTTCAACCTTGGGTCAAGACCCACTCCACTGAAATCAAGATTAGGCCCCTTTATCCGCAACATATTGTAGACAAAATAATTCCGTGTAGCGTTTTTGCGTTTTCATCATTTCTCCCATACCTTTTTCATAAGGTGTTAAAATCCCTCAATCTCCACTTGCCTGCAAGATGTTGCATGCATTACACTTAGGCCCCTGGCAGATCACAGAATAATAGAAAATTAGGGTTGGCAGGGACCTCGGGAGGTCATCTAGTCCAACCCCCTGCTCAAAGCAGGATCAGCCCCAACTAGATCATCCCAGCCAAAGCTTTGTCTAGCCGGGTTTTGAACCCTCCCCACCAAGGATGCAGCTTCTACCACCTCTGGGTAACCTGTTCCAGTGTTTTACTACCTTCCTAGTGAGAAAATTCTTCCTAATATCTAACCTCAACTTCCCTTGCTGCAACTTGAGACCGTCGCTCCTTGTTCCATTATGTGCCACCACTGAAAATAGCCTAGCTCCATCCTCTTTCAAACCCCCCTTCAGGTAGCTGAAGACTGTTATTAAGTCTCCTCTCAGTCTCCTCTTCTCTAGACTAAATAAGCCCAGTTCTCCCAGTCTTTCCTCGTAAGTCATATGCCCCAGCTCCTTCACCATTTCATTGCCCTCCACTGGACTCCCTCCAATTTGTTCACATCCTTTCTATAGTGGGAGGCCCAAAATTGAACACAGTACTCCAGATGTGGCCCCACCACTGCTGAATAGAAAGAAATTAAGTTACTTCCCTAGACCTAAATGCAACCCAGTATGTCATTACCCTTCTTGGCAACTAGGGCACACTGCTGGCTTATATTCAGCTTATTGTCCACTGTAACCCCCAGGTCCTATTCTTCACAGCTGCTTGTGGTGAGGTGGGTATCTCTCACTAGCCGCAACTAGCTCCCCACCTGCCTCTGGGCACGCCGCCCACCTGTCTCGCCCACCACGCCTTGTTGGTAATTATTAAAATTGTTAACTAAGGCAGGAGGCTGCCCATTGTTGCACCCAAATATTGGGGGAGCTATTCACGGTTCCATTTCATCCCTACACCGTGGCCCAAGCCTTGCAGATGGCATCTCAGGCAGTTAGCTAAACCCTCGCCTTCGCCCATTATCTGTTGTCCCCAACCGTGGGGACCTTCAGCTTCCGTAAGCCCTGACCCCATCCCAGGCCCAGTTGGGACCCCGAGCTTCTGCACTCATCGTGGGCATCCCTTGCAGTGGGCCCCTGGCCCTTTTGACCTTCAGGTCCTGGCCCCAACATTGACCAGTTGAGTCCCTCAGTGGGGTCTTCACCTCCTGCCTGCACTTCTGGAGTGGGGTTCCCCATTCCCAGGTCAGGTGCTGCTGGGAGCACGCCTGGCCCTGCAGGGTCTCTCCCCAGCTGGCTCAGGTGCTTCCAGAAGCTCTCCTGGCCTATACTCCTCCTTTGATGATATTCCCCTCACACACACACCACAGCTGGTGCTCCAGGGTCTCACAGGGACTCTCACTTCCCCCTTTAAGCAGCAGATCATTTTGCTTGGCTACTGATCTTATTCTCAACCCACCTGAAGGTGAGGGCTGGGGTTAAGGTGCCCCTACTCACCTTTCACCAGGGTGGTCACTGGTCTGGCATTTCCTGGGGGCTCCCACACCACTGAGAGCCCCACCAGGCCACCCACTCCCAGCAGGGTGCAGTTTTAGGTCATACCCAGGACCAGGAGCCTCCAAGCCATCCCCTACAGCTCCTCCCTTACCTCCAGGATGATACATGAAGCCTTGCAACCAGGCAATGTTGCTGCCTGCCCTGCCAGCAGGAAACTGATCTGATTATAAAGGCAGCCAGGGATCTAAAATGGCTGCCACAATCAAGCACCTGCTGGCAGCTTGGCTTAGACTGTTAAAGTGGCAGGCACCTACAGTGCTCTGCCACACTACTGCCCAGCCAGTCAGTCCCCAGCCTGTACCGGTGCATGGGATTGTTCTGTCCTCAGTGCAGGACTTTGCACCGCTCCTTCTTGAACCTCATGAGATTCCTTTTGACCCAATCCTCCAATTTGTCTAGGTCACTCTGAGTCCTAACCCTACCCTCCAGCATATCTACTTCTCCCCCCAGCTTGGTGTCATCTGCAAACTTGCTGAGGGTGCACTCTATGCCATCTTCAAGATCATTGATGAAGACATTGAACAAAACCAGCCCCAGGACTGACCCCTCCTGACTCCACTTGATATCAGCTGCCAGCTAGACACTGAACCATTGATTACCACTCTCTGAGCCCAATGCTCCAGCCAGTTTTCTATCCACCTTACAGTCCATTCATCCAGCCCATACTTCCTTAGCTTGCCTGTGAAAATGTTTCATAGTTTCATATTTTTAAAAATGTTAGGGGCTGGAAGCGACCTTACAAATCATCGGGTTCAGCCCCCCTGCACTTGGGCAGGAAAGACCGCTGGGATCAGATCACCCCATCAAGAGACACTTTTTGAAGATCATCAGGGTGGATAACTGTACCACCTCTGGGGGGGAGCCTGTTCCAAATCCTTGGTACTCAACCTTTAAATAAGTTTTTCTTTACGTCTAGCTTCAAGCGATCCTCAATCAGCTTGTGTCCATTATTTCTTGTCCTCCCCTGGGGGGCCTTGGTGAACAGATGCTCCCCCAGGCCCTGATGTACACCTTTCATATACTTATAGGCTGCTACCAAGTCCCCTCTGAGGCTTCTCTTCTCCAGCCTGAAGAGTCCCAAGTTTTTTAGCCTCTCCTTGTATGACCTGGTCTCTAGGCCGCCCAGCATGCTCCCCAGCAGACCCAGAAGTACTTCTGGTCCACTTCTGGGTTTGCCACCAAGCATGCAGGGGGGCCCCCCCCAGCGCTCCTGTGAGACGCTCCATCCACCCCAGCATTGCAGCGTTCACAAGCTGCGCTGGTACCTTGAGGCATGTAGAAAAAACATTTAAAACTGTGTCTATGTACGAACCACTGATTCTCTGAATCAGCATCGAATCTTCAGATTCAGCCAAATCGAAATCGGGGGCAGTGATCTGAATCACCTAATCGAATCACTGTCCCAGATTTGGGCCAAATCCGAATCTGAATCCAATTTCACACACCCCTGATAGACAGAGGTTAAAAATGAAACAGATCAATCTGTGGCTAGCTAAATCTGGAACTGATTTCATATTGGCTCTACATCCAGTGCTTAGGTTTAGAGCAACTTGAAAGTTACAACAGGATGTGGAATCAGACCTGATGCACCAGCTATAGAAAAATACAAAACAATACTGCACACTGTGCTAACAAGAGCACTGACTTCTCAGTGTACCTATTTCATTATAATCTGATGTTTTAGTATAATAACGTAAACTATGCATGTACCGGAAAATTATAAGCCAAGTATGGCCCACCCTTGCTCCCCTTTAAATCAAAGATAAAACAGTCACTGCATTCAACAGGTATGATGATATACAAACAGCACAGGGCAAGTTGGTTTAAATGAACTTAAAAAAAAAGACTTAATTAGTTTTAACAGCCCTGTATAACATGGAAAGGTATATGGGATTGACTAACACTAGGTCACTGTTAAAAATGGAAAGGTTTTTGCCCAAGAGTGGTCATGGACAGATCCAGAATCTAGCAGCAAAGGGGATAAGGTCACACCCTCTTTGACTGTGCGACACATGTTCAGTAAAGAGAGCTCACTGCACATGCACCACAGAAGGTATGGCTGCACCATGAGGTATGGCTTCATGATTCTGGATGCCAGTGAACTTGAGCTCACTGGCATACAAGTGCACATCCTCCAGGGAGTTCTGCACATGTCATGAGCTCTGAACTCACCAGCTTATGGTGCGGGGTCTGGCTGGAGTCCCTGATTTCACACCACCCCAGAGCCCAGTAGGTCAGCACTGCTGCTGTTCTCCCTGCCCTCCTCCAAACACAGTGGCAGGGGGGAAAAAAAAGAAGGGACAAGAAGTGGCAGTGCTCAGCCCCTGCTTTCACACTGCTCTAGAGCCCAGGCAGCACACACCACTGACGCCTGTCCAATCTTTTACTTTGCCACTGAATTCAACACCGTGGGAGGGCGCATGCAGAGAAGGGAAGGGCTGTGACGCACATCCCTGGATGAAAGCAAGGGCTCAGGGCAGACCTCATTCCAACCAGAGAATGAATTCAGAGCACACATGGAGCTCCTGGGAGGACCTGCACTGACCTGTCAGTGATCTCTTGAGAGCTCACTGCATAGGTGTCACAGCTGAAATGCCACAAACCACCCTAGATCCACCCCTGAGAATGGTATTTGTTTCACACTGCGCGGTCTGGTTTTCTTTGTGTTCGCTGAAGTGGGTATGAAAAATCCATGAATCTGCAGCTGCTGTTTATTTCTGAACTTGTACAAGCAAAGAAAGAACTGTAATTTGCATTTAATATTACAATATTACTACAATAATATTAGGTGCGAATTACAGTTCTCCTTTCTTCAGTTCATGAATTCACTTGCTACTAAAAAAAAAACAAACCTTTTTTTTCCTAGATTTTAGCCGTTATTAAAAACTATTCATGGTGTTTTATTCTCAGCAAATAATTCTTGGTTTAATTCATTTGTGAACAGTGTGCTGAAAATAGTTAAGAAATGTGAGATTTCTTATTATTAATCATAACATTTTGTATATATGTTTGTAAGGCACCATTTTGCATCTAGCTGTAAGTCCTGACCTCTCTGACTCAGGGTGAAATGTTAGTTCCATTAAGATCCACTGAAAAAAAAACCCCATTTACTTTAATAGGACCAAGATTTCACCTCCTTTATCTAAATCTGGTGGTAGAAGACATATTTATTAGTGTTCTGTATATTAGCATTCTACCTACCACAGATTGTAGAGCCCAGGGTAAGAGATGAGATTTCTCTTTTAAATATTAGCTACAAGCTTGAGGTTGCTTCTAAATACACATACACAGTATTTATACACAAGTAAATTGAAGCTGATTCTTCCCTGTTGCCACTCTGATTCATACTATTCAGTGAAATTGCATTTGGCGTCAATATTAGATGCATTTACATTTTTGTAGCATCTAGTTTTATATGTCACCAGTCCTCAACGGAAAGGTCCCAAACAACAGCAGGGGTTAGGCATCTGCTCCTCTTGACATTCTATTTTAAGATGAAATACTGGGGCTCTGTGTAGTAAGAGATACTTTGTAAGCCTCTATATCCAAGTCAAATAAAATTAAAATATAAAAAAATTGTCCATAAACTATTTGGACAGAGATTTTGTTAATATGTCTGCCATAGATAGCAGTTGCCAGACCTGTGTGATGCATTTCACACAAAATGCCTCCAAAGCCTCTAATTAATCTGGACTCTGCAGTAACTTGAATGTGAAGGCTTGAACACCTGCCCCCTTTGCAGGCTGAATGCTGGTCTTCTCATCATCTCAAGTACCAAATGCAATGTTTTCAAATGTTCCTTGTTGAGAGACATGGAAGACCCCTGTTACTTTTAAATGTAACAAGGGTCAGAATTGAAAAATTAAACAATTATGCCCAGATCCTGCCAACACCTAGACATACACCATATTGTATTTATATAAGGAGATGCACTGGTATCCAATGTGAAGTTGATTGGCCAGCTCGCAGGAGTCACGCTGAGCTCATGTGTAAGGGCTGGCAGGGTCAAGGCCTCAGTTGGACCTTGATCCTGCCAACCAGCTTGGGCAACCAGCTCTAGTTTCAAAATTATAAACAGATTCTGAGGTTTTGCCCATTTATGGCAACTCATATTCTCCTAAGACCTGGTGGCATTTAAAACTCTCACCATGATTTGATATCACTTGCTTTGATGCCAGACATCCTCAATATTAGCTATTACCTCTACTGATTTTAAAGAGGTATCATTTTCCAATGTACAGCAATAAAACCTGATACAAAAACCCTTTTAGAAAAGGTTACAAAATGAGAGTGGGAGAGAATAGAAGAAAAACAGTGGAAGCTAAGATTTCTAACATATCCTCCATCTATGTGTCTGAATTAAAAAGAAAGGAAATCTGAGATACTTGGATTAAGACAGTATCCCTCAAAAAGGAAGATTTTACAGCTAAGCCTACAGCTCATAAGCCAGATCCAGCCCACTGAGCCATATTATCTGTTCCAAAGGACTCCTCACAGCTATAGAAATTTGGCGGAGGGGAAGCAGTGGCAATTAGTGCTGCCACAGCTCCACCACTGCCAAATTCCCAAGCTCCATAGGACAGATGGCATTGCCCTGTATACCAGATCAGATTGATGCTGGGCCCAAAGCAGGGAGCTCAATCCAGAGTGTCCCTGGAGCTGGGGCCATACAACTGCTCCAGCACATATGGAGGGATGGGCCTCATCCAGTGTGCAGGGTTGAGACTACATGACAGATTGTGTGCGCAAGCTGATGTTGCACTGGCCCATACACGAATCCTGCACCACACATCTGACCCACAGGGCTCTAAAGGTTGGACACCATTGAGTTAGAGCATAACAGCAGAAAGCAAATATGCAGGGGTAGATCCAAACGGGGTGCAGTGGCATGGCTGCACCTTCCCTACTTTCTGACCTTGCTGCCAAAGCAACAGACAAGGACTTAAGTCTTGGAGAAGGTAAGCATTCTCCCCCTCCCTTCCTCTCTGTGCTCAAAGGCATTCCCACCCCTCTACTTCTTCCTCCCCTCCTTTCCCCCCACCCCTGCATGACACTGGGACAGTCCCTGGGGGATGATGGGAGCTCCTGCCCGCACCAGTTGGGCTGCACAGGAGCTGTGCTCAGCCTGGAACTGCAGCAGCAGTGAAAACAGGTGAGCACATACTCCCTCCCTGTTTGCTCCCCTCAGATGTTCCCTGCTAGCCTGGAAGCAGATGTGAGCAGGGGAAATGTACCTCTGCAAGGGATGAAGAAGGGAAGGAAGGGGAGGGAATGTGTCTATGAGCACGTAGGGGAAAGGAGGGATAGAATGCTTATTTTCCATGGGACTGAAGTCCTTGGCTGCTGCTCCTGCAGTACCATCTGCCTGCCCCAATGACGGGGAACAGAAGGCAGGGAACGGGGGGTGCAGCTGCCCCTGCAGCCCTGGTCATTGCAACCATACCCCTTTGCCAGATCCTGGATCTGTTTCCGCAAATAACTGTAGAAATTATTCTGCTGGGACTACAAGGCACAGAGGGGTGGTAGAGGCTAATTCCATTTCCATGGAAAATCCAGAAAGCACTAGGCATTAACCCATCCCAATGCCTCTTGGAGTTCCAGGGAGCACAGAGAGAGGACAGCCAGGGACATGAAGCAGGGTGAGTGCTGCAGCCCTGGATCCTCCTGGCACCACCCAGATTGGCAATCAGTGGGTAAACTCCAGAGGGGGAAAAAAAAAAAAGCATTGGGGCCCTTGGAGCTCAGGCAGTGAACTGGTCCAGGCAGTGACTGGAGACACTGTGGTTGCTGGAGACAGCAAGGAGCATTTTCAGGAGCTCAGCCAGGCAGAGCAAGTGAGCTCCAGGGCTGCAGCTTCCCTAGGGCTCTCTGGTCTCACTGAACTGACACGGCAGCTCCTCATTGAGAGTGGGGCTGTTGAGCTTAATCCCTGGCAACCCTGCTCTCAGCACAGTGCCACCTCAGCAAAATGAGACCAGAGAGCCCTGGGGAAGCAGCTTGGTCATGCTGAGCTGCAGCAGCTCCTCACTGAAAACAGGGCTGCCAGGACTTAAGCCTGGTGGCCTCACTCTCAGGACAGTGCCACTGATCCAGTTTCAGTGAGCTCAGAGAGCACCAGGGAAGCTGCTATCCCAAGGCTTCTCAGGTCTCATTGCCACTGACCTGGTGGTGGGTCCAGCAGGAGCAGTGAGCCACTCCTGCCTGCCCCTGCTCTAGTGTTAAGTCATAGCTGCACAGGTGAAGGACACCTTTCGCCTTAAGGTGCAACTGCTCCACTAAGCCAAACAACACTAAGCCAATTAGCATTTGTGGAGTTTACAGCATATGGTATAAAAAGGCCCTAAGAGGCCACCATACCCTGCCCTTCACCTGACTTGAGACTAACAAACTGAGCTACCATTCCCTAATGATAACTGGGAAGTCTGGTTTGGAGGATTCATCACTAATGGCATCAAGCTAGAGCACAGGCCAGTCCCAACCTGAATAATAGGGTAGTAAGCAGCAGTAATCCTTATACTCCAATTTTAAGCATGCATCAGACTGATCTCTCAGGCAAAGTCCAATATCAAATTACAGGAGCAAAGTAGAACACACACTATTATCCTTATTTCCAGAAAATGGTGTTTGCAGATAGATCTTGTCATGAACTAAGGCCTTGTCTCTGTGAGAAATTGCAGCAGTCAACTAAAGATGCTATTTTAAACTGAATTCATTAAAACTGGTGTGAACAATTATTTTGACCCAGGTTCATTTTGTTATACTTTGTAAATTAGAATAGCAATTGAAGCTGAACCAAAACAAACCATGCAGAATGGAAGTGGTTATACAGGACTTGGTGCAAGTTTAACTAATATTGATTTTAAACCTAGTTTAGCTTATATGGGTGTAGCTTCCTTATACAGATGTGGCTAGGAGATATCTTGGGGTCAAAGATGTAGACAAGTAGAAAATTTGGCCATTGTTCCTCAGCATCTCAGTATATTTCTATCAGGAAAATTTCACTCATTTATGCCTGGACACATGCAAGTGACCCTAAATCACCTGTTATGCCTGTCTACACAAGAAAGCTGTTCTTTAGTATCTCAATGGATTTCTAACTACATTAATGGAAAATACAGAATCTCTGGTGACCAAAACTATGCGTCTAAATTTCCATGGCAATTAATAACACTAATCAAGGTGAGAAATAAAGTACCCACCTCATATTATGAAGGCATTTCCTCTAATACAAATACAATGATAAAAATGTTAAGATGTTAAAAATGTACTAACATGTTTCACCCGTGTAATTATGGATTTAGTCAACCTTACCATTTAGCTAACAAAAAAAAGAAGAAAAATATCTAATCTACAACATTTCACTTGTTAAGAATAACAGTTACACAATAGAAGTGCGTTTTTGTATAAGGATAGGCTAACTATGAATAGCTAGCCTAGCATAGGTTTTGCCGTGGAAGAGTCAGGTGACAAAGAGAAATTTTCTCCCATGGATATGAACCTCAGAAAAAAAGACCAAGTTATCCATAATTCAGCCTGTTTACCCAACTATTTAAAATGAATGAAACTTTTCTAAAATTAACTGGGTTCTGGGTGTATTTGCGCACTTGCGTCCATAAATGCACTCATTATAGCTAGTATTATTATTACAACATTTGCCTAGAAGTGGCTTCTTGAACAACAACATTTTCTGTCAAAAATCAATGGTTTGGCTAAAATTGTCCAGATTTTTTTTTATATATATATAAATAAAAAAGCATTTGTTTTTTTTTTCCCTCCCATGGTAATGTTTTTAAACAACAATAAATAAATAAATGGCATTTTTACAACATTCTAATATGCATTGACAACTCACTCTTTAACATGGGGAAAAATGTATTCAACAAATAATCTATTTACCATTCATCAATTAGCTTCAAATAAACCGAAAACAAGTGTAAATTGGGTCAAATAAAGTAAATAATTTCAGCTGAATAAAAAGAATGAAGAATAATATTTTAAAGTGGCAAAGATGACAATTTTCATGTTTTGAACTAGATTCATGAAAAGAGTATCAGCCTTCAAACACAGAAAAGGTGAGACAGCTACCACTACGTTTTGATATTGCATGGCCAATGTTTAGGACCTTTACCTGGAATGTGGGAAAAGCATAGTTCAAATACTTTTATACTCCGATTCAAAGTAGGGTCTCCAGGTCTCCCACTTCCTAAGAAGGAACCCTAACTACTAGGCGTTAAGGGATTCTGGTATAGATCTTGATCTCTGCTATTGAAGTTATTCCACTCTGGAACATGTAAGCACAAACTTGAACATGAATGCCCTTCCGCCCAGGCAAGTTTCTTAAACGTCAGTCCATAAAATCATTCCGTCTCCCCAATTATTCCCTCATCTCACCACCTCACTTCCCCCCAAAATTGGTATAAAGTTAACACAAAACATGAAGTTAACATAACATCAATTAACAACATTAAATGTTGTTTAATGTTTCCAGTTTTATAGGTGAGTTTAAAAAATATATATTTTGCACAGCCCTTTTTCCTGAGCTCAGAAAAGCTGACTGCAGTCCAAGTCATGCTTAACTTGTAATATAATACCATGGCCATGAAAGCACACAAATATATAACTTATCCAAGCAAGAGGGCTCATTTAAGTTAACAGGATCATTTATTTGAGTCAAGCTAAAAATATCCATAAATGTTTGTGGGATCAGGAGCTAACTACTCTACTTACACTACTTTATCACTTGTGATAATCATTTTCACAGTTCTAAACACCTGCCTTCAAGCTGCATCACTCATATATATTTGATTCTGCTCTGTATCTTTCCAGTTTTATGCCATTTTACTTATACTGAAAATCAACAAAGTTAAATCAGATCAAAAGTAGAGTAATACAATTACGTATTAAGTCTGGAGTGTTATAAATTTTGCGTTTAAAAATCAGTTTTCCTCCAACTGAATAACAGTTGTATTTTTACTATGAGAGCTACCATCACACAGGTAGCACTGGGAGCTTTTTTCTGCTTATTCATATCTGCCTGCTCAAGTATCCTCCACACACTGCAGGCTCTGATCCCATTTCTTAGGCTCCTGATACCATACTACCTCATTCAACAAAGATGCTGGGAACGTAATGCTACAAAGGAATACAATGTGTGATTCACTATAAGAAGGGGCAATTACAAAACTGCAATATAATTACTCTAATTTCAAAACCAATTATGGAGGGTACAGCAAAATAACAGTAAATCAAGATATTTCCATACAGAACTGTAGTGTTATATTGCTATGACACTACAGACCTCAAGGCTCAGCATAACTCCACTGTTACCTGCATGTGTTCTACACTTCTGTATTGGGTTTATCTCCTGTTGCTGCCTGCTGTTTTGCTTGGAAAACTTTCAGTTAAGTCCTTCCTCTTTGTTAAAGATGGTTTCCCTGCTACTTCCTGTCTTATGGCACTGGGACAAACAACCTGGTGATGAGGATGGGATCCTAGTGAGCAGATAGTTCCAATCCTTCATCCTGAACTGTAAAAGGCAAGTGCTACAAGGGAGGCAGGGACCCTGCACCACCCAAAGAACCCAAAACAAAGGTTCCTTCCCACCAAGGCTAAGTACAGACAATTAAAAAGCCCAAGGCAAAAATCAATCCAATTTACACATGCTCCTCTAGACTGTGTAGATTGGATCAGGATCAAACAGAACTCATGATCATCCTTCAGTGGGGGGAGGCAGGCAGATGCCTGCAGTGGCCAAGGCCAGAAGGCTGGGGGCACTCTCACATACCTCCTAGCATGCCAGACATTGCTGAGGCTAGCTGAGCGGAGGTCACCCCTCATCGACTGCCAGGCACACATCTCCCCACCCTCCCCTGCACTGACCTGTCATCTGTTAAGCAGCTCTCAGCTGCAGGCAGCCAGTGAAGAGAAGTATGCTCGCCCCTACTCGGCAGTATGGGGTCCTTGGGCTTTGTCCAGGGTGGGGAGCACAGGGGTCCACCCTAGACAGGACAGGGTCAGGGCAGGGCTCATGAGCTGCTGGGTGGAGGCAGTGCCAGTGGTGTACCTGTGGCGGGAGCCCCAGATAAGACGCATGCCCTTTCTGCAATGCCGAATCATTACAAGCTCAGTGGTCACAGTGAATGTGTGTGTCATCAAAAGTTCAAGCCATCTGGAAAAAAAGACAACCAAGTAGCCACAATTGCTGTTGCTATTTTGATGTCTTCACCACTGAGTTTCTCAACAGAAACCAATCCTACAAAAGAAGAGGACCTACACTATAGTGATGCTCAGAGGCATTGCTCATTGAGACAGACTTAGGATCAAGTTTCAGAAGATATATGAACTGCTGTGTCTTTAAAATTGTTCACTACTGTTCCATGTGAAGCAAGTCATGTTGACTACAATAAACAGTCAACTTGAAAGGAAAACCTTTTCAAGGGGTCCTCTACCTCATATCTGTCAAAGGACGGCAAGCAAGCTTCCTATGCAAACAATGGTTTGAGCAACTGGGCCCCAAGTTAACAAGAGTGTACAGCCAGGGATGGAAGCCATGCAAAGCTACTGATGAACTGCCAATTGAAGACTTGTTTGGATCAGCTCCACTCAGACCTGGCAGCTGAGCGCCAAGCAAAACAAAAAGCTTAGTTCTCTACAAAACAGGCTGCTTCACTTGTGTGGACCTTCAAACCAAACAATACTGCGTAAGTCCAAAACTGCAACTAGGCTACAGTGAGTGCCTTGAAGCTAATGTTCTTGAAGCTACAGAACCAGGTGTCAGACAAAGTCAAGACTCCAAATGGCAAGACACTTCATAGACTTGTCAACTAGATGCAAGAACAAGTTCTAGATAATGTGCCATGCACATATACAAAAGACATCATACTGCCAGTTAAGACCAGCTCTTAAGAGTCTATTGGCTATTGTCAAATCCTCCAGCTGCCAAAACAACCCAAGAAGAGCCAAAAGAGCCTGCTGCCATGTCCAATGAGACAGTTCCAAACTCTGAATGGGGTTGTCCAAGATGAATCACTGCCTGGCCCAAGTACTTAAAAGGATTACATTATCTAGGGGAGAGAGGTGTTATGTACTGAGATATATATGTTATGTACTCCTGTCAGTAACTGAGGGTATTCCATATCATGTTTATCTCCTTATTTCCTGTTGCTTTACTTGGAAAGATTTCCATTAAGCTCTTTTTGTTTGTTCAGAAAAAAGATGATTGCCATGTTACTCCTTGTCTGATCTCAGCAGGACAAACAAGCCCTGCAATTTACAAAATCCACCCTCTAACAGACATTAGTTAAAAGTGCTCTGGAGAATACAAGAGTAGTGTAAATTGCCAATGGCCCCACTGCCAAAGGCAACAGTTATTCAAGGCCTCTCTCTCAAAAAAATTATGAAATTTATATCGGGTAGTTTAAATTCAATGAACACTACAAAAGCTAGAGGAAAAAATAATATTTTACTCTAGAGCTCATACAATTATATTATTTGATACCAAAAGTGCTACGCAGGTTCAGCAAGCAAATTAATTACAATGAAAAAAAAAGTGTTGTTATTTCAGAACTCTCCCATAGGGAAGTGCTGCATAGCTGCTAGAGGGAATCCATGACCCTAAGTAAATATCCTGCTAAAATTCATCTGAGTCCTGATCCATAGAGAGAATGGAAAAATATTGTTGTCTCATGTAATAAACAGTCATGTAAGACTCGCTCCGAGTAAAACTATGAGGCAGTCAAATTCCCTGTGACATATAATATGACATCTACTCTGCCCATCAAGGTCAGATACCAAATACATGAAATTAACAACCCTCGTTGTATCTTTATAACAAAGAAATGTTTCCAGTTTATGAGACTATAAGAGATCTTTTCATCCCCAGGTACATTATAAATGGTACAATGCCACTGAAGTGCACCACCTTTCTGGTAGAACAAAATGCACCATCACGAGAAGGGAAAATACAGCTCAAAAGAAGCAGAATCTTATCCTTTTCAAGAAGGTACCAGGTAGGTGTTGCTTAACATCAGCAGACAGGGCCTCTGCATTTTTAAGGTCTCATTTGGCAGATCCAGACACAAAGGATACAGTGTACCTTCCAGAAACAAGAGAGTGAGTCCACCTCACCAGCCTTCAAAGTTGTGGCTTTGGAAAATTAAGTTATATTAAAACTAAAATTAAAGCATTATCACATCTGTGCATATTGCAAGTGCAGTTTTGATCTTTCTCATCCGATTCATATGAATTCGAGCTTAATAGAGAAAACTAAGCAGTAATTCCAGCAAGCTCCTGCTGTTCCTTTCAAATCAAACTATCACTTGTAGTAGTGATAGAAATATTAATGCTTCCTTGAAGGGTGTATCATATTTAAATATTTCAAACCTATTGGTTGGTTCGTGTCAATGAGAGAGAAACATATTGACTAGGAGCTGAAGCTAATGCTGGCTTTTATAAATATCCTGTCAGATAAATAATAGCTCTCCATAGATTCCAATATGATGTACAGTTCTAAAGCAAACACTATATTGCCAGGAGGCTCAAAGGATACTGCCATCACAATACTGTAAACAGAAGAGTGGAATTTTAGTTTATCTTTCCTACCACAGGAGGTCAGCAAAAGAGTAGACAGCTCAGCGTGTCATCCCCATTCCCCCCTCACATTGAATGTAGATTGATTCATCAGATTCATCAAAAAGCCCAAACCTTTGGAACCTCTGCTCTACTGAAGGACAAAGGTTGCTAATGATTTCATTAGACAGAGTAGCTGAGACAAGGCTTGTAAAGCCCAATCATGTTGAGACTCTACGTACATACCTACATGTGGTTCACAAAACCTGTCACGCCTACATTTACAAATACTGCACCAGATTACAAGGTTTTGGCAATTTGCACTTGTTTTTGTAAAACATGAGTACATCTTAAGCTCTTACCATAAAAGGGTCATAGCTACAATGGGAAAAGCAGATGTAGGTGAACGTGTTACGCAGGGATAAAAAAAATGCAACACATTTAGTTGGTTCCTTTACCCCCTATTTTCTGTTCATTACTTGTTTAGATACCTTTTTATGAGTCTGTTGCCCTGTTGCAACAGTTAACACAGCAGTTTCCAATCTGTGATATGTGTACCACCAGTGTACCACAACCTGTCAGTGGTACACGCTAACAGATTTATTATAATTACTTTACATAACAAAAATGTGTTGGTGGTACTTAAGGTTGAACTGAAAAATTTGCAGGTTGTACTTAAGGTTGTATCATTTTAAATTAGTGGTGCGCAATATGTCAGTGTTTAGGAACCGATGAGTTAATGGACTGTGCATTGCTTGCTAATTTCACAACTACTGCATTTTCTCACATATAACATGTACCTTTCCTCCAAAAATCCATTCCACAAAACTGGGGTATGTGTAAGCAGAATAACTGATTTCTTGCATAAAAGACAGAAGCACCCTGGTTTGATTCCTTCTCCACAGTGCAGCAGCTCAGGTGCTACTGTTCAGGCAGCTGAGAGAGTCCGTTGATTTAATGGCCTATTGTTCTTCATGCTAGAGGTGTTAACAAATCATCTCTCCCTTTTAATGGTCTTGATCATCCACTAGTCAAGGTAACCCTTTTAGGGCAATTTTGCTATCTGCTTGGGCTCCTGGTATCTTCTGCTATTTCACAGCTCTTTAGCTCTTTTCAAAATTATAAAGTCCATTCATATAAACCGGTCTTCAGCAGCAGCTAGGATTTTAGGTAAGCAGGAAAGGGAGGGTAAATCAGCTGAAGATTAGGCTCTGTCCCAACTCTCTGCAGCCATTATCCTGGAAAAATCTTTTTGTCTTCATTCTTCATTTCACAAACAAGGGGCATATTATATTCAAGGGCATGTTGTATGCAAGAAAGTATGGTAATTCTTTCAAGTAATTGAGGTTCACAATTTCAACTCTGTGATTAGACTCATCATATAACATTGTTTCTGTCTGGTCTAAACTTCATAAGTAAATCAGCAGGGCACTGATTCTTAGATCAGGAAAAACAATTTAGATGAAGTGGTATCCTGCAGCTGAAGAAAACACTTCTGCAGCTACCTCTGAAAATGTATTATATGGTCTATGGAAGTGAGCATCTAAATCAATATTATTTTCCATTGGCAACTACATGTTATGTTTATAGAACGTTTCTGACCTGCCATGACATGAATGTTCTGAGAGGTAGCAGCAACAGCATCTGCTTCCACAACTCACTGCAGAGATCTAGTTTTGAATTTCTGGACCTTAAGAATAACAATAAAAAAAATCTCCATAGATTTTAAATATAGCAATGCAAGGCTGCCTGAATTCCTTAAAGATTTTATTTTTAAAGGTCTTTAAAGGTGTCACTGGGTCCTTGTAACATGCAAAGAGATGCTAAACCAATATTAAGACAAAGAGTAGACTCCCTTTTCATAGCATCATAGAAAATTAGGGTTGGAAGGGATTTCAGGTGGTCATCTAGTCCAACCCCCTGCTCAAAGCAGGACCATTCCCAACTAGATCATCCCAGCCAAGGTTCTGTCTAGCTGGGTCTTAAAAACCTCCAAGGATCAAAAGTCCACAACCTCTCTGGGTAACCTGTTCCAGTGCTTCACTGCCCTCCTAGTGAGAAAATTCTTCCTAATATCTAACCTAAACTTCCCTCGCTGCAACTTGAGTGTCACAGGGAGAAACAGAAGGGAGGACCCCAAAATATCAGGGGGGAGCCTCGGGGTCAGGAACCCTCAGAGGGGAATGAAAGAAAAAGAAAAGATAAAGGAAGATACTTACCTTCAGCGGGACCCGCGGCGAAGCCGGAACCTGAGGAGGAACCCGCGTGGCTTGTCAGCCGCACCTTTATACAGCTGCAGCCAGCCGGTGACAGCAGCGTGGTCACTGGCCAGCAGAAATAAAACAGGCCGCTGGCAAAGAGGAAGGGGGCAGATTGACGCCGGCAGGAGCACCAGCAGGAGGGGTCTCTTTGAAGCTCCTGTGGGAGCAAAAGGAGCTGGAAGCTGCTTCTCCCAGCAGGGAAAGATGCTTCAGCGCACGCTAAAAACCAGAGACTGCTGGCTGCAGCAAAAGGAGCCAGGAGCCGGAGGCGGCTCCTCAAGACCAGGAACTCGGGCAAAGGGGCAGAGGGGCGCAGGAAGACCCCAACGCCAGTGGCCACAGCAGAAGGGCTGGAGAGGCCAACACAATTCATGGCACCAGACCAGGTGGGACTGTTGAGGGCACCGGGAGAGCCAAAGAGGCACACCAGGTGGGAGACAGGAGTCAAGAGCAGCGTGAGGGGCTGTGAAACATGGCCCTCAGTGGCGTAGTGCCGACCCAACAGCTGACGAGGGAACAGGCATCCACCAGAGGACCACGGCTGGTCCGAAGAAACCAAAGGCTGGGCAACGAGGGAGAAGAATTGCAGTGGAGTCCGCAGGCTACCCCAACCACATATAGGACCGAACATAGACCCATAGTGTCAAGAGCAGGTGTTAGCGACTAGGCAGAGGGAGCCTACCAAGGGGGCAGCTGGGCCCCTCAGAGTGCATCAGTGATTTTCTTTTGTATTTTATGTTTCCCACTTTCAGAGGGGGTGAGGGGCAGAGCTCGCGGAGCCTGATTGTTTCTTGAGCCTCGGGGTTGGCTGGTAACCTTAGGAAAAGGGCATCGGCCTCATGGCCCAGGTAGGATACCACAGGCTGCTTACGCTTAGGCAGGAAGGGCCACCCCGGCAAAAGTAATCAGGGGCTCAACGGTCGGGAACCTGGCCAGGAGGACAGCTGTGACCCGTCGAGGCTGGGTATAAGAGAGAGGTAGAGGGGAGGTGGAGCCTCACAGAAGACCGCCAGACAGACTTTCCACCATCGAGAGACTCCCAGTGGTTGGACCCTGCACTGAAATAATATTCAAAGTCATGGCAGGTGAGATTGGAGAAGACCACACCGGAAGTAAATACCTACTCAACGGACCACCGGGGACAGTAAGGCGAACACCATCGAACATCTGGGCCAGAGCCGCACGTGACCGGATGTTCGAGGCCAGGTGGGCACATTGAGACCATTGCTCCTTGTTCTGTCATCTGTCACAACTGAAAACAGTCTAGTTCCATCCTCTTTTGAATCCCTCTACAAGTAATTGAAGGCTGCTATTAAATCCCCTCTCAGTCTTCTCTTCTCTAGACTAAATAAACCCAGTTCCTTCAGCCTCTCTTCATAAGCCATGTACCCCAGCCCCCTCACCATTTTTGTTGCCCTCAGTTGGACTCTCTCCGATTTGTCCACATCCTTTATGTAGAGGGCCCAAAACTGAATGCAGTACTCTACATGTGCCCTCAACAGGGCTGAATAGAAAGGAATAATCACTTCCCTTGTCCTGCTGGCAACACTCCTACCTATGCAGACGAGTACGCTGTTAGCCTTCTTGGCAACAACGGTACACTGTTGGCTCATATTCAGCTTATTGTCTACTGTAACCCCCAGCTGATGTTCTGCAGAGCTGCTGCCCAGCCAGTCAACCCCCAGCCTGTACCAGTGCATGGGATTGTTCAGTTCTCAGTGCAAGACTTTGCACTTGTCCTTTTTGAACCTCATGAGATTCCTTTTTGCCCAATCCTCCAGTTTGTGTACGTCATTCTGAATCCTAGCCCTACCCTCCAGCGTATATACTACTCCACCTACCTTGGTGTCATCTGCAAACTTGCTGAGGGTGTACTATATGCCATTGCCCAGGTCGTTGATGAAGATATTGAACAAATCCAGCCTCAGGACTGACCCACTTGATATCGGCTGCCAACTAGACATCAAGCCATTGATTACTACTAGAGGTACACCAATACATTGGTCCCATATCTGATCGGCACCAAGTTGACTGTATTGGCAATCAGATTTTTTTGGCTGATGTGGCCGATAATTCCACCAATAAATGGTGTGTGTGCACAGCTGCAGCACAGCATGCAGGCAGCTAGGAGCACAGCTGGGTCTGGCTGGTAAGTCTGTTGTGAGGGAAGGTGCAGGGAGAGAGGGAGGCAGATCAAGACCCCTACAGTGAGGGAGGGAGTGGAATGGGACTGGGGCTCAGGCTGTATAGCCAGGGCAGAGCAGGGGATGGAGCCATGAGTGGCTAGTCTGGGGGGCATAGGAAGGGGGGGTGGCTCCCACTGTTATGTGCACCCCCAGGAGGGCATGGAGGGTGTGTGCTCCAGGATCTGTGTGTGGGCAAGGGCAGGCTGCCATTGTGAGCTGGGGCTGGGGGTTGCTCTTCCCAGTGGGTAGCTGGACCAGTGCTGCATGCGTGGCATGGAACAGCAGCACTGGGAGGGGGGCTATGGCAAATTTTGGGGTTGCTGTAGCCCCCCCCATAGCTCCCTCCCAGAGCTGATGCCACCCACCCCAAGTGCAGCCCTGGCCCAGTGCTCCACCAGGAAAAGTTCAGTGCCACCCCAGCCCCAACATGCAGCAGCGGCCTGCCCTCACCCCACGTGGACCTGGGGGCACACCCCCCCCATGCCCTCCCACAATGCAGGCAGCGGTGGGAGCCACCCCCCACTTTCCCCGCACCTCCCAGATGAGCCACTCACTGCTTCGTCCCAGCTACGCAGTGCCTGCCCCACTTCCTACCCCAGCCCCACTTCCTTCCTCACCACAGGGGCCTCGATCTGCCCCTTCACACTCCTTTGCTCCCCCCTCACCACTTCCCCCATAAAAGACTTACCAACTAGATGCTGCTCTCCATGCTGCCTGGCTGCATATCAAAATTGGATCAGTATCAGCCAATAAGGCTCGTTAAAAATCGGCTATTGGTATCAGGCCAAAAGTTCTCTATCGGTGCACTCCTAATTACCACCCTCTAAGCCTGATGCTCCAGCCAGTTTTCTATCCACCTTACAGTTCATTCAACCAGCCCATACTTCCTTACCTTGCCTGTGAGAAAGTTGTGGGACACTATATCAAAAGCCTTGCCAAAATCAAGGTATACCACATTCACTGGTCTCCCCACATCCACAGAGCCAGTCATCTCATTACAGAAGGCAATCAGGTTGGTCAGGTATGACTTGCCCTTGGTAAATCCATGCTGATTGTTCCTAATTGCCTTGTCCTCCAAGTGCTTAGAAATTGATTCCTTGAGGATCTGCTCCATGATTTTTCCAGGAACTGAGGTAAGCCTGACCAGTCTGTAATTCCCTGGATCCTCCTTTTTCCCTTTCTTAAATATGGACACTATGTTTGCCCTTTCCCAGTCACCTGGGACCTCTCCCAATTGCTGTGAGTTTTCAAAGGTGTTGGCCAGCAGCTCTGCAATCACATCAGCCAACTCCCTCAGGACTTTCAGGTGCATCCCATCCAGCCCCATGGACCTGTACACATCCAGCTTTTCTAACTAGTCCCTAATCTGTTCTTTCACCACTGAGGGCTGCTCACCTCCTCCCCAAACTGTGCTGCCAGGTGCAATAGTCTGGGAGCTGACCTTGCCTGTAAAGACTGAAGTGAAAAAGGCATTGATTACTTCAGCCTTTTCTGCATCCTCTGTGACAACATTCCTTCCCCCATTCAGTAAGGGACCCACACTTTCCCTGATCTTCCTCTCGTTACTGACATATTTGTAGAAACCCTTCTTGCTTTCCTTCACATTCCTTGCTAGCTGCAACTGCAGTTGTACTTTGGCCATCCTGACCTCCTGTATGCCTGAGCAATACTTTTATATTCCTCCCTAGTTTTTCATCCAAGTTTCCATTTCTTATATGCTTTCTTTTTGTGAATTAGTTTACTGAAGAGAATTGCCTGCTAAGCCAAGCTGCTCTTCTGCCATACTTACTAATCTTCCTGCACAATGGGATAGTTTGTTCCTACACTCGCAGTAAGGCTTCTTTAAAGTACAGCCAGCTCTCCTGGACTCCTCTCCTCCTCAGTCTGGCTTCCCAGGGGATCTTGCCCAAGAATTCCCTGAGTGAGTCGAAGTCTGCATTTCTGAAGTCCAGGGTCCTTACTCAGCTGCTCTCCATCCTTCTTTTTCCCAGGATCCTGAACTCAATCGTCTCATGGTCACTGCTGCCCAAGTTGCCATCTATTAGTACATCCCACCAATTCTTCCCTACTTGTGAGAAGCAGGTCAAGAAGAGCATGGCCTTTGGTTGGCTGCTCCAGCACTTGCACCAGGAAGTTGTCACCAACACTCTCCAAAAACTTCGTGGATTGCCTGCACACTGCTGTATTGCCCTCCCAGCAGATGTCAGGGTGATTGAAGTCCCCCATGAGAACCAGGATCTGTGATCAGGAAATTTCCACTAGCTGTTTGAAGAAAGCCTCATCCACCACTTTCTCCTGGTCTGGCAGACCATCACCATGACACCACCCTTGTTAGTCTCGCTCTAACCTTAACCCAGAGCTTCTCAACAGGCCTATCTCCAGATTCATACTGGAGCTCTGAGCAATCATATGTCTCTATTACATAAAGTGCAACTCCTCCTCCTCTTCTTCCCTGCCTGTCATTCATGAACAGTTTAAACCCATTCATGACAGTGCTTCAGTCATGCGAGCTACCCCACCAAGTCTCTGTTATTCCAATTATGTCATAGTTCCCTGACTGCGCAAGGACTTCAAATTCTTCCTGCTGGTTTCCTAGGCTCTGTGCACTCATGTACAGGCACTAACTAATCGGTACAGATAACTAATCGGTTGCCCTGATTTCTCAGGAAGAATGAACAGTTCTGCTGTTGCCCCCTCCTGCTTGCTCTTCATCTAGGTCACCAACTTCCCCACTTACCTCAGGTTTTTTCCTCCACTTTTCCTGTACTTTAGGCTAAATCTCTGCCAAATCAGGGTTCTCTTTTCAGGATTTTTCAAAAAAAGAGTAAACACAGAGATAGACTTCAGAGCTGTAAGTGTAGGCATTAACAACAAACCCCAGGCACCTTCAGAGATATGGAATAAAGCAATCCATTTAATACAAAAAATTTGGAAAAAAGTATTTGAAATTCCTTATATAAACAAAATCTTTTGGGAAGCAGCCTATTAGATGTTCTTCCTATGAATGTCTCACTTGGTAACTGTGTGGAAAGATCTTGGCATACTGTACACTGGCAAGTTTATTCTTTTCTAGGATGTACTCAGAATTGTTTTGCCAAATGAGATTTGGTCTGTAACTTCTGCAGGAGCTGTGGCATATGATACATATTCAAAAGGCAAATGTTTTAACTGTATACAGACAGCTTGGTATGTTTCTATTCCCTGACTGGATGACTCGGTTTTCCTATGCCAGTGTTAGTTGGAAATGTTCCTAAGGAGACATGAAAATCACAGCAGCAATCAATAGCTCCTCCTTACTTCAGCTGCTCTCATAACCCCTGTACTTTAGCCGCTGATCCCCCCTCACCAGGGACTGCTGCCAGCAAGAGGAACCAGCAGTAACTGAAATAGGAGAGGTGCAAGAACACCCAACCTGCCCACGGAGCCATAAACCTCCAAGGTTTTGGAAAGGCTGTTCTACAACATTTGTTTGCAGTTCATTACTATT